>NC_081565.1:28818907-28891213 GCF_022355385.1 Mustela nigripes
GAGGGAGACAAACCATAAGTGACTCTTAATCTCACAAAACAAACTGAGGGTTGCCGGGGGCAGGGGGTTTGGGAGAAGGGGGTGGGATTATGGACATTGGGGAGGGTATGTGATTTGGTGAGTGCTGTGAAGTGTGTAAACCTGGTGATTCACAGACCTGTACCCCTGGGGATAAAAATATATGTTTATCAAAAATAAAAAATAAAAAAAAATAAATAAATAAAAATAAAATCTGCTCCCCCATTAAAACAATGAGTGTATCAGCAAAACAAACAAACCTACTTTCTCAGAACCTTTTTTTTAAGATTTTATTTATTTATTTGACAGAGAGAGATCACAAGTAGGCAGATAAGCAGGCAGAGAGAGAGAGAGAGAGAGAGAGGAGAAAGCAGGCTCCCTGCCGAGCAGAGAGCCCGATGCGGGGCTCCATCCCAAGACCCTGAGACCATGACCTGAGCCAAAGGCAGAGGCTTAACCCACTGAGCCACTCAGGCACCCCCTTTCTCAGAACTCTTAAAATTAGCTAAAGATTTATGACAATCCCAAGAGCATTTATTCAAAAAATGTCTGAATCCTGGTAAAAACAGTAACTTCTGTGGAGTTTTAATAGTCCTAGTCTCACCTCCCATTCCCTAATGCGTAGCCTTGAAAACAATTTCACAACCATGGTAGTTGTGAAAAATAGCACCTAGCCACAAGAAAGGCAATATTTTTTCAGAACACCACAGAAACCACTGCTCCTGCATTATTGTTACTATTTGACCCAGGGCATAGCTTTCTGGAATTGCTCCATTCTCAGGGATTGTCTTTATTTGATCTGACTCAGAGTTTGCTCTATGCAAACAATCCTATCCACAGAGTGTTTACAGAACAATCCTATCTTCAGAGTGTTTGTAGAAAACAATCAATGGCTATTGATTAACACTGAATCCCCCTAAGGAGGCAATACCAGTTGGGGCTAACGAGATTGACTAAAATACTTCAAAGGAAAAACTATGGAATAAAATGACTATAGCAAGTTTTGTAAAGCCCAGTACACTCTTAAGAATATGGAATACCACACACATTGCTGGGCTGTCTGCAAGCCCAGCAAGGATGTGACTTTTTAGCCCAATTAAAAAGTAGACAAAACTGAAGAGACACAACACCAAAGAATATATACAGATAACAAATAAGCATGTTAAAAGATGCTCAACATCATATGTTATTAAGGAATTGCAAATTTAAAAAGAGAAAAAGATAACTACATACCTATTATAATGTCTAAGATCCAAATCACAGACCACAATCAAATGCTGGGAAGGATTGAGACAACAGGAATTCTCATTCACTGCTGGTGAAAACAAAGTGGCACAGTGACTTTGGAAGGCAATTTCTTAGAAAACTAAGGCATTTTACTTAGTTTTCTTAGAAAAACTAAGTAAAAGGAATACTTTTACTATGTTTAGAAAACTAAACATAGTCTTATCATATGATCCATCAGTTGAGCTGTTCACCCAAATGAGTTGAAAAAAAAAAAACTGCCTGCAGAAAAACGTACACATGAAGGTTTATAGCAGTTTGTCAAAAATTGGGGCAACCAAATGTCTTTTATTAGGTAAATGGTCTAAACAAACTGTGGTATATCATACAATGGGATATGATTAAATAATAAAAGAAATAAGATACCAGGCTACGAAAATATATGGAGGAACCTTAAATGCATATTGTATGAGAAAGAAGCCGTCTGAGAGGATGCACATTCTAATCTGGGTGCTTTCTGTTTTACAAGGTCATGTCTTCTGCCCTATGCTGCACTGGAATCTTGAAACCAGTTGTCATTGGAATCTGTGAGTTGGCTGCCTCGTTGGCATTTTATTGTTGATTTTCAATAAATTACGAAAAGATTGGATTTGTATGATACTAATAATCCCAAATCAAGTTGGAGTCCTCTAGGAGATACCTCTTCCCAGCAAATTGAGAAAACTCAAACCCTGTTACTTTGCTCTAGCCTAGCCAATTTCTCCATTCTGGGTGGTTGTCATGAGAAGTTACATACTTTGTAATGTGTTGGTGGGGCATGGTGGGTTCCAGAACTGAGAATAGAATGTTTAGATGAAAGATTACAGGGGGACTTTAAATCTGAATACTTCCAAATTTTCATGAGACTGACCAAAATTAAGAGGAAGTGGAAAAGCCAGAAAAAGACTTTACTAAAGGTTTCAAGGAATACTTTTACTTATTTCTTACCAGGCAAAAAAAAGCCTGGGCTTTTCTGAGAAACCCACAGTATAAAGCATGTCAAAAGCTTTTGCTTGTTTCTTCTGCAAAGCTCCTCTGTGGAACAGAGTATGAATTTCTTCCTTGCCTTACTACTGAGAACTGATAATGTTAGGGTACGGTATTGACCACCCTTCAATTAGACAGAGAACACTCTCAATAATGCAAGTCACACAGCAAGGTTTATTTCCAGCTAACTGGGGTCCAAGTGTCCGCCCGGCGCAGCGGGTTTCAACAAGGACCCCCAGCACTCAAAGCCAAGGGTTTATATAGCATTTTCAAAGCACTTTTTCATAGCTTCATACATATCTTGCACCCCACTTTGACAGTTTAACTTGGTTTAACCTTTTGCCACCCCTGCATCACCCTGGTGCCATCCTGGCAGTTAAGTGAGATTTAGGTTTAGAAGAAATTTAACTTTATTTACATTTCCTTCTGCCTCAGCCTCCTTCAGTTTTATGGTGGGGTTACCTGCGCCTGTTGACTGGTTAGGGACGCTCATTAAAATGGCTTCCCCGCCTTCAGGATGGCCATTCTTATGATAACCCACTCTTACAGTGCAAGGTGCCAGCTTTTGCTTTGCCAAGATGGCTATACTTATGTCAGGGCTAGACGCTAGGTGGGTACAGCCTTGTTTTTCTTGGCCTTCACACCTGGAGCTGGTTTTCCGGGACTTGTTTTTAAGTCCCCTGGGGGGAGGGGAGCAGGGACAGTTTAAGGGTTAAACAACAAAGTTATTGTTTAACCTCAATGGAAGCCTCTGGCTAAAATAAAAATATAAAATAGGTCCTTACAACAAGACATATTTGGCCATTCATCTATTTAAATCTAAGTTCTTCAAAGAATAAAAAGTAAATTCCTGTTTGACTTGTAGCACATTTTAAAATAAAACAAAACCACTCTTCATAAATTATATTAGTTTATTCTCAAAACCATTAACTTTGTTATGACTTTTTAATTAAAATCAGTTTTATTAGGTCATCAAACATGATAGGTTATATTGCTCTTGGTCATATAACTAATTAGTGACAGAGCCAGAATTCAAAAATCATCTTTACTAAATGTTTTTCTTTTCTCTGTTCTTTTCATCAGAATATAATGCTTCATGGTAAGTGTCTTCTTAGGTGGCCTGAATGCACTTCTAAAACAAAATAATATGTAAAATCCTCCTTACAATCATATCGTGATTTCGCTACATGTGTAAGGATGTTTACACACTTCATTGCAGCAGTACACACCCAGATAAGCCAATATGGCCAAAGTAGAGCAAGACAATGGGCAGCAATGTTTGGAATATCACCATGATGTTATCTTTACTTATCTGCCTTAAAATGCCTTGAAAGTCTAGTAAATGTATTTTATACATAGATATAGAGATATAGAAATTCTCTCTCTCTCTTTCTCTCTCTCTTTCTCTCTCTCTCTCTATATATAATGATATAGCATATAAAATTTATATAAAGTGAGCCTGAACTGAAAATAATATACCTGTTACACACACACACACATAGCAATTTTACTTTTATCATTTTGGTTGTTAATGGTAGTAAAATTATAGAAATGTATTTCATTAGTAATCTATTATTGCTCAACAAATAATTCCACAAGTTAGAGCTTCAAAATAGAATCATATATTATCTCACACAGATTCTGAAGAGTCAGAATCTGATAAAGGCATAATTGGGTGAAGTGAGGTGATTCTGCCTCAAGTCTCTGAAAAGGTGGCTTTTACCTACTCAGTTCATTAGAAGTGAGTCAGTAAGTGCCCTGGATAATCAGGATCATGCATACTGGGAGGCAAGATCATTGGAGCTATCTTGAAAGGTGGCTACTCCTTCTCACTTAAAACTCAGAATCCAAATACAATACATACCCCTAACTAGTGTTTGTAGGTTTGCTAAATATTTTTAGTGACTATATTTGCTTTTCTCACCATAAGACTAAAGGTGACTATAGACAATGAAGTCTATTAGAAAGTACCTTGGTGATAGACTGGATTCTGCTTCTTGTTCTGCCTTTAGATTAATGCTGCGACTTTCAGAAGGTTCACTGTTGGTAACACAGATTTCTCACCTATTTACTCATTCAACAAAAACATACTAAGCACCTAACATATTATTCCAGACATTAGGACCCAGCAGCTTAAATATTCCTTCTCTTGTGGAGATTACCTTCTAGTTGACTTCAAATTAGTATGTAACTCTAAAAATTAGAGATCTAGTTTTATAAAGACATGAAAGTCTGTAGAAAAAGTCCTAATAGCCTGGGCTAAAGCCAGGAATTAGGATGCAGATAATTTCCAAGTTGCAAAGTACAGAGATAAAGATAATCACAAAAACAAAATGTCTGGAGTTCATTCAAATGGGATAACTTTAAAGAATAAGTGGAATTTAGGGTAACCAACCAGAGCAAAGGGGCTCAGGATTTGAAGATAACAGAGCATGAAGCAACTCCCCAAGTCTTTACCAAGTAGCCATAGGTAATTTTTATTGGGGATTTTAAATTAAGCCGTGTGTGGAAAGGGAGCTGTTAAAGAAGCAATTCCAGCTTGATCAAAGTACTAAGACTATGCTCCAGCTAATTGTACAGCAATGTATTTCCCAGGATGCATGGCAGGAGACCCCAAGATAATGCCAGGTAATCACAAAGTTTTAGGAAATATATCATCTCAGAGTCCAACACTTGTCCATATAATTTTTCTCTACTGATTAACTAGAGGGATTCAGTAGAGATGAATCTCACTGGACCTAATACACAAGTGGCAGTATTACAAAAATTTAAAGCATATGATGCAGGAATACTCTTCAGGGCGCAGAGATTTTCAGCATATTTCATGAATTTCTCTCACGGAAGAGTGCTTTGTTGATTTTTTTTTTTTTTTAAAGGGGAGGGGAAGATTAAAGAATCCCTAAATTTTATTGCATAGTCAGTATGTGCAGGGATCCTTATGAGTGTGTGTAGAAGGAGTGGCTCTTGTTTATGTGAAAAAGTGTTCTAAGTAATGTAATACTTGTTGTTAGTAGAGCTTATCTGAATTTCTCAATTAAATGCTTCATTTCAACATTAAAAATTGGCAATTAGGAGTTGGATGGGCTTGTGGAGATTTGCTACAAAAGAATTCTAAATTCATCTTTATTGCTGAGTATACAGAGAGTACAGAAAATGGGAATCTGGAAGGTTGATACGAAAGGATCCAAGGGTTTGCAGTTCTTGGAAATGTTCTGCCATCTCTACAATCTGCAATCAGATAAAGCACAGATGGTGAGCAGGGTCCAGGCTTTTGGAGCTGAAGTAATGAATTATCCTGAAATCTAATAAAAGGGAAGGGTTTGTCTTACTGAGTCCCTAGAAAGTAGGGATTGTTTTGAGGGTATAGTGGAAGTATTCCCAGGATTGTTGAGCTAAAGTAGATATTACTATCTCGAACTTAAAAGCTAAATGGACATTCTAGCATAGATTCTTATAATATGCGATAAGGTATTTGCAGTATCTAAACCAAAAGAAAAAATAAACAGAAATGGGAAAGCATAAATAAGATAAGGAACTAAAGATTGGGGGTCTTGAAAGTTTTCTATAGCATATCCAGATACATATAGACCATGTAAGACAACTAAGTGTGGTCTTCAGATAATGATGGTCATAAAAAATCATTTTGTTGTTGTTTTTCAATTGCTTTCTTATTGTAGGTAGACCAAGTACATTGATAAACACTTCTTTTGGAAATTTTTCAGTTATACAAATATTCCTTACAATGATTCTCCTAATACTAAACATGTACTAGTTATAAAGTTTAAAATGAAAAGAAGTTTAGCATCCTTGAAGGCAAAATGAAATAAATTGGGCTTAAAGTATAAGTACTTGATCTATTTAATACTTGTATAATGAACTAAATAAAAATAATAATTCCTAGGAATTAGCATTGATATCTTAAATTTTTCTGAGATAGTATCTGTACATTGAGTAAAGGAAAGGCCATTTTAATGCTGCTCATCCATTGATAAAAAAGAATATATGGCAGGAGCTGAAATAAATAAACAAGGAAGTAGCTATTCCTGTCTTCCATTACCTTCTACTCACTATTCACTACTGACCTCTAAAGACTAACAAATGTCCGTATTTCCCCCCCATTTTCTCTTATGTGCTTCAGATTCTATTATAAACTAGTCATCATCATCTGCTTTTGGAATTCTCATTGAAATAGTTATCTGAAATGCAGTGTCTCTTCACCTGCCCTCAGAATTGTGTGCTGTTTCTTTAAGAGATTGCCATTTTGCAGTGTTCTGCAGTGCTTGGTTTTGTCTTGACAGTGGTGGTTGTTTATGAGAGGACATACTGGAGAGTGGTCTCTGAAGCTGGACATCCCAGGTTTGCTTCTTAGCTCTAAGATTTCCTCACATAATAGAAGTCCTTGTTTGCTGATATGTTTTCTAACTTTTCAAGTAGAATGTAGGTTCCAAGAGACCAAAGTAAGTCAAAATAAAACCACAGAAATGGAAACACTGGCTCATATGTATTAGGCATTTAACAAATATTAAATGAATGAGTGAATGGAACTCAAGCATCTCTAAACTGATGAGATATATTCAGTAGAACTTCTTACTTTCTCCAAGAAACTTTAAAAAAAATTCCAGTTATAAATTTTCAGTTATAAATAATCCTGCTTCAGAGTTACCTGAAAACACGGTCTGGCAAGCATGGATACTTTGAGTCCTATTTTCTCTGTTTTATTTTTATTTGTTTTGTTTTGTTTTGTTTTATATATTTCTGTAAATGTGTATATATTCAGCACATAAAATAACTTTTTGAACAGTTCTGAAAGAGGATTATCAAAAATGATTTAGACTATGGTATGATTATTTGAATATGTGCAAGTTTTCCATGATAATTACTTTTTTTAATTATGTTTGGTTAGTCGCTGTAGAGTACCATAATTAGCTTATGATGTAGTGTTCAATGATTCATTAGTTAAGTATAACACTCAGGGCTCATCAGAGCATGTGCCCCTTCTCAGTACCCATCACCCTGTTACCCCCTCCCCCTCCAAAACCCCCAGACTATTTCTCAGGGTCCATAGTCCTTTTTTTTAAGTGTAATTGATAATACAGATGGAAATATTTTAGAAGAGCATTTATAGTGGAAGAATCTAAAGTTACATCATTCATAAGGATTTGGCTAGAGAAACTGCTTTATTGACTAAATGATGCTTTCAATAAATTGGACTTGGGTTCTAAGTGAATATATTGCTTAGCAAAAAATATTCATATAGGTCCTTACGAAGTATTCATTGCCTGGGTTAATTCCATCTAATTATTTTTTTCTTATTAATCATTTGCTTCAAATTATATTTTTTTCAAAAAATTTTTTCAGGCCTCTACAAGATACTGAATAAGAAATAGAAATATATGAAATATATGAAAGGGCTTATTATATATGGAAGGAAACTTAACTGTTGCCTTTGTACCAACCTTTGACTTAAATTTTTTCAAAGACATTAAAAAGCCAAATGAAAGAAATAGTTATGAGCACTTGTCTTCAAAGATAGGGAAGAAACATGTCCTAAGTGAGTTATTTAAATATCTGCAGAATGTGCTACTTTGTGTAGGAGCTAAGTAAAAAGATGAGTGACTGAATACTTACAGTACAAAAAGAATTAGAAGGCACAAAATTCTAGTTCCTGTCCCAGCCTCATTACACCCTAACACATGATTTACCTATAAAATGAGACGTATGCTTTCTTTTCTATCAGATAACTGGATTGTCATACGTGAGATACATGCTAAACTGTTTTATAATTCCAGATAAATAATATATGCTCTATTTAACAAAAATAGCAATATTAGATAAATTTTGCCTATTACTTGATATGTGTCAGGTACCTTTATATATGAACTCATTTATTCCTTACAACAACCTTATGATGAATATATTTTTTATTATTTTTTGACATTGAGGAAAATGAAGCTTAAGAGTGATTAGGTCACTGTCCTAGGCTCATACAGCCAAAGGTGGTAGGGCTGGGATTTGACATGCAAATATGTCACTATACTAGACTCTTTCCATCATTTTAATCAATAATAAATAGAAGTAGATTAACATACATTTAAATTTTGTTCTAGATCCAATATTCTGTGTTTCTAACTAAAATATTTCTCAGTCTACTTGTCAAAAGATTTTTGAACCTCATGTAAATTTAGAAGGGCTTATAAATACCTAGTAATATTCCAGGAATATCCCTGGCATAGTCCAAACTATAGACAAAGGCATAAAAGGATAACTAGGAAAAAGAGGAAAAGAGAAGAGATACTGCTCAGAAAATTTCGCCAAAAAAAAAAAAAAAAAAAAAAAAAAAAGATTGTTGGATTAGACAGCAGTGTCAGAAATTAACAGCATTGCCTGAAGAAAAGAAGCAAATGTTTTCAGGTAACATATGAGCTAATTAAAAGGAAAGTATTCCAGGGGTGCCTGGGTGGCTCAGTGGGTTAAAGCCTCTGTCTTCTGCTCAGGGCATGATCCCAGAATCCTGGGATCTAGCCCCACATCAGGCTCTCTGCTCTGCAGGGTGCCTTCTTTTTCCTCTCTCTCTCTGCCTGCCTCTCTGCCTGCTTGTGATCTATGTCTGTCAAATAAATAAATAAAATCTTTAAAAAAAAGTTAAGTATTTCAAATGACTGTGATTTCCTAATCTCTGAAAGTAAACTGCCAAAACATACTGTGCCTATTAATAATATGATGTATTGAACTTTACAAGTCTTCATGTTGAGATAATCATCCTGCTTTATAGTTCATAGGACTTTACAATTTTATTTATCATTTATAAGAATTTTACCTCACTGAGTTTATTCTTAAGTCTTTCTAGGAACCTAGTTTTTATAAATGAAATTTGACTAAGGGTTAAGGGCAAGTATCTTATTTCTACTGAACAATCACTATGTACTAGACACCCTGAAGTCCATGCACCTTATCTAAGATTCACAGCAGCCCCAAATGTAGATGTTATCATCATCATTTCACTCTTAACAGACTGTTGAGACTCAAAGAGCTTTAGTAGAATACAAAAGAAAAAGCTAATATATTTCTGAACCAGTACTTGAGTCTATCAAAGGTATTATCTATCTTAAAGCAAAATATTTACTTGTTCAGAAAAGGTCATCATTGCCTCTCTCATGCCGACCAAAAAGCACATTATGAAGCCATTATTTAGGGAGTGGAATGAGAATACAACCTAAATGTACCAAAGAGAATTAGTATTTTAGTTAAAGTGGAGTTACATAATGTTTAAATTACTGCAGCTTCTTCTGCCTTTTCCATTCTCGGTCGTTGGTATTCACATTACATTTATGCAGCAGGTACTATACAGCCACATTGCCCGGCTTTGAGAATCTAAGGTTCTCCACTTTATTGTGACAGTGGGCAAGTTACTGAGTAGATCTTTGCCTCAACTTTCTCATCTCTAAAATGGAGAGAAAAAAGACCTCTACGGGCTTCATAGGATTTTATAAGAAGTAAATAACGTAATATGGATAACTAAAACTGTGCTTGACACATTTGAGCTCAGAAAGAGAGTAGTCATTAGAAAAATAATTACTATTATCACAATCTTTAGACAATATTCCCAATAAGGTTGAACTTCTAATATTAACAATAACCCTAGTGGGGCACCTGGGTGGCTCAGTGGGTTAAAGCCTCTGTCTTCGGCTCAGGTCATGATCTCAGGATCCTGGGATCCAGCCCCACATTGGGCTCTCTGCTCAGCAAGGAGCTTGCTTCCTCCTCTCTCTCCGCCTGCCTCTCTTCTTACTTGTGATCTCTGTCTGTCAAATAAATAAATATAATCTTAAAAAAAAATAATATATTTAATGAAAAATAGGTATGTACAAGTGTTAAGTAAAATTATTAAATTCTATAAAGTGTGAAGTAGTTTTATTATTTTTATGGGGTCACAGTCTTACTAAATTCAGCAATCCATGGTGTTAATAAGCACAATAAATTTCTGCTGTTTCACTTTCAGAGCTTTATAGGCAAATTGTATTCAATTGGAATTCTATCTGTTTAACTCATATGCTTCCTGAAGACTTTTTCTCTGTAGTTATCATTACTACTTCTTGAAATATTATCTTCATCTAACACATACAAAAGATGATGAGGAGGACGATGAAGATAAGGATAAGGATGAGAGCAATGATAGAAGTCTCACTTTGGGCCAGGCAGAAGAGAATTTTTATTTCAGAAAGGACAAAACCTGGTATCACAATTATCTTTTTTGCTGGTAAAAGTATGTTTCAAGTTGAATGTGTATATCCCATTATACTCATGTATTAGATGATAGTTTCCCAAGTTTATTTTTCTACTGAAGTTTAGTTGAGAGACCAAAACTCAGGTAACCAAGTCTAGAGAATGATGGCAAAGCAATTTTTGTTCTTTCTGTTCCTCCTTTTTAATCTTCAAGCTGGAGGAAACCTACTTCACTTTATTGCACTGGGGCTCCTTCCAAACTTTATTAATTATATCCACATTCTCTCAGGATATAGTTAAAGAAGGAACTTTATATTTTCTAAAGTTTAACCCTTTATTAAAAACATCCTTGATTAATAAAGGGCTCCTGGGTGGCTCAGTCGGTTAAGCATCTGCCTTAGGCTTGGGTCCTGATCTCATGGTCCTGGGATCAAACCCTGCAACTAGATCCTGGCTCAGCAGGACCCTACTTCTCCCTTTCCTCCTTCTCTGCTTATGCGCTCACTTGCGCGCTCTCTCTCTCTGTCTCTCTCCCCACTCCGTCACATAAGTAAATCTTTTTTAAAAATGTTAAAAAATAAAAATAAAAAAATAAGATCATCCTTGATTAGTAAAGACTCATTTTGTGATTCAAAATTTTCTGGAAATGTCTGAAAGATATGCTTCAGTCCCATGAGGTGTCCATTTGCATGAGTGCCCAGGAACCTCATGTGTGTGTGTGTGTGTGTGTGTGTGTGTGTGTATGTGTTAGTGTTCTCGGTGGAGAAGTGAATATCCTAAGGGAGGGAGAATACAGGATTCAAGTACAATTCAAGTTTCCTGAAGAAGGACTAAAAGAGAGATCTGAATAATAAATATCTTTTAATCATATTCCTTTCCCAGTGTGTCTCCTAGACTGAAAATAGGAGCTTTCTGTGAAGAGCAAGTCAAATTGAAAACTCTATTTCACTATGCGAATGTGATTGTATATTCAAGCAACACTTGGTTGCAAATAATCAACAGCTAGCTTAATCACAGAGGGTGAAATAATGGAATGATGCATAGTCAGGAAACATAGCTAGACCCTGTGAGGGACTGAAAGCAGGAATTTGTATGTGAACTGAGTTTATTATCACATTATTCCCAGTGATGTCTTGTTTCTTATCTCTTGCATTATTCTGAGTGTTTTATTTCTTTCTCATTCTTGAAGACTATTTATTTATTTATTTATTTAAGTAAAATTAATATACAGTGTTATATTAGTTTTAGGTGTACGATACAGTGATTCAACAGTTCTGTCCATTACTCTATGCGCATCGTGATACATGTACTCTTAAACCCCATCACCTATTTCACCCATTCCCCACAAAACTCCCCTCTGGCAACCAGTGGCTTGTTCTCCAGATGCAAGAGTCTGTTTTGGGTTCATTGTTGTTGTTGTTGTCATTTTTTCCTTTGTTCATTTACTTGTCTCTTAAATTAAACATATGAGTAAAATTATATGGTTAGACCTTTTACTTTAAATGTCTCTGTGCATGGTGCCTGGGTGAGTTCATACTTTAGGCATGAACTCTTGATTTCAGCTCAGGTCATGATCTCAGAGTGGTAAAATCAAAGAGCTAGTCTATGGTGAGCTTCATACTGGGCATGGAGCCTGCTTAACATTCTCTCTCTCCCTCTACCTCTCCCCCGACCAAAAATAAAATAAATAAATAATAAATGTATGTATATCTCTGTGCATATTAGTGAAAACCAACAACAGTCCCAACTTTCCATAATTTCATACCTGACTTTATAACTGAGAGGTTTTCCCTGAAAGTCTATACAAACAAACTCTGCCACAATTCTCAATCCTGTTATCTCACTTTGTCTTCATGATCATAGCCATCTCACAGATTATTTAATTTTTTAATTTAATTTCTTTAATTTAATCAATTAAATTTAAATTTAAATAAAAATAATCCTTTTATTTAGTTTAGTTTTTCTCTCACCCTCACCAGATTAGAAGCTCCAAGGAAGCATTTACATTCTGTTTTGTTCCCCAGGATCTAGTAAAATGCCTGTCAAAAGTAAACATCTAATATATATTATAATCATGTATATATATAAAATATATAATTTATACATATTCAATGAACAAGTGCTGGATCGATTTCATAGTTCAGTCACACACACAAAAAAACACTGACCTGTAAACTAACTAAATAGATACATAATGAGTGAGTGAGTGTGTGAATGAGAAAGAGAGAGATTATAAGAGGCTCAGAATACAGAATGCCTGGAAATTGGTGTTAACAAAAGAATTGTCTGGATGCCTCTCCTCCTTTTCCTTTTGAGACTCAAAAGGATCATTATTGCAGATCATAATCAGCTTCTTCTGTGTAAATTAAGATTCTACTCTCACTCCACTCCGGGAAGAATATCCAGGGGAAATGAGGAGTGCTTAGCCAAGCCAAATCTCGCCCAGTGATTTTTCTCTTTATGTGGAATTTACAGATTACTTATCACATACCAAACATGAAGCTAAATGTTTTACATATATTATCCTACTCTATATATACATCAACTTTATGATGTGAATGCTATTATTATCAGCCCCATTTTATAAATGAAGAAACTGATTGAGAGGGGTTTGGTACATTGGTGACAAGGATCCTGCTTAAAAATGATGGAGTGATGGTTCTCATTTGGGCAGTCCACATCTAAGGCCGTGCTCTTAACTAGAATGCTGCTACTTTATTTACCATCAGGAAATTATAAGCTTCTGGTTAAGACCCCATCAATTTCAGTTAGATTCTTACCATTTCATTGACCTGAATTTGATACTCCATTTTCTATCCTAAATCTAACTACCATTTACCTATCCTATTCCCATCTCAGTATCACTTTTGTATGAAAACCTGTGTTCAATTCATGCTAAGTGCTCCCCACAGAACACTTTTCTACCAAAATAAAGAAAAATCTAGTTTGTTAATATTTCTGTCTACCTCCGGGGCGCCTGGGTGGCTCAGTGGGTTAAGCCGCTGCCTTCGGCTCAGGTCATGATCTCGGGGTCCTGGGATCAAGTCCTGCATCGGGCTCTCTGCTCAGCGGGGAGCCTGCTTCCCTCTCTCTCTCTCTGCCTGCCTCTCCATCTACTTGTGGTTTCTCTCTGTCAAATAAATAAATAAAATCTTTAAAAAAAAATATTTCTGTCTACCTCCTAAAGGACATTGTCCTTTTCTAAATTGAATAGAGTAGAATTCATAAAATTTCCTGTAAAATAATTCATGTTATTTTCCTTCTTATTTGATTTTTATTTTCTCAAGTTTTGCTATCTTATATTGGATGTATTAAACTTAATTCTTATAAAATACAAACTTTATTTTTACTCATCTGATTGAATTCTTTGTAATTTAAGAGTGCTGGTGGTAGGTATTATGGAGGGCATGTATTACATGGAGCACTGGGTATGGGGCATAAACAATGAACTTTGGAACACTGAAAAAAAATTAAATTAAATTAAATTTTAAAAAAGAGTGCTGCAATGATAATAAGGGCTTTAAAAAATTTTTTTTCCATCCATTGTTCCTTTTCTCTTCTTGTTTATTTTGTAAAGTTACTGAATTTCTAAGTGGTCTCTTTAACTACTTACTCCTTTTTTTGGTAAGCATTCCAGATATTAAAATCTCAGGATTCAGAATTAGAGCTGTGTTTAAATTTTTACCACTATCAATTGTTAGCTTAATGAGTCATTTAATCTCCCCAAATGACAGTAATATTGCATTCCTCAGGGTTGTTGTGTAGAATAAAGAAGATAACTAATTTAACCATGCCTTCTGCTCTTCAGAGCTTTCCAGAATGGTATCTTGTAATTTTCTCTGACAACAGCTTTCACCTTAGTCTGATCAGCATATTTTCTCAGATGCCCCTTTCTTACCACATTGTTTATCATTATTTCCTGCCTTGGATGGCCTATTTTATTTAGATATAAAGAAAATAGTGTTTCAAAATAGTTATAGTCCATTGCAGATTGGGAAAAAAAATATATATATAAATAAATATATATATATTTATTTTTATATATAAATATAAACATATATATATATATTTTTTTTATTTCAGTATTCATTACCTTAAGTTTGTTAACAGTGAGTCAGCAAGTAGAGTGAGACTCTGTGGCGTATAATACAGCTATGAACTACAGAGACTGAGAAATGACTGGGGAACCAGAGAGATTGATTTTAATTCATGATACTTTTATTAGCTGTGTCATCTTGAGCAAGTTACTTAATTTCCATATCACTTAATTTCCTCATATATAACAAAAGAAGAAAAATATCTACTTCATAGAGTTTATTGTGAATGTTAAATGAAAAAAAATTATGTGAAGGCTCAATTAGTGTTATTTATTATTATCTTAATCCTAATGGTCAACCTTCCATAGCCCTTTGATTACTCTGAATTTAGCTACTTATGATGTGCTAAAATCACTTTCTTGGTGACTTTGCCTTTTTGTTTTGGTTTTTACAGTTTGGGTATGCTCACAAAAGATGTAGGAGTTATTTTAATGTAGAAATTGATATGGAGAACCCAGGAGTCAGATTGCCTTGATTTGCACTATCACCTATTAACTGAGGAATCTTGAATAAGTTGTCTCTCTGAGCTTAATTTTCTTCATGGGTAAAATAGGCATATTGAGTGCCTGTATCTGTCTCATGGGGCTATTGATCAGATGAGATAACACATGTAAAGTACTTAGCACAGTGCCTAATAGTAAATAGTAGTCACTGATGCTGTTTCTGTTGTTGGTATAATAATTTTTTAAAAAGAAAAAGTTTTTTATGAAATAGATAGTGGTCACAATCAGATGCCCCTGTGAAGACCTATGTGATATCCCTCCTATAGGAAAAAAAAACAATCTGACCTCATATTACCAAATGCTATTTTTCTTGTATTCCAAGAATTCCACTAGCCAGATATTCTTTTGAATAACAAGTCTTCTTTTATTTTTAATTTTTAATTTTTAATTTTTTATAAACATATAATATATTTTTATCCCCAGGGGTGCAGGTCGGTGAATCACCAGGTTTACACACTTCACAGCACTCACCAAGGCACATACTCTCCCCAATGTCCATAACCCCACACCCCTTCTCCCAACCCCCTCCCCCCAGCAACCCTCAGTTTGTTTTGTGAGATTAAGAGTCACTTATGATTTGTCTCTCTCCCAATCCCATCTTGTTCCATTTATTCTTCTCCTACCTCCTTAACCCCCCCATGTTGCATCTCTACTTCCTCATATCAGGGAGATCATATGATAGTTGTCTTTCTCCGCTTGACTTATTTTGCTAAGCATGATATGCTCTAGTTCCATCCACGTTGTCGCAAATGGCAAGATTTCATTTCTTTTGATGGCTGCATAGTATTCCATTGTGTATATATATCACATCTTCTTGATCCATTCATCTGTTGATGGACATCTAGGTTCCTTCTATAGTTTGGCTATTGTGGACATTGCTGCTATAAACATTCGGGTGCATGTGCTCCTTTGGATCACTACGTTTGTATCTTTAGGGTAAATACCCAGTAGTGTAATTGCTGGGTCATAGGGCAGTTCTATTTTCAACATTTTTAAAAATGTTGATATTACATATTTAATATGTAATAATATGTTAAATTACATATTTAAGTGAAATATATTTCTGAATTGAGAAGATTGTTGGTCTTCCATATTCATATGAGTTAAATTCAGCCACCTTTCCTTCCTTTTGAATGTAGTTGAGCTCAGTTTCACTGAGAAATGGTGCTGTTCACTGGAGGAATGGATAGGTTAGAACTCCTGGGTCATGGATTACTCTGGTGTGCATGTTATCAGTCAATACTATTTAGGTTTATGGTATAGCATTTAACCTCTTTCTGTATCCACATTATATGTCCTCAATAGTAAGTGACTGTTTTCCTTCAAAAGGTACATAATACAGTCAGGTCCCAGAGGAGGTTTCGTGAAAATATAAACTAAAGAGTTTAATAGCCAGCTATGCAGAATTAAACTGTCATAGAAATAATTCTTTCACCAAAGAAAATATAACATAGTTAAACTTCTAATCTCATAAGCCAGACTCTTGTTATAATAAAATGATCTTCTTTAATTAGAGAACAGGCCTATTTTTTTTTAATTGAGTGTTTCAATTTATTTTTGTGTCATGGTGTAAGTAAGTGGTCTTGTTTCATTCTTTTTTATGTTACCTGTCCAGTTTTCCCAACACCACTTGTGAAAGAGACAAGCTTTTTCCCATTGCATATTCTTTCCTGCCTTGTCAAAGATCATATCATTGTGGGTTTATCTCTGGGATTTCTAGTGTGTTCCACTAATCCTTGTCTGTGTGTTTGTGCCAGCACCATACTGTTTTGGCTACTACAGCATTGTAATATAGTATAGCTAGAAGTCCGGAATTGTAATGCCTCCAGCTTTGCTTTTCTTTTTCAAGATTGCTTTGACTATTCAAAGTCTTCTGTGGTTCCATACAAATTTTAGGAGTGTCTGTTCTAGCTCTGTGAAAATTGTTTTTGGTATTTTGATGGGGATTACATTAAATATATAGATTGCTTTGAGTAGTGTAGCCATTTTAACAATATTTATTCTTCCAAACCATGGACATGGAATGTCTTTCCATTTCTGTGTGTTATCTGCAATTTCTTTCATGAGTGCTTTTTAGTTTTCACAGTACAGATCATTCACATCTCTGGTTAGATTTATTATTGTTTTCTTTTATTCTTGGGGGGACATTCAAGTTTCAATGAATACTTCATTGTTTTTGTTTGCTATTGTCATTGACTTGTACTTTATAAGAAATTTTTAAACAGTTACCAACATTTAACTTTAAATCTAGAAAAATTACACATATTATGTAATCTATTCCCTCCATCTCTGCCCCTAGCCATACTTATTTGTAGATATTCTTTTTTTTCTTAATTACAGGCATTTTAATCAGTTATGATCAGTATCCTGCCCAGACCTTTGTCATAGTGATGTTTATGTAATTCACACCAAGCTATTTAAGTTCCTGGTCATCAAATTTTAGAGCTGGAAGTAAGGGAAATGAAGTGTTTTATTCTCTGTGGCAAAACTGGGAATATGTAAAGCCATGCTAACGGCCTGAAGATCAAATCTCTGGTCAGGGAATTAAATTAGCATTGAGACGTGTAGACAAATGAGAAGCACATTTATAGAGTCTTGATTGTGTTTTCCCATGTTTTTATCAACCATGGAAACTCATCTATCCCCTGTCAAATTTTATGTTTCTTGGTATTGCCTGAAGTGGTTCAGAATGGATTTCTGTGTTCTGCAATCAAAAGAAAGCCCCAGACTTTATCCTTATACAACTAAATGTATCATTTTATAGATGTCTATACCACAGACATTAATTATTCCTGTTGTTCAACTGGGAAAGCCGAGAAAGAGGAAATGTCAATGACTACCTCACTGTCAGCCAAAGAGTGAGATATAAGACACTGGAATTCTATTTTGAGATAAAAGCTTGTGGTAAAGAATGAAATACAAAGCAGAAAAGCAGAACTCTAGAAAGAAGTATTTCTGGGTTTGTCTTGTTTCTGTGCTTTCTGGCCAGCAAATTGCTTACTTTTTGCTATTTGTAACCTACTTACTAGTATAAACCCTATTTATTTTAAGAGTGTAGCTCTTCCATTTCTACACTTAATTAAAGATCATGATTGTTTGAAATTGTGATGGCTTATCACAGCTCTGATTTAATTCCAAATGGTAGAGTACACCAAATTGCAAGTGTTTCTGGAATTCACTAAGGATGATGGTTAATTTTACTTCCTTGACCAGTACTTTGATTACTATTGATTTAATCAAGCTTCCCATCCACCTGATTCAGCCATCACATACTCAAGATTAGAATATTTTCTACAAAACATTGTGGCTGTAATTTTATATAATGCTTTAATGGAGGATTAAAGACATACCATGTATTAGTAGCCTGCACAGTTTAACAACTCCAAAATAATGATTTTTTAAAAATAATTTTAGGGTTTACATAGAATAATGGGCATTTTATTTGCTCAGAATTGGCTGGTGTTATAATCATTCTTTTCACTTTCTGGTATTAATAGCTGGTGAGGTGGTAACAAGCAAATGTGCCTTCAATATCCAAATTGCCAAAGTAAAACCTTGAGCTTAACAACCTCAGGGGCACCCAACTGATATAGCTCTTAAATTCAGCAGAGTGAAAACCTGAATGGCCACTGAATCAATCATGAAAGGTGCTTTGGTAAGGGAAATCCAGAACTCTCAATGACTTAAAATAATAAGGATTTATTTTTCACACATGTTGCAGGAGGGATAACACATTATCAGAATAACAAAATACCACATTGGAGTGTAATACCAAAGGCTGTAAAGGATGCAGGAAAGAGAAACCTCATACTCTAATCTCAGGAGTACAAACAGTTACAGTCATTCGAGAAGGCAATCTGGCATTATTTATTGAAATTAAGTGTGTGTTTGCTCTGTGGTTCAGTAATTCTACTTCTAGGTGTATATCCCCAACAGTCTCCTAAGGCCTATAGGAATGCACATATAGTGCTCGCTTCGGCAGCACATATACTAAAATTGGAATGCACATATAATTTGGAATAACAGAAAGGGAATGATATTTATAGTATAATTCTCTTTATATAAGTTAAGTCATTTATCTCACAAATATATATTTAACAAGACTACACATATATTTAAGTACCTATCTGAAACACAACATATAGTTCTAGAACAGTGGGGGAGTAGGAGTGGTGATGAAAGGTGAGAAAATTTAAGTATAAAATTCCCTATGCTAAACTAATGATTGGAGAGGGGTGGAAATTTGCTATAAAGTGAGGAATATAATTTACCAAATAATTTGACCTATCGTCAAATCAGAATTTTTACAAATGGACGTGTTCAAAATAATCTCGAAGGACATTTATTTTTGTCCTAACTGTCTTTGGGCCATTATAGACCAAATCTACAGGAAAAATTTGTTTTTAGGTGTGGTCTCACTGGCTATTATATTTTCTGTACCTATAGGGCATCTACTCATCCATTTAATATTAGCAATTTAATTCTTAATTTCTACTACTCATCAAGATGTTAATATGAATAAAATTGTTTTCACCTTACACATAGAGATAATATAGCACAAGGAAAAATTAGGAAGTATAATAATAGGAATAAAAAATTAGTAAACTAAAATGTGATGTAATAAATGATAAAATATCAGATTAGGGTGGGGTGAGAGACAAATACAGAGACTAGAGTTTTGGAGAATTACCCCAAATAGTTGCACTAACTCTATTTCTGTACCGAAGTACATAGTACCCACCTCGTTTCTTCTGATTTAGCCACTTATCCCTCCGCTTTTCCACCTACTTGTCCATCTGTCCCTCCAATCATATTAATGATAGCTGATTATGCCATAGACGAACGGTGCCCTGGGACCTGATGTTTAATACCCAAAGTAGCCAAAGTCCATCCCTTAATGAAGCTTTAGTCTAGCCATTTTGTCAGAATTTAGAGATGGCTGTGTCTTGGAATTGAAAACAAGTCAGCTGGACTCCCTATTTTTCAATAAATATAAACCTAATTAAACATATATTAGAAGGCTGAGTGCACTATATCTAGATTCTGCTGAAAGAAATATTTCCTGCAAGAGACAGGTTTCATTACAAATCTGTGAAAATATCAGGTAAGGCAAGTGTAAATAAAAATAACTTTCAATCAACGTCTCCATCTTTCAGTTTCTTTAAAACTAACTAGAATTGAGAGAGTTTTGCTTGTTTAAAGTTTATTTGTAGATTCTAACAACAGATAAATTTTATTAAATAACTAATTGAGCCATTTCTTTGAAATTAAGAAAAGAGGTTTGATTTTTTAAAACCAGTCATCAGGTTATATTTGGAAACTATTAACAAAGAAATATAGATAATAAATATTGACAAATGTTTGAAAGGATGATAAATTGCCATTACACAGCCTTGCCCCCCAAAAGTAAAAGGGGTCTGCCCGGACTCTTAGTTTAGTCAAATGGAGAAATTAATTGCATCTTCTGCTGAGACTTTTTGAGACTGCTTTTAAGACTACTTTTATTTTTTTTTACAAAAATATGTTGTTTAAAATTCCATGTGTTCTTATTTCTATTTTCAAAATAATTTCTTAAATAATACTTGTGCTTTTATTTTAATACTCTTAGCTATGGAAAACAAGGGAATGCATAAAATTTTTAAATTCAACATAAATTCAATATAAACATTTAAAAAACTCAGTATACATTGTAGTCTATGCACTCTGGCATTTTTTTTCTTTACATATACAAACACACACATACACTTTACATATGCATTGTATAGATTTTGAAACTTTCTTTTTTTATTTAATAATATTTGAGTATTTTCCATGTTAAAATTTATCTCTAAAACATTATTTTTATTGAGGTTTAATTCACAGACAATATGATTCACAATGATGTTTGACATTTTAAATATATATGTATACACACACATATATGTAAATATATGAAATATATACATACACACACACACACACACATATGTATGTGACACTTCCATTGATGGTATATATAGTTGGTATATATAGTTGGTATATATAGTATCACAACATGGTGGTATGTATAGTATAAAAGCCAAACAAGATAAAAAACCATTTCATCTCCACAGAGAGTTGCCTTATACCACTTAGCAATCCCTGTCACCAGCTATTTCATTTGTTCCCCATGTTTGGCAAGGACTGATCCGATTTCTGTCACTAGAGAGTACTTTTATCTATTCTACAAGTTTATACAAATTGGATCATGAAGTATTTATTCTTTTGCACCCAGCTTTTTTTGTTCAGCATGATGCTTAAAACTTTCAGCCATGTTTGCTGCATGCATCAGTAGTTCATTTGTTTTTATTGTTGAGCAGTATTTCATTATATGAATATATCACAATTTGTAGTACATTTGGCTTGTTTCCAATTTTTGCTGTGAACATTTGGCATACATCATTTATGGGCATTTCATTCTTTTATCAATACACCTAAAAGTTATTTGTTTTTCTATTTTAATTTTCCCTATCAAAACTAATTCTGGGAAAAAAAAACAATTCTGGTATAGATGGACATGTTCTTATCTAAATAATTTTACACATACTTTATTATTTACTAAAAATGTATTCATTGAATTTTAATTACTTTATCAAGAATTTTTTTATATATAGACAAAAATTGTATTAAAATTATTGTAGAGTTTAATAATTTTTCTCTTATTTTTGCACAAGTAGAAAATAACTGAGTGGCATAATTCCTTCTGTTCCTTCCCACTCTGTTAGAAATAGAGTGTGGAAGTGCTGTTTGTGGGGCAGGGTGAGAGGGGTGTGCAGACGGAGGGGCCCTATGCTCTGTGTTGTTGTTTTATTTGAATTAATTTCTTCATTAACATATAACGTATTATTTGTTTCAGGGGTACAGGTCTGTGATTCATCAGTCTTACACAATTTACAGCAGTCACCATAACACATACCCTCCCCAGTGTCCATCACTCAGCCTCCCCATCCCTCCAACCCTGCTCCATTCCAGCAACCCTCAATTTGTTTCCTAAGATTAAGAGTCTCTTATGGTTTGTCTTCCTCTCTGGTTTTGTCTTGTTTAATTTTTCCCTCCCTTCACCTATGATCTTCTGCCTTTTTTCTCAAATTCCTCATATTTGAATCAATTTAATTACCACTGTTATTGAGTGTTCTTTTAACCCCTTTACATATACACACATACATTAACAACAGTTTATATTGCATCTCAATTATATGCATGTCTTTAAATGTGTATGTGTGCATGTGTATATCTAAACTTTAAGAACTAAAGAATCCAAAATATTGAAATCCCTTCTGGTGGACATCTGTTTTTTCTGGCTACTCACCATTCTTGGAACAGCTCCTTGTTTTCTTTTGGTAACTCACTTCCACACTGTGTGGAATCTACATGGATTGGTTATTAGGTCCAGCTTCTCTTGAACTAAGGAAACATGGGACTGACTACCATTTAGACACATACTCCCATGGTTATTAAATTAGAGATGCAGTAAAAAGCAACCTCACCAAATTATTTTTTGGAGCAGTAGCATGTCTACTATCAAGTGTCACTGATGTTAGTGTTGCAAACATGGTGTTTATATTCAACAGATGCAACAGTGGTGTTTTTATAATACCAGTTTCTATGGCCTCCTTTTTTGACATTGTTCATTGCAGTTTATCTCTGTGCCTTGTTCTCAGGTCTACCCATGATTTCTTGGGCCAAACTTTTTTTTAAATAAATATTGTTTTTATTTAAATTAACTCCATATTGCATTTCAGTTGCTTTAAACATAAAAACCTATAGGTAGGGGCACCTGGGTAGTACATCTGCTTTCGGCTCCCTTCATGGTCTCTGGGTCCTGGGATTGAGCCCTCCGTATGTATTTGGCTCCCAGCTCAGCAGGGAGTCTGCCTCTTCCCCCAGCTTATGTACTCTCTCTTTCAAATAAATAAATAAAATCTTAAAAAATAATCCACAGGTAAATGTCATCAGTTTAAGCATAGTTTCTTGCTTTATAAGTCAATTTCTTTCCCTTTCTGTGATTTCTTCTTGACTCTTAATTTTCTATAAGTTCTCTATTTAGAGATAGTAATCCACTGTCCTACATACATAGAAAATATTTTATCTGGGTCTATCAATATTATAACTTGGTTCATTTTCTTAATTAGAATGTAAATTTTTAAAAAGATTTTATTTATTTATTTGACTGAGATCACAAATAGGTAGAGAGGAAAGCAGAGAGAGAGGGGAGAGCAGAGAGCCCAATGCAGGGTTCGATCCCAGGACCCCGGGATCATGACCTGAGCTGAAGTCAGAGGCTTAACCCACTGAGACACCCAGGTGCCCCTAAAATGTAAAATTTTATAAACTGTTTGCATACATTTCTTCTCTATATGCAATTTTCTGTATTTTTTATATTTCTCCACTAGTTTATTCTCAAGGTATCATTTGCAAAGTTAGTATAATAGTGCTATCCTCAACCATATCATAAAAATGTTGTGAGGCTAAAAATTTAAAAGTATGAACTACTGATGCATGCAGCAAACATGGCTGAAAGTTTTAAGCATCATGCTGAACAAAAAAAGCTGGGTGCAAAAGAATAAATACTTCATGATCCAATTTGTATAAACTTGTAGAATAGATAAAAGTACTCTCTAGTGACAGAAATCGGATCAGTCCTTGCCAAACATGGGGAACAAATGAAATAGCTGGTGACAGGGATTGCTAAGTGGTATAAGGCAACTCTCTGTGGAGATGAAATGGTTTTTTATCTTGTTTGGCTGTTATACTATACATACCACCATGTTGTGATATTATATATACCAACTATATATACCATCAACGGAAGTGTCACATACATATGTGTGTGTATGTCTGTATGTATATATTGCATATATTTACATATATTACATTAAGAAGTTGAAAAAAACTAAAGTTCATGTGATATTAAAATACCAGAATTTTAATTTTTCATAATGTTATTCTTTTCTGTTAAATTTCTTAGAAAGCAGAAATTACAGGTATTTTACTTAAATATTAAAATGATTATAAAACTATCACAGGATAACCACCTTCATTTATTCCTTCTAACACTTCTCTATACTTTTTGAAGAAGATGTGGTCAGGTATCTTAAAGTAGGATTTTTTCCTTTTTCTTCCCCTTCTTCTCCTTGTCCTTCTCCTTCTCTTTCTCCTCCTCCTCCTTCTTCTTCTCCTTCTCTTTCTCCACCTCCTTCTCCTTCTTCTCTTCCTCCTTCTTCCACTTCTTCTTCTTCTTCTCCTCTTCCTCCCCTCCCCTCCTCCCTCTATCTCCTCCTCCCCCTCCTCCCCTTCCTCCCCTCTCCCACTCCTTCTCCTTCTTCTTCTTCCCTTTTCTTGTCTTGTCTTGTCTTGTCTTGTCTTGTCTTGTCTTGTCTTGTCTTGTCTTCTTCTTCTTCTTCTTCTTCTTCTTCTTCTTCTTCTTCTTCTGGTTTGAAACTACTTCAATTTACAGAAAAGTTCTAACCTTTAATTTTTGTAAACCATTTGAAACACAGGTTCTGATATCATACTCTTCACCACCTAGTACTTGTGTGTGGGGGTCTTACAAAGACATTCTTCTAGGCAGTCAGGTTGTACACGTCAAAATCAAGAAAATAACATTAAGATATTATACTCTCTCTTCTTAGATCCCATTCAGATATCTCCAATAGTTCCCATGTCTTTGTAGCAAAATATCCAGGCCAGAGTCTGGTGATACATTGGTTTCAGGATGGTTTTATTAGTCTCCTTTGACCAGAAAGAATTTGTCCATCTTTTTTAGACTTTCATTACTGTGAAACTTTTGAGGATCGCAGGCAATATGTTTAAAATATGTTACTCAGTTTCAGTTTACCTAATGTCTCCCATGCTCAGGTTCAAGTTTTGTCCCTTTGGCAAGAATATCAAGATGTAATGGTGTATTCTTCTCATCACTTCTATCTCATGGTGTGTGATTTAGATTTGTCCTTTACATAGACCTCTTGATTAAGATAGTATCTCACAAGATTCCCCACTGTAAAGGTACTTTGATTTTATTTGGGGATTAACGATTACTTTGTAGAAAAATACTTCTATACTATATAAAGATTCTATACTTCATCAAACTTTCAAATGATTCATTTATTCTTTTATATCAGTATGGTTTCCTATACTCCTATTTTATTCAAAGAATGTAAAATTTTATCATTATTAAGTATTTGACGGGGCACCTGGATGGCTGAGGTTAAAGCCTGGGTTTAAAGCCTCTGCCTTCAGCTCAGGTCATGATCTCAGGGTCCTGGGATCAAGCCCCACATCGGGCTATGTGCTTAACAGGGACCCTGCTTTCCTCTCTCTCTGACTGCCTCTCTGCCTACTTGTGATCTCCCTCTGTCAAATAAATAAAATCTTTAAAAAAAAGGATAGCATCTCACAAGATTCTCCACTGTAAAGTTACGTTGATTTTATTTGGAGATTAATGATTACTTTGTAGAAAAATACTTTTATACTATATAAAGATTCTAAACCTCATCAAACTTTCAAATGATTCATTTATTCTTTTATCTGAGTCGAAGGCAGAGGTTTAACACACTGAGCCACCCAGGTGCCCCTAATTTTAAAAGTATATATAACTGTTATATCTATTTATTAGAAAAACCTGTACTGAAGAGAATAAATAAGAGTTAATTTTAAACATACAGAGCTTTAAGCAAAAGGCTTTTACTAAGGAGTGCTAAATGAAATATTGGACAAATTTTTTTTAGATTTCTCAGTCTATCAGTGTGATAATTTATTGCTCTGATTCATTCAGTACATATCAAATATGAAGGTACTATGATGAATACAAATGAATTCAAAACTGTGCAGACATCCATATTCATTCCAAACTTCAAAATCTTCATGTTCTTATGTGATTTTAGATTTAATTTTTTTTATATCAGTAGTGTTTCAGTCAGTCCTTCAGGGTGCAGTTGATGGGTAGGAGTTGGTAATATAAGCATCTCACTGGGGAATAATTCTAGTGAGAGATAAAAGACGGTGGGAGCTGAATTAGGGCAGGTAAACCTTCCCCCCACTCTCAGGACACCTGTGAAAGCAAAGGAAGGTAAGTGGGTAAGGACTAGTTAGAGTTTTTGACTGACACAGATCTGAAAACTTACCAGATAACCCAGCAGATAACCCATCTGAATCAAAGATGGCCCATTAATGGAATCCTATTTTGCCTTAATCTGCACACCATGGTTCAGTCATTGACTGAAGGCTGCCCATGAGGAGTTATTTAGGATCATAAACTGAAACTTATCCTGAAGATGCTGAAATATAGGGCAGTCAGCTAATTGCACTTCTTTCAGTTAATCAAGAAATTCTTTCTTTTTTTTTTTTTAAAGATTTTATTTATTTATTTGTCAGAGAGAGAGAGAGCAAGAGCGAGCATAGGCAGAGTGGCAGGCAGAGTCAGAGGGAGAAGCAGGCTCCCTGCGGAGCAAGGAATCCGATGTGGGACTCTATCCCAGGACGCTGGGATCATGACCTGAGCCGAAGGCAGCTGCTTAACCAACTGAGCCACCCAGGCGTCCCAAGAAGTTCTTTCTTGAAGGGATACCAAAGCATTGGGTTTCCATGGCTGCCACAGCTGTATAATTTTATTTGGACAAATTTTTTTTAGATTTCTCAGTTTATCAGTGTGATAATTTATTGCTCTGATTCATTCAGTACATATCAAATATGAAGGTACTATGATGAATACAAATTATTTATTTCTCCAAAGGAGCTTAAAATCTGATGGTAGGGAAAGAACAATAAAAGGCACTTAAAATAGATTACAGCAGATATTATAATTAGTTGAATACAGTAAATTCTGGAAGAACAAGGATTGAGCCCCTAACCTAGATTTCAAAAACTCGTGAGACTTTCTAGAATAAGTGTAGCTAAACTGAAATCTAAAAGAAGTAAAAAATATTTCATCAAAAAAGAGAAAGACTGGAAAAGTATGTATAAAAAAAACAATATTTTAGAGTAGATATTATCCTTGAACTTGGTTTAATATATTTAGAGCTAAAATCAGACAGTATGTATACACCCGCCTTCTCTTACACCCCAAATCAAAAGTAACTGAAATACATATTTTCACAAATACATCCATCATAGCTCAAAAATTAGAAAATATAGTATGAGCAGACCAGAAATTAGAATCATTTCTCAAGGTTAGAAAGTATATATAGCTCAAATTAGCAAAAGCACTGGAAGACCAAATTTCAATTTATGCTAGAGTAAAATACAAAGATGGCAAAACTACCATCTTAGAGTAAACAAGTCCAGAGTAACAGGTGATCTCTGGGACAATAGTCAGAGGAACTGGCTGAAAGGGAGGCACTATCTGGAGACTAACACACCTCTTTCTTAGTCAAATAGTCTACCCATTGATAGGAATTCCATTTTTCTTTTGAATTCAAAGAAACCACTATATTGGACTGTAAAACTGCAGCTGTGTATATCCAGCTGATGCAGGAATATTCTGAACATAAATATGTAAAACAGATTTAACACAGAAAAGTCATATGAAAGAATTATTTTTTAAATTGAGGGTTGTGAAAAACTATTTTAAGCAGTAGACTGCAACATTAAAATGTCTTTAGGAAGATAATTCCAGCAAAAATAGGAAAGACATATATAAAGGAAGATAATTAGGTCATTGCAAACAAGTGAAATATTTATCTATTAATCCAAAAGAGAATGATAAAAACAAAGAAGTTGTTACAAGAAGAGCAAAGGGGGGAGATTAGGACAACTTATTTGAAATACAAAATGTCTTTATAATTCTGAATAAAAAAGTTAGGTAATTTAAAGTGCTCTTGCAATTTGACAGCAACTTCATTGATTATAAAATCAATCTTATGGGTTTACCCACATTAAATATATTTTTCAAAGATATTAAATACTTTTATTTCCATCTTATAATTAACAGTGCTGATAAGAATGCATTTAAATATTAATGCACTTTTGAGGGATATATATATGTGCAATCTGTACTTTTTAGTTTTCTACATTTTCATGACTCTGTTGCATTTTGATAGAAGGGACTTAAATGCCAATGTTTGAATCAATTCAACCAAACCTTGGGAATAGAATCTGTGACTCTTCATTCTAAAGAGTGAGGGAAATAAACAGTGTGATGACAAATGCAATTACAGTATTAGCAAATATAAATGCAAAGTAGAATTAATACTTCATTGTTAGTCTTTCAAGAGGCTATGTCTTTAACAGATGATTATAGTACCCCATGAAAACAAAGTTTAGTTACACTCAAATCTATCTTATCTATCTGAACATGTGTTTACCACTTGAAGAGACTAGAATGAATTTTATGAGCAGAGTCTAGAAAAATACAAACTGGTATGAACACTAAATTGGTAAAGGCAGATAAACCCATTTTTGCAGAGTATTTACAGAATAAAAATCCATTCAGAAAAGTGGGCTTCTTGATGCATTTCTTCTAGAGCTCATGCATTTTCCCAGATTTTTACTTTCTCTCTTAGTATTTTTGTTAATTTTAGGAGAGAATCAGATTTATACTAGTCCTTTAATCTTTTTCTTCTGTCTCTCCCTTCTTTCTGTCCTTCCTTCTTTCCTCCCACTTCTATTTTTAAATAAGTAATCAATATTCATTTAGGAAAAAAGAAATAAAGTAACAAAGTAAAAAACTAACCAACCAAGCAAATAAATATATATCATCTACAATGTGACCCCACTGAGACTAACACTGTTAGCATCTTAGTGTATCTATCCACACATAATTTACATATACATTTTTTAAATTACTAATAATGACAATTCATGTTAAAATACACATTTTTTTCTGTACATACTCGTTTTATTTAACAGCATACCATGCATATCTTTTTATATCAGTCACATATTTAAAAAATAGAGAGAGCCCTGCTATATGCCAGGAACTATTCTCAGCACTTTGGCTACAAAATAGATTTTTTTAAATTTTTTTTTTAAGATTTTATTTATTTATTTGACAGACAGAGATCACAAGTAGGCAAAGAGGCAGGCAGAGAGAGAGGAGGAAGCAGGCTCGCCGTTGAGCAGAGAGCCCATGTGGGACTGGATCCCAGGACCCTGAGATCATGACCGAAGGCAGAGGCTTTAACCCACTGAGCCACCCAGGCACCTAACAAAATAGATTTAAAAAAACCTTTTTCTTTTTTGACACATACATAATAAATGCATAAATTATATAATTCAAATTATATAATAATAATAATAATACAATTATATAATTCAAAAAATAAATTATGTATTTTATAATTATAAGTGCCATAGAAATAAAATAGAGTGGATAAGAGAGATCAGAGGTGTGAGGAACTTAAAATCTTATGCAGGATGATCAGAGGAGACTTCGCCAAGAAGGTAACATTTAAAGGAGACAGATGGGATTGTCATACAGGGATCTGGAGGAAGCACAATATAACTAGTGGGAGCAATCATTGCAAAGTCTTTAAGATAGGATAGTCCAAAATATCTGTTCCTCTTGCTTTATTCTTCCACTTTTCTTTCCTCAGAAGAATGAGAAATAGACAAGTGCTTGTTATCCTTGTACTTGGAATCTACAAGAAGAGAAATATATGGGTTTTTATCTATGGCTTATAGGTTTTTAGTTCCATATATTTTTCAGAGTATCTCTAATCTCTGAATCCTGATTTACAAATGGTGAGTCAGACTTTTGTTCTTTAAAGACTATTGGAGGGCGCCTGGGTGGCTCAGTGGGTTAAGCCGCTGCCTTAGGCTCAGGTCATGATCTCGGGGTCCTGGGATCGAGTCCCGCATCGGGCTCTCTGCTCAGTAGGGAGCCTGCTTCCCTCTCTCTCTCTCTGCCTGCCTATCCGTCTACTTGTGATTTCTCTCTGTCAAATAAATAAATAAAATCTTAAAAAAAAAAAGACTATTGGAACCAACCTAACCATCCATAAAAGATATATAGATGCATGGGTATATAGATATAGATACAGATATAGATAAATATACACAAACAATTTAATATTAGAAGTCATACAGAAGAATGAGATCTTGGGGTGCCTGGGTGACTCAGTAAGTATCTGACTCATGATTTTGGGTCTGGTCATGATCTCACAGGTTATGAGATCCAGGCCAACATAGGCTCCACACTCAGAGAATCTGCTTGAGGTTCTCTTTATCCCTTTCCCTCTGTCCCTCCCCTGGCTCACTCTCTCTCTTTAAAAATAAAAAAAAATAAAATAAAATAAAATAAAAAATAAAAATAAAATAAAAAACACAAATCTTTTAAAAAATCTTTTTAAGAAAGTGAATGAGATCTTGCCATTTGAGACATGGATGGACATACAGGATATTATGCTAGGTGAAATAAGTCAGACAGAGAAAAACAAATACCATATGATTTCATTTATATGTGATATCTAATAAATAAATAAATAAAAATTTTTGTAAAAACAGACTCATAGAGAACAAATTGTTGGTTGACAGAAGGGGGGGTTGGGTGGGGAATGAGTGAAGCAGATGAAGGGAATTAATAGGTACAAGCTTCCAGTTATAAAATAAATAAGTCACGGAGCTGAAAAGCACTGTGTAGGGAATATAGTCTATAATATTATAATAATGTTATAGCGACAGATGGTGACGATGCATACTGTGGTGAGCATTGCATAATGTATAGAATTGTTGAGTCACTATGTTGTGGACCTGAAACTAATATAGAACATTGTATGTTCCCTATGCTTCAATAATATTTTTTTTAAATAAAGAAGACTAGTGGATATGAAACTACAATCAAACTAAAATTTGCTTTGATTTAATAAAATTTTAAATGGAAATGTTAAATATTTCAGTTAGAAATAGTTTTCTCTTGTGTTCAAATATTTAAAGGGTTAACTTTTTGAAATTGGTAACAGAGAACTGTTGCTATGGATTTGCTTTGTGCTCATAGCACGAAAGCCGTGAATCATATCATCAGACAGGAATTTAGCCTTCATCAAGGCTTAAGCTGAATTCTCTCATAACCCATAGACAAGAGGTCCCCAAGACACTATTGAGCATCTTTATTTTTTTTAAAGTAAATTCTTTAGCAGAGCAGAAGTAAATATCATTGTTATTGCCAACTATTTATTGGATAAATAAGGTCTACTTTTATTTTTGATTATAAAATTAAAACCTAAAATTTCTGGTAAAATGTTTACTTTAAATTTTCTGATTCCTTCTCGGGGATCCAAAATGTATATATGAATTATCAACTGCAGTTTGAGGTTTATGACTGGGACATCAGTGTCTTTCCCAACTCCATACCATCTATCATAAGTATCTTGAAATTAATGAGATATAGATGACACACTTCTCTAATTTCCAATGCTACTAGTTTTTGTTTTCATTTTCTTTTCATAATTTCACTATAACTTTGGCTACTTCCATTGATTTCTCTCTGAGTGTTGAGTTGTATCCATCTACTTGAGGCATCCTTAAGTCACCCTTAAGTCTACCCTTAAGTCACACTTCCAAACATTCTTTTAAATAAGTGCTCATTACAATAAATTTTGCAGAATCACATAATCGAGGTTTTTAAGTTATTTCTTCAAACAATGATATTAAACAAAATACTGGTAGTAGCATAACCATAATTAATGTTAAGATGTTAGATGGTTCACGATATATCCAGGAAAACCAAAATCGTAGTTTGAGGGTTTGTAATCAGGAACATGACTGACACTGTTTATTCTCATTGGTCGATATGAGAGCTTACAATATAGATGAAGAACATATGACCCCACCACTAGTACTTCTTCCACTGCTACTTCTAAAGCCAGATGTTTGCTCTACCCTAGAACCTTTACCAAGGTTTGGAGTCTATGTCCTCTTTCCTCAGGTTGCTCTCTATCTACTACAGGATTGGGAAGATTTCATGTGATTGGGATAAGCAAGGTCACATTTTGGTTACTATTTATTAGAAATAAGATTTATAATAAATTAAGGACATTCATAAGACTATATGAAAGTTGCTGGGCAGCCACTAATTTGTAACTAATCTGTAACTAATAATCCATTACACTAGTAAACAAGCATTGATATCCCAGTATTGTAAATAGAAGACTAAGACCACTTGATTGTCCTAGTTCTGCTTGTTCACAAAAATGTATTTTTCCTGTATATTATCGTCCTTAAAATATTTCAATATATCCCATTTATAGACCTTTAGACTATACTGAATTTCTTGAAAAGCCAGCAAGCAAGGAAGCCACTGTGATGGTTCTTAAGAGGTTATACCAATGGCAAACTATATTAAAATTAGTTATTAATAATTATAATTACATGATAAAAAAGCTATTAGATAAAAATTAAAACATTTAATGTAAAACCTACCACATCCCTGGTGACAAATATGTGAAAATAATGACAAGCACAGTAAAAATAAATACAATTATGTGGCACAATGTTCCTAGAAAATAATTCCCACTTGAATCTGAATGTGAATAATCCATTTAAGTTCCTTCTCTAATGTAGCGACCACTCTCATTACTACTGTTCATTCTCATTCTCACTATTCCGAACTTGTAGAAATTGTTCATAGATTTAAAACAAATGAAATTTTAGAGTTGGAAAGGCTCCTAGATAACTTATAGTCCCATACTTTCATTTGACAAGTATGGAATTTAGATATACAACTATGATCTCATAGTACAATATGGTTTCACATGTCATGAAGGTATGGGCTTTCCAGTACCACTGAATAAGCTGTCTGGATCACACCACTGGCACTAACATTTCCTGGCATTTTATAGTTACACACATATTTATGTGTTCATGACTTGCTTCCTCTAACAGACTACAAATTCCTCAAAATCTGGAGATATATATTTATTATCTATTTATAATTTTAAATATGCTTTCTTTCCTATGACTGATATTTTTGTAATAAAATATTGGACTTAATATGACAATAATTATTTGTCTATTGATATAATTATTATTTAATGCAAAATGTTTAGAATTATTTTAATGCACTATAGAAAATTAAATTACTGGCTAATGTTCATACGAGACAAAGATCTAAGAACTCTACATATTCCTTTAATCTTTACAAAAGTCCTATAACGTAGGTGAAGAAATGAAACACAGAGAGGTTAACTAACTTTCTAAGGACTACATAGTAAATGGTGGAGCCAGGAGTCAGAATCAAGGGGTCTGGCTACACAAACAATGTTTTAATTAGTCTCAATCCAAATCTAGTTGAGATGAAATATTCACCATCATCACACTAACCTTGGCAGAGTTTACTAGCAGATAAACTGCTTCCATTATCCACAAAAGTTGGGTTGATCTGAACTTTTACACAAAGCAGGAAAAGCTGGAACAATGGTCTTTTTATCTTAAATTAGAGGCATGTTCATCTTCAGATAAAGAGAGAATGTGCTTAAACTGTACTTCAAATTGCTGAACTTTCTGTCTTGGTAAGGACTGCTGTAAGACATTTACACTGTAAATTCTCCTATATTTCTTTTTCTCATGTCATTAGCAACAAGTTATTATTAAAACAGATAAATAAAACCTTGAGTCAGAAAGAACACAGAGTAACAAGCGCTTTCCTTTACACATATTATGTGTAAAAATTAAAGTATTTTTACTACAAAAATTGTTGACATCTAAATAAATTAACAGAAAGGGGGCGTGGGTGGAGGGATGGGTTAATTAGGTCATGGGGATTAAGGAGTGCATTTGTGATGAATATCAGGTGATGTATGGAAGTGTTGAATCACCTGACACTAATATTACACCTGAAATTAATATTGCACTGTATGTTAACTAACTGGAATTTAAACAAAAACTTTAAAAAATATATCTTTAACACAATAGTTTTCATTTTAGAATTTATTCTTTACACATGCTACCACTTAGTAGACATGTAGTGGCGAATATTGCACAATTCTTTGTAAAAATGATATACTGTAAATAGCTTAAGTGTCCATCATCAAAGGACCCCTTTAAAAACATGTGACAGAGCAAGGAATTAGGTACTTCATAATTGATGATTCTGGCAGGTTCGTAAGAACTGTTACGTAAGAAACAAATAATATGAAAGGTAGACAGTCATCAAAGGAGAAAAATGACAAAATGATGGGCCTTACCCTAAAGAGCATGGAAACAATAGCTATTTTTCAGTCCAAGACAAAATAACTGGGTTGTGCTGTCTTCATTTCTATCTATTTCAGTCAAGTGACAGTTTCTTTAGGTGATGGATAGATACATAATTATGGAAAAAGGGAGGGAAATAATCAACAGGAAATGTTAGGAAGTGGAGTGAAAAAAATAATGTATATATTATGTTCCATTTAATCCAGTAAAATTCAAATTCCCAGTACAATAAATTAATTTGAATAATTGATTTTTATATGAGTATGACACCCTATGATTTAGCCTAAGCTTTCTGGTTTTTAATGAGGGCAATACCTCTAATTTTGTGAACTTGTTGCAAAAATTAGCTGTTATATGAACATTTTACATCAATTAATAACTATCAGTGAATTTTCCCTCCCTTTTATTTCTTTAATCCTTACAAGTTTGTTAGATTAAAAATAACTGAAAATTATAGTGAATCCTAGGGAAAGTTCTGGGATAGTTGGAATTTCAATGAAATGTTACTGGAAAGTAAATTTGGTGCAAAAAAAATAAATATGCTATTCAGTGACTAAAATAAATTCTACTTAAAATCATTCAAAACTATGTGTATGCTGATACAATGGAAATAGAAATATGAGAGAAATAGATAAATAGGGGATCACATTTATTGATAGAGGAGATTGAAATGTAATAAAATACTACTACTCCTAATTCCAGAGAATGTTTTCTTACAGGGGAAAGAAGACTAGTAAAAATCAAACAAATTAACAACTTTTCTCTTCAGTTTAAAAGGAATTAATTAATATTAATAGGGCACATCATGCCCCCTAAGAAAAGAAAAAAAAACAAAACTGTGCAGTATGGGAATAAAGATGCTCTTATGGATAATCCAAGATATTCTCTCATTTTTAATGTAAAATACATTGTATTACCTCAAATACAGTATAATGTATAAAAACAGATTACTAGTACTGTCATATTTGTTGTCCTTCATTTGTACCTACAAGTACGTACACTGAATTACAAGTATATTTTTAGACATCTATGGGGCTAAGTATCAATATTTGTTTAAACCTGCAAATAAATTAGTCACTTAATTTCTCCTGCCCAAATGGATGACTGATATCAGTTAAGATTTTCATCATGTCTTTTGTTATTTTTTTAAATTTTATTTATTTGCCAGATTGAGAGAGAGAGGGAATGCACAAGTAGGGGACAGTGGCAGACAGAGGGGGAAGCAGACTACCCACTGAGCAAGGAGCTTAATACCAGGTTCATTCCCAGGGCCTCAGAAACATGACTGAGTGGAAGGCAGACACTTAACCAACTGAGCCACCCAGAAATCCTTTGTCATGTCTTTTAACAGCTGTTTTTGTTTATTTGTTTGTTGAGGTAAAATTGGTATATAACACTACATATGTTTTAAAAGTACAACATTATAATTTGGCACTTGTATGCCCTACAGAGTAACCATTACCAAAATCTAGTTGCCATCCCTCACCATACAGCTGAGGTGTATTCATCCATTTGGGACTCTCCCCACCTCCCTTACTCTGGCAACCATCAGTCTGTTCTCTTTATCTATGAATTTGGTTTTGTATTGGTTTGTTTATTCATTCGTTGTTGTTTTAAATTCCACATATGAGTAAAACCATATGGTATCTGTCTTTCTTTGTCTGACTTATTTCATTTAGCGTAAGTGTTTCGTTAGTATTCTTCCATCCAGCCAGTCCAGAAGATGATGAAAACTTTAAATCCAGGAAATCTAAGGCCATAAAATTGATGCATATTTTTTAATTCTAATGAGATGTGCACAATTACATATGTAAAATTTATTTATGTAGCACAGCACTCATTTCCTATTATTTTTACCCCCAAAAGCCTACCCATAATTAAAGTAGTTTTAAGCATTAGAAAAAATTTGTTTTTAATAGGAAGCCAATCATAATGAAATATTTTCATATTTGTAACTGGACTCTTTAAATGTCTAGATTAAATTTACACATCAATAGATATCACAGACTGGAGGAATTTGAGAGGGGTGAGAGAGAAAGACTGGACTCAGTTTACTAATTTTGTATTGTTAAAATTTTAAATGTAGAGAAAGAACCTTTTTTAATAAGAGAAATCTGAAAAAATAAAAGAAAAATCTGAGAAGTAATTAAATACATAAACTTTTTGTACTAGATATTGACATTGTCTGACAGCATTATAGTTTGGGGAACAAAAGCCCATACAAACTTTTGCAAGTGTCAGTGTTAATTTAATAGGGCTTAACTTTTAGATTAAAAATAGATTATAACACATCTCTGTGTAGATTGTCACTCCATTTCATGTACAGTACAATCTACATGTAAGTAAAGCAAATACATATTTATTTGATACTATTAATTTTTATTTTTAACTCTGTATACTTTTGTATTGTTTGACTTATTACATGGAGCATAAATCTGAGAAAAAAAGAATGTTTTAGGAAAAATTTAAGAAAACAATACATTTTCATAATTTGACTATCTGCAGGAACAGAATCAACTTGTAAAACTGTCTTCTTTTACTTTCTTTGCTGTTTTGTTCCTCAAGTAGTGTGATTCTGTGCATATGTGCATGTATTTACATATGCAATATTTCCAAGAGTGAATTTGGAATCAGGCAATAATAGATTTGAATCATGATTCTTCCATTGACTAACTGTACAGTTGTTACAAATACTAATTTTCCTGGGTCTTTCCTCTTCCATTCTATATTTTAAGTGGACAATAACTTTCCATATAATTTTGTTGTTAGGTGGTAGGAAGGGAGGAAGAGGGAGGAAGATGATAGATAGATGATAGATAGAAAAATATTATAAAGTATTTGAGGTAATTTCAGGTTCTCAGAGGATGCTCCAATAATAAGCATTTTTTTCTTTCTCTGCTTTGCAAACCCAAACATAAACTTTACAGCTCAGTCAAATAATACTTCTTCTGCAAAGTTTTATTCTATAGTTCCAGGGCATCTTGTATATTTCTCTCTTACATTATCAATCTTGCTATTATATTATACATCATTCTGTGGAATGGATTTTATATTATATATATAATTTTTATTTATATACAAATATTTTATTTATATATATTTTATTTATATATAAATGAATATTTGTCTTATATATAAATATTTATATTTGCATGTATTTATATAATAAATATTTATTTATATATGAATTATATATAAATATATTTAATTATTTATTTATATATATTCATATATAAATTTATATTTATATATTTGTATATAAGTATATTTACATATAAATATATTTATTTACAACACAAATAAGTATTTGTGGCTCCAGTCTCTCACTATCCCTGGGTCCTTGAGGACTGTGACCATATTTACTCTTCACAGTGACCTCAGAAACAATGACAGGATGGTCTTTAAAAATGAACTAAGAGGGGCGCCTGGGTGGCTCAGTGGGTTAAAGCCTCTGCCTTCGGCTTGGGTCGTGATCCCAGGGTTCTGGGATCAAGCCCCACGTTGGGCTCTCTGCTCCACAGGGAACCTGCTTTCTCCCCTCTCTCTCTCTCTGCCTGCCTCTCTGCCTACTTGTGATTTCCATCTCTCTGTCAAATAAATGAAATCTTAAAAAAAAAAAAAAAAAAAAGAACTAAGAAAGGGTGCCTGGGTGCTTTGTTTGCCTGGGTGCTCAGATTAAGTGTCTGCCTTTGGCCCAGGTCATGATCTCATCAGGGTACTGGAATTGAGCCCCGTGTCAGGCTTCCTGCTTGGAAGTCTGCTTCCCTCTGTCCCTCTCCAAGCACTCGTGCTCTCTCTCGTAAATAAATAAAATCTTTTAAAAAATGAATTAAGAAGATTAAGTTACTAAATTGTTCATTAAGTAATACATTATTACTTATAATTGAAAGTTTATATAATATATTTTAAAAATGAAACAGCTATACAAAGAGTTACCAGAACTGGATTCAAGCTCTAACAAGATGATTGAGTTGTCTATATGACCTTGTAGAAGTAGTTTTCTCTATTAATCTGAGAAAGGAGATGACGAATTAAGATACCTACATTATTTCCAGTTGTAATATTATATAATTCTGTACTTTTAAGTATCTTGCTGAAAACTAAATAGCAATTTATTTATATGACAATAATTAAGAAATTATATTAAGAAAATATTTATATTAAGAAATATTTATATGACAATAATTAAGAAATGTGTATTGAAAAAGGGATCTATCCATTAATGACAAGCAGAAATCTGTCATTATTTTTAATGGTAGACAAATTTAAGGGTAGAATTCAGACTTTCTTTGACTTTTACCTTCTCTCTGCAAAAGAACCCTTCTGGTGTAAGCAGAGGATTTTTACTCTGGTCTAAGTAATAGGCATGATTTATTACATAGGCTGGTTCAGACAATTTCATAGGAATCCTTTGGTTAATGTTGCCAGTCTACATCGATGGGACTTAGTGACACTGTTATTAATCACTGAGAATCAAAGAAGGATATAAAAAAAGCAGGAAAAAACCCAGCCTGGATCTCTGAGAGGGAACATTCTTATCTTAACTAATTAAAACATCCTTGTTAAAAACTGAAGTTCTAGAACTTTTAGTAGAGAGATGAAATAAAGAAAAATAGAATATTCTGCGCTTTAACATTTAACAAGTTTGTGTTCAAATCCTGTCCAGTGGTTTTCTTTGTTTGTAGAGAGAACAGCATGTGTATTGTCTTGTCTCAACTGTGTATTTTGAGGGTAGCATTTTAGAAGCATTGAGAAACTAGTTTCTTTAAAATTGTTGACTTAACAATTATTAATTTTTGGAACTTTTATCCATTATGCAGTGACAACTAACTTAAAATAACTTGAGCAACTTTATGTTCAAAAGGATAATTTGAGATAAGGACACTGTAAGGGCCTACTTAGTCAGAGGAAGCCATTTTGTTGTTTATGCAGTAAACTTGGATTGACCCTGCCCCTCCCAGAGGAACTTACTTAAAAGCAAGTCCGGGAAACCAGTCCCAGGTAGCAAAGCCCATATACAAAGGCGGGTCAGGCCAGGTAGAGACATCCAATCACTGGGGCAGGCATACTCTCTCCCTAGCTACCAAGGAGAGTGGGCCCCGCCTTTTGGGTACCAATTCTGATCAAGGTGATAGGCTAGTTCAAATATCTAGTAGGGTAAATTGAAATTCAGTTGGCCACCCGTGTGTGACCTAGCATGACTGTGCAGTTTTCTCTGTGTGTTGCAATCTCATTGGCCACCTGTGTGTGGCCAGGCTCAACCACATGATATTTGCTGTATAAAAGTTAGTCTGTGAGGCTGGAAGAGGTCACCTCTTTGTAAGAGATGGCCCTGGCTGGTTGTTTTGATTCTTGATGCTTGGCACGAAATAAAGCTTTACTTGACCTTTGCTTTGTATCATTCTAGCTCCTTTGATCATGGACCCATTACTGGGGGACCTAACAGACACATTGTTGTTTACTGAAACCTTACAGCTGAAATATAGTGATGGTTTTCTCAGAAATGTACAGGGCCCAGAAATCAGAGAACTTCATAATTGACTTAGTTTCTCCTGTTTCTCCATTCCTCTATGAATTCTAACAGTGTTCGGTGGAGTGTTTTGTTTTTTTTCCACATAAAGTATCATATCATCTGCAAAGAGTGAGAATTTCACATCTTCTTTGCTGATTCAGATGCCTTTTATTTCTTTTTGTTGTCTGATTGCTGAGGCTAGGACTTCTAGTACAATGTGAATAACTGTGGTCATAGTGGACAGCCCTGCCATGTTTCTGGCCTTAGGGGAAAAGCTCTGTTTTTCTCCATTAAAAATGATATTCACTGTATGTTTTTCATAGATGGCTTTGATTATATTGAGGTATGTACCCCCTATCCCTATACTTTGAAGAGTTTTGAACAAGAAAAGATGCTGCATTTTGTCAAATGCTTTTGACAAAACATATGATACTGAGAAAACATATGATACTGAGAGTATCATATGTTTCTTGTTCTTTTTTTATTAATGTATTGTATCATATTGATTGATTTCTGGATGTTGAACCAAATTTGTAGCCCAAGAATAGTCATGGGCTTGGTCGTGGTGAATAATCCTATTAATGTCGTGGTGAATAATTCTTTTAATATACTGTTGGATCCTATTGGCTAGTATTTTGGTGAGAATTTTCACATCTGTTTTCATCAAGGATATTGGTCTGCAATTCTCCTTTTGAAGAGGTCTTTGGTTTTGAGAGCAAGGTGATGCTGGCTTTATAAAATGAGTTTGAAAGTTTTCCTTCCATTTCAATTTTTTGGAATAGTTTCAGGGCAATAGGTGTTAATTCTTCTTTAAATATTTTGTAGAAGCCCCCTGGGAAGCCATTGGCCCTGGGCTCTTGTTTGTTGGGAGGCTTTCATGACTGCTTCAGTCTCCTTACTGGTTATGAGTCTGTTCAGGTTTTCTATTTCTTCCTGGTTCAGTTTTGGTAGTTTATACATCTCTAGGAATGCATCCTTTTCTTCCAGATTGTCAAATTTGCTGGTGTATAGTTGCTCTTACTATGTTTTTATAATTGTTTGTAATTCTTTGCTGTTGGTCGTGATCTCTCCTCTTTCTTCATGATTTTATTAATTTCAGTCCTTTATCTTTTCTTTTTGATAAGTCTGGTACAGGGTTTATCAATCTTATTAATTCTTTCAAAGAACCAGCTCCTAGTTTTAGTGATCTGTTGTACTGTTCTTTTGGTTTCTACTTCATTGATTTCTGCTCTGATCTTTATGATTTCTCTTCTCCTACTGGGCTTAGGTTTTCTTTACTGTTCTTTCTCCAGCTCCTTTAGGTGTAGGCTTAGGTTGTGTTTTGAGACCTTTCTTGTTTCTTGAGAAAGACTTGTATTTCTATATATTTTTGTCTCAGGACTGCCTTTGCTGTATCACAAAGATTTTGAACAGTTATGTTTTCATTTTCATTTGTTTCCATGAATTTTTAAAATTATTCTTTAATTTTCTGGTTGACCCATTCATTCTTTAGTAAATTCATGCTCTTTAGCCTCCATGTATTTGAATTCTTTCTAACTTTTCCTCTTGTGATTGTGTTCTAGTTTCAGAGCATTGTGGTCTGAAAATATGCAGGGAATGATCCCAATCTTTTGGTACCAGTTGAGACCTGATTTGTGACCCAGGATGTGATCTATTCTGGAGAATGTTCCATGCGCTCCAGAGAAGAATGTGTATTCTGTTGCTTTGGGATGGAATGTTCTGAATATATCTGTGATTGTCCATCTCGTCCAGTGTCATTTAAGACCTTTATTTCTTGTTGATCTTTTGCTTGGATGATCTGTCCATTTCAGTGTGGGGCATGTAAAGTCCCCTACTATTATTGTATTACTGTCAATGTGTTTCTTTGATTTTGTTATTAATACATTTATGTATTAATTTATGTAGTTGCTGCTCCCATGTTAGGGACATAGATATTTAAAATTGTTAGATATTTTTGTTGGACAGACCCTTTGAGTATGATATAGTGTCCTTCCTCATCTCTTATTATAGTCTTTGGCTTAAAATCTAATTGATCTGATATGAGGATTGCCACTCCAGCTTTCTTTTGATGTCCGTTAGCATGGTAAATTGTTTTCTACCCCCTCACTTTCAATCTGGAGGTGTCTTTGGGTCTAAAATGAGTTATTTGTAGACAGTGTATTGATGGGTTTTGTTTTTTTATCCATTCTGATACTCCGTGTTTTTTGACTGGGGCATTTAGCCCATTTAGATTCAGGGTAACTATTGAGAGATCTGAATTTAGTGCCATTGTATATATTATTAATTTTTGACTCATAAGCTCTTTTAAAAAGAGAGATATGCTATAAGAAAATGCAGTATTTAAAATTCATCTGGGTATGAAAAATAAATGGATTGCTATTTTTGTAAATAGAAATAATGAAATCATTTCAACAGAGGTGATTTCCAGTTTGAAATAAGAGAAGCTCCCTAATTATTTTAATGTGAGAATTTCAGAATATCAGCAGTTTTATTTGACAAAAACACAATTAGGACAACAAATATATATCAAGATTGAAACAAATACTATTTAATACTTTAATCAATATTTCAAACAATTTTAAGCATATTATCCTTAGTTACATAGCTGTAAAAGATTTGCTCACTCTAGTTCAGTTAATAAAATTTATCAAATTGACAAATTTCAGTAATAGTCACAAGGCCCATGCACTGTATTTCTTAAATATTTCCTCCATCAACTCTTTTACATAACATGCTCATTCAAATGAAATTAGCATATTGCCTCATCTCACTATTGTTTTTGTATCTGGTTATATTTCCTCCAATATGTTCTAATAACTTTCCCACACATATCGGAAAGAAAACACCTTCTGAACTTTTCATTTGCTATAATTAATCTAATAATTTCTAATATTTTCTTAATCTTAACAACAACAAAAAAAGGAAATTAGATGGTTTCGCAAAGGGTAAAGAGAACCTGCATGATGGGAGTAAATCATTTATCTAACAAGAGTTTTTATCTATAATATGAACTCTTAAAACTCAATAATAGGAAGAAAAATAACCCAGGTAAACAATAAGCTGGAATCTTAATAGTATTTCTTCAGAAAAGGTATATAAATGACCACTAAATATATGAAATGTCCTCACATTATTAGCCATCAGGATAATGAAAATTGAAGCCACAATAATATACACCCATTAGGATGACTATAATCAAAAACTCAGATAATAACAAGTGTTAACAAAACTGTGGAAGAGTTGAAACCCTCATATGCTGCTGATGGGAATGTTAAAATTGTGCAGCCACCTTGAAAAATTTCCATTGCTCAAAGCTTCAACTTAGAGTTGCAATATGATCCAACAATTCCACTCCTTGGTATATATTCAAGAAAAATGTAAAATATACTTCCTCCACAGAAAACATTTGCACAAATATCCTTAACAGCATTATTCATAATGGCTGAAAAAAACAGAAATACGTTTACTTAGCAATGACTTAGAAATGTGGTCTAGAAGGTTGGGAGAACTGACACTTTCCAGATGGCAAAATTATTCTTGAGGATGTTAATTTACAATGACACAGTTTTGATACCACTTTTTCACAGACATCCTTTCTCTAAACTGCTGGCTTTTAACACTTGATTAGCAATACAAGGGGACTGTGATACCATGTTGGGGATGGAAACTAATCAGCCCAGCCTTAGATCATATGGCTTTTGAGCATTATTTAAAAAAAAAAAAAAAAAAAAAAAGTGCTCTCTTTAGTGTTGGCAGACTTGTGTCAGGGTGCATGTCTGGGCAAAGAGACTGAATTTCAGCCCTCACATTCATCAGTTAAGCTTCACTGAAGAGCATGTGTATCCCAGTACTCAGCGTCCTTTACCAAAATAATCTCTAACATGGTGTTTCCAAGTTTTACCTTAAAAGTAGATTCAAACTATATACACAGGCAATGGTGTTTGAGTTTGGTCCATGAATAAATAACTCCACTATAAATATCATTGACAACATATAGTAAAATCACTATATAGTGTGCCTCACCGTACTAGAATCCCATAGTGAGATTTTACTATCCATTAAATCACTAAAAGCACCTTGTGAGTGATCTTGGCTTTTATAAGAGGGTTACACTTCACATTACTACCTCAAATATTCCATCTCACACATCACTAATTCACAGATAATCAGGGATGGACTCCTGATTACTTATAGGATTTTACTTTACTTTAGGATAGGATTTTACTTATAGGATTGGTTTAATTGCACACGTCTGATGTAAACCACCTTCTTTTCTAAAAAACCTGCTTAATTGCTTTGCTTCTCCCTCTCTAGCCTTAGAATTTTCATGTGTGACATTAGTCTTATGATGTTTATATTTGTTATATTAAAAACAAGGGAAAATAGTAAACTGTATTCAGACTAGACAAGATAGAAAGAAGATGGTGACACTTTACTAATAGTTACTTACAAATATTTCTTGGTTAATGAACTTTTGGACTTCAAGCTATCTAGTAGATTCCTAATACCTGATGGTTCATTGTTTACTTGGTAGTGGGAAAAAAAAAAAAAAACACCAGAAAATGTGTTTACCCAGAACTAAAAAGCACTTCAACTACAATGTTATTTATTTAACTGCTTATTCAGAGTTTTGATTGCAGTATCATAATTAAAATTTGTGGGGGTGGATAGCTTTCTTTTATACAGTTAACACATACATGTTATCTTGCTTTTATTGAAAACAGTTTCCTTAACTGACCAGTAACAGAGATGTATGTGGCTTGGACAGCTTAAAGCATTTCCTATCTGGTACCTTTCCATTTAAACGAATGTAACTTAGTCTTGTAATCTTCAGTGTGGATAATACCAAATTATCTCTATCATTTATGGAGAAATGAGTGATCACTTCACATTTTTCTCCATTACATTCTTTTAAATATAATTCCTTTTATGACTAGATGAACTAATACTAGGTATTCATATGGGAGGACAAAGGCATATCATAGGGTAGTACAAATGAAATTTTAAAACCAGCCACACACAGAGAAGGGAGGTGTTTGATGCATAAAATTGCTACATAAGGCATAAAGAATTCCTACAAATCACCAAGAAAATGACAAAGAATTAAATAACCGAGTTAATATTATACGTGTACAATTTCCATAAGAAGAAAAATAAACTGCTATCAAAAATGTAAAGATATAATTCTCTATGTCACCAGTAATAGGTGAACCAACAAAGTGAGCCAACAATGAAATCATAACAGTCATCACAAAACTTTATGAGGGCGGGCAATAGGAAATTTTAACAGTATTGTTTTGTCAAAAACATAAATAAGTAGGAAATTAACTATTGGTTATGTGTAAAGATATTGTATTTTAAAGACCAATCTAAGATCCTGTACTTCTTTTTCTAAATATATTCTTTGTCCAGAGTAACTCTTACACATTTATAAGAGAGATATGTAGTAGGTTTCTGTTATGAAACAAATAGAAACAACATAAATATTTATAATAGGAAAATAAATGAAGATGTTGCTTTATATTCATGGAAAATAAAAATACAGTGTGGGGAGAAATTAAATGAATATCAAACATAGGTATATCTCTAAAATAAAGCATTCAGTGAGAAAAGCAAGTCACAGATGTCATCACCTAGAGATGCTAAACTTTGATACAATAACATAACTGAATTGCTCTTGAGATTATCTTCCTTGAGAAGATAAGGTTATTTTTTTACATCATGATTTGCATGTTGACTACTTTCTCCATCAAATCAAAAATAATTATGTACAAAAATAATGGTCTCTAGTGTCCAGGTTTAGAGAAAACAAAATAATTTAAAAATCTACTTTTTTGAGAAATAAAAATATTAAAACATCTTTTTGACAGCACTAACTAATCCTGTAATTTCTTTGAGGACAAAATATTTGACCCATACTTAGGATAAATGAAGAGTACTTGGCAAATACTTGTACAAAAGTAAACAAACCATAGATGAGACTGTGTCATATAGAATCATAAAATCTTTTAAAATTTTCATACACTGTGAATCTCTAATAAGATTTTATTACCAGTTAGTAATAATACCATGAAGAACTCATAAAATTATGTTAATCTATTTACCAACACACAGTTTTGGCTTTCTTGCTGAGGGCAACTATTCCCAAGTTCCCATAGTCTTAACCGTCATCAGAAATTCATTATGGCTTTCCAAGTACAAGTACAATCTATAATTTTAAGTATCAAGGGAGAAACGTCTACTCTAATTAAAAGAACATAAAAGACAGCTTTTTACTGTGTGAGCAAGCTGGACTCATTGCTATTTAAAAATCAAATGCAATTTGTAGGCAGTCCCAACTTGCACAAGGGTTGCACATCATAATTTCATTTATAAGACATTTGTGTGCTCAAAAGCTCTTTTTTTTTTTATCAATGAAACAATATCTTAAAAGATGATTTGGTTTGCAGATATTTTATAGAGTTATTTAACCAACAGAATTCTTGAAATTAAATGTTATTCTTTAATTTATATTTCTCTATACAAATGACTGTCCTTTTTACTGTTAGCTTTTTAAATTTTTTTCCATTTCTGCTGGACTCCCTATTTCCCAATTTACAAAAAATAATCCTCAAGAATAAGTTTGAAGACATCCAGGAATTCCTCACTGTGCTTTGTGAATCCATATGTTCTACTGGTCTCCTCTCCATACCTTTCAGGAGCTATCTCTTGTATCCACTCATAATCCACATGAGCTCATCCTTTAGCCCATGTAAGATGCACCCTGACCATGGTCCTCTGTCATTTGAGTTCTCAACATCATGCTACACATTTGGGGCAATACACTTGAGATTTGAAATTTAAAACATTCAGAACAGTATCGGAGAAGTCAATATAGTTTTTAAAATATTTTATTTATTTATTAGAGACAGAGAGAGAGAGAAAGAGAAAGCATGAGTGGGGGGCAGAGGCAGAGGGAGAAGCAGACTCTCCACTGAGCAGGGAGCCTGATGCAGGGCTGGATCCCAGGCATGACCTGAGCCAAAAGCAGATGCTTAAACAACTGAGCCCTCCACCCAGGAACCCTGAGAAGTCAGTATAATTAAGGAATGTCTGCCTTACAGAGTATTCATGTCTTACAAAGTCTGGAAAGATACCACGGTTATTACGTTTTACTCCATCAATTTCTAGAACTGTGTCATTGCCTAGACTAGTTCACTGCATTAGTAGACTCTTTTGCGTACAATCGAGGCCATGTTCTACCTCCATGGTCTAGTAAGAATATGCTTTTAACCACCTATACATAACAAGCTCTGTTTTCCTTTGTGCTAGATAGGAGAACATGCTTGGCTTGATGTTCAGTCTGACTGAGATCACCATGATAGTGGTATTTTTAAATATGGTCCCCATATTTTAAACATAATCTCATTTAATCTTCTCAAATATATATATATATGCACAGTAATTATGCTCTGTTACTCATCCTATCACATTTCCTAATAGTAGGTGGAGCGGAAAATCCAGATATAAAGAAAGAAGCCAAAGACATCTTAGAACACTGTACTTATATACCAACAGGATTTCAGAGTTTGGGAAATAATTTTTTGATATATTCTTAAACATATTTTGACCAACAAAAATATCAGTCAATTTGATATTGATATTTGATATTTTTTTAGTCTCTAGTTCTTCTTCAAATTTTTGTTGGTCAAAATATGTTTAAGAATATATCATTTTTTTATATAATCTTAAACATATTTTGACCAACAAAAATATCAGTCAATTTGAAGAAGAACTAGAGACTAAAAAAACATTAAAATGGGTAGGCAGTCAATAATTAAATGACAAGTTATGAATCCCTAAATGGTAATAATATACTTAAGAAATCATGTAAAAAATTAGCATCACAAGATCCAATAATAACTGAACAAATAGTTTGATAAAATTTCTAAGAAAAATAGGACAATTTAAGAAATCAAGGATGTAATGCTAAATTTATCATATTAATACATGAGCCCAAGGTCTCAGTATATTATAACTTTAATAATTTTTAAAAAGTAAGTTCAAGTATATTTTATGAAAGTATGTGATTATTCACTAGAAGAAAAAAATAATGTATATAACCTTAAAGTCAATGCAAAGAATATCCAAGTAAGCAATGTAGATTTTACATATATGAAAAGGCATGGAATTAAGTGAATAATATAGTGAATGTAAAAAAATTAAGACCTGTAGATATGATAGAAAAGCAGGTGTTTCAAGGACCAAAAAAAAAAAAAAAAAAGGTAAGAACTATTTGTTGAGCACACATTATATTCTCATAACATATGAGGAAGTGGTGATGCAACATGGGGGCTTAAGTGGGTAGGAGAAGAATCAATGAAACAAGATGGGATTGGGAGGGAGACAAACCATAAGTGACTCTTAATCTCACAAAACAAACTGAGGGTTGCTGGGGGGAGGGGTTTGGGAGAAGGGGGTGGGATTATGGACATTGGGGAGGGTATGTGCTTTGGTGAGTGCTGTGAAGTGTGTAAACCTGGTGATTCACAGACCTGTACCCCTGGGGATAAAAATATATGTTTATAAAAATTAAAAAATTAAATAAAAAAGAATATATCATTTTTTTAGTCTATTGTAGATATAAACTTTCTGACCCTCTGAGTGTGTAAGAATACCTTTATGATTACTTGCACAAGACTGACAAATTGGGCATAAAATTCTTGGGGTTTAGTTTGTGGCCCACAGGTTCCATTTGCTTTTAATAATTGAAAGTACAGAGCAATAGTTTTTAGAAGAAACCTCATTACCCTGCTGTTTATTTTTATTATATTTTTATATAACCTTTTCAATGAAAATGTTCTTTTTATTGATCTTGCCATAGTCAATAACCTATTTTAATTTTTAATTAGATAATTCTCTAAATTGTATAAATCAATCTCTCCCTCCTTCCCTCTATACCCCATGCTCCTCTGTATTGTTTCTGTTCTGTGTGATTTGATCTTTTTTTCCTAGGAATCCTGTTAGATAAGGAGTTATTGGAATGAATGTGATCATCTTCATGCCTCTCCTTTTTCTCATTTACCTTTAGGCTTAACATGTTAGCTCTGTGTGATTTTTTTTTTTAATCTTTCTTCTCCTTTAACAATTGTACATTATATGATATTATACCTGCTCCTTACATTCTTTTTAATTTTATTTCATTTTATTTGGGCATAATGTTTGTAACTTTTCTCTTCTCAAACTGTTTCTTACAATGATTGTGTAATTCCAGAAATATAGATGCAATATCCACTTAAATCTTCTTAAGAATAAGAACAGAAGCACTCTCCTGTTTTAACCTTTTTTGGAGTATAACAAATATGTAAAATGTACAGAAATCACAAGTGGACAGCCCAGTGTATTACCACACAATGCTATGTAGCCACCACCCAAAGAAAGAGAAATACTAGGTGACTTTCTCTCCATGCCCAATTACTATGATTTGCATCCTCTTGTAAAAGTTGATTGCTTTCCTGAATTCTATTTGATATATTAGTTCTGGCTTGTTTGTTTGTTTGTTTGTTTTTGATTTTGCTTGTTTTTTTTTTTTTTTGTTTCTGATGGAATTACATAGTAGGCATTATGGTGAGTGTGACTTCTTGCAAGATTCATCCACATTGATGTGTGTGGTTGTCTGTTTCTGAGATTGACATCTGGATGAATGGCAAATTCACAGAATATATGGGAGAAGCTAACCACAGCATTTTTTTTCGTGCCCAAACATGTTCTATAATGGAAGCTTCCACTATAGGACAAATAAACATGAGCAATAACAAAACTTCACTTAAAGTGAATATTGATGAACAATAAAATCAGCATAATTTGTTTGTAAAATAAAACACACACACAGAGATCATGTTATTGTTCTCACAACAGCCAAAATCAGCTCCCATATGTGTACCTACTGTAAATAAAGTAATCGTTGCTAGAAAAATTTAAATGATAACATGGAAGTGAGAGGACATGGAGGGTGGGAAATCACTTGTGAAGAGCCACTTGTTCATTGAAATGGGATGGGAGTCTTGAAAATTATGCGTATACCACCTGAAAATGAAACAGCAAACAATATTGCATTCACCAGAATGCAGATCTATCATTCCTCTTGGAGACAGAAAGATTTTTAACCTGCATTCTAAGCAAGTTTTCCCTTCTCCAAAAAATGAAACAAGAGAATCTAAGCCTGCATCCAGAATAATATTAAGTTAGACAAGTATTTATTTTTTTACATAAGTTTGTGTTTATTACAGACTGGATAAGGCGAATTTGGCTGTGCACCTCTTGTTTTTGGAAATGGTTTCGTACACAAGGTATTTTTCTTGCCAGTTTGTATGTGTTTTGCCTTTCTATGCCAGCAACTTGTTTGCCAAGAAGTGTAAAGCTAACTTGTATTTTTATTAGAAAACATAGAAACATAGTGGGGCTTCCTTAATAGCTGGAAAGGATCCCAGTTAATCATATACATATGTAATAGTTGGTGGTTCATATCCTCGTAAGTGAAGTTGTAATTATACACACCAAATAGAAAACTTTTGTCCAATGAGCTTCCTTGACTGAATTTCTAAAGTTTCATAATCATTGTAAATAAAGTCTTATAGATTGGGGTTTCTAAGGGATTAGCTTATAGAATGCTTTAAAGATACTATTTTTCACTGAAAAACCCACTGAATCACAAGTCAAGACTTAAGCCAAATATTGAATTATAATTTTTTAAAGATTTTATTTATTTGTTTGTCAGAGAAACAGAGAGAGAGAGAACAGCAGACAGAGGAAGAAACAGGCTCCCTGCTGAGCAAGGAGACCAATATGGGACTTGATCCCATGACCCTGGGATCATGACCTGAGCCAAAGCAGATGCTTAACTGACTGAGCCACCCAGGCATTCCTTGAATTACATTTTTTGATCAGAGATGGAGCTTGTATGGTAGTCTTGTTCCATATATTGGGAATGAGAATAACAAATCCGTGAGACAGAATATCCCTTTGAGAGTAGCTTTTAACCCGTCAATCATTCAAACATTTCCACATGCCAAGGTTCAATTTAGAAAATGTGGCCCATACACATGTACAAAGCTATGACTATATGTGTCATGCTTGCTTTTCCCAATACACACAGGCATATTTATGGGAACTGTCATTTGTACTGATAAAGTGTGTGCAGAAGGGAAGAAAAGGTCATTCTTGCATAGAATATCAGAAGATGTCAGTAGCTTGAGAACTAATGACTTAAAGGCTTAGGGAGAAATGAAGAAAACAGAGTGGTATTCTTCATGATTTATTTGATGCTTACCAAATGGCATGTGCCCAATAAATCTTCTTCATCCCTAAATCTGTGTGATGGTCCCCAGACACTGTCCAAAGCTAAGGAGGTATGTACAAAGCAGAAAAAGTAAAGCATGAAGATTATGTGAAGATTATGAGGATAATAAAGAAGACTTTTAAAAGTAAAGGACTATGAAATAATGCATTCAGATTCACAGATCTCACTATCTTAGGCATTTAGAAATAAATAACCAAATATATTTCAGTCCATGAGTTTAAAAATTATTTAATTTAGGAAATATATGCTTGTCATTCTTTACCATATAAGTCATTAGGGAATAAGCATGTAGTGTTACCTCTGTAGGCATACAAATAGCAAAAAAATTTTTTAAATGCACATGTGTCCAAGAATATATTAATTCAACTATAGCAATTTATGCAGTGGAATGCTATATAACTAATCAGTAACAGTATATCTCTGAAAAATAATTAAAAATGCATATAATACTAGAGAAGGAAAATATTAAAAGATTGAGGAAAAAAGAATATAAAAACATGGTATAAAATTTGTACAATTTTACAAATTGTGTAAAAATATTTATCTTTTCATGCATTATATAAAATATTAAGGATTTTAAAGTTATTTCTGAATTAAGAGATTACATTTTGTTTAAGTATTCTATGCCTTTCCACGTTGTATATTTTCTATTATCTAGTTTTTAAATTATTTATTATTACTGTAAAACCACAAAATTTAATGTTTTTTAACATGGAATTATTATATAACATGTAGACATAAATTTGGAAGATGTATAATCTTTATAAAAGAGAAGAAAGACTATCAGTGTAGTTTATTAACTAAAACTAAGAGTTAGATTTTATACCTTTGAGAAGTGTTCAGAGTATCACAGTTTCCATGCTGTGTTGATCTGAACATAGTTTTCCTTTCAGTCAGTGTCTCCATAGGGATTCACCTCTTGAAGAATTTTCTCCAGGTGGAGCATTCCAGTTTCCTGCTTCTAGATGCTATACATACCCTTATCAAGTCTTTGGTACAAGATCAGTCTGAGCTGGGAGGCACATAGAGTGTACTTAGCTTTTATATTTGCCCAGGAAAAACAAAATTACATTTGAATCTCAAGAAAATGCTATTTTTGAAGTGTTGTTGCCCTGGACCGGGCATTAGGAGATACCACTGCTTTGGATTTTATAAACTACCATAGCAATTGAAGAAGGCATATTTCAATTAATGTATTTGAGAAATGAAGTTACCATTTATTTGGTTTATTTTTGGACAGTTTTTTTTTATACTTTCTTGAGGGTTTTTATTTTAATAATTAAAGGAAGATAAAAGTGTGGAGTAAATGTAGACTTGATTATTTCTTTACTCTGCTACATACACAATGTAATCACATAATGAAAGTTAAATTTGAAAGAGAATTGCTCTTTTTTTATTCACAAAACCTCTTCATATCTTGACAAAAAATTTTAAAATAACAAATTGTTTTCCAAAATAGAAATATACACATACACCTTTTTCTAGATTCTCAGGTGATTTGGAATCTTATAAATCAGGAGAACTCATTCTTTTTTTTTTTTTCTTATGTTAGTAAACAAAGGAAAGGAATGAAAGCAACAATCCAGGCAGTGATGTAACTAAAATGGTCCATGTAAAGTGGTGGCAAAGAAAATGCCTTCTTGGTTCATTTTCCCTAATCAGAATTGCACATTGGACAACAAAAACAGTTAAGGCCCTTGGGAAGTTCTAGATATCATGTTCTGATGTAATAAGGATTCATTTCTAACAACACACATGTTTAGGCTGTTATTGAATAGCTATTAGCACTGGATACTGTATTAAGTGCTTTGCATAAAAAATTTTATTTAACTTTCCAAATGACCGTGAATATTGCATTATAATCTCCATTTTCTAGAGGAGAAAAGTGAGGCCTGAAAATACATTATCAGAAAATGCACAGCAATTTATCGTAAAACTAAAAATCAACCTAGGTTTCTGTGAATCCAAAGTCCATGTTCTTAACCAACAACTTATATTATTAAAAACCAAAACCAAATGATTATGACCCAGTAGCCACTATTTCATAATAATTAATAAAAACATTTATTTGAAATGCTTAATTACATATTTAACATTATTTTTATTGAATTCATTCATACTAAATTAATCTAATTGTTATTAGCATTCTATTTTTACCAATGGAATTGTACTCTGTTAATGAGGATTACTTAAAAATCCTCAAGGAAAGTCATACAAAAGTTCTTCGATTATCTGGGAATTATTGGTTTGGGTGAAATGTCTAAATAAGATGGGGACTACTCTTTCACTGTAAATGAAAAAAAAATGTTGCTGAATGAGACTTAGCACTGAAAAATATCAAAGATTAAGAAAATATTTGTTTAAACTCATATTTAACTACACTTAGTTATAAATTAAAATTAGCAGCTAGGCAGCGAACGTTGTCTTCTGTGCCGGGCCCTCCAAGCGGGTTCTCTCCAGGCACAATGGCAACTCTTAAGGAAAAACTGATTGCACCAGTTGCAGAAGAAGAGGCAGCCGTCCCAAACAATAAGATCACCGTAGTAGGTGTTGGACAAGTTGGTATGGCCTGTGCCATCAGCATTCTGGGAAAGTCCCTGGCTGATGAACTTGCCCTTGTGGATGTTTTGGAAGATAAACTCAAAGGAGAAATGATGGATCTGCAGCATGGGAGCTTATTTCTTCAGACACCTAAAATTGTGGCAGATAAAGATTACTCTGTGACTGCCAGTTCTAAGATTGTGGTGGTGACTGTGGGAGTCCGCCAGCAGCAGGGAGAGAGAGCCGGCTCAATCTGGTGCAGAGGAATGTTAATGTCTTCAAATTCATTATTCCGCAGATAGTCAAGTACAGTCCTGATTGTATCATAATTGTGGTTTCCAACCCAGTGGATATTCTCACATATGTTACCTGAAAACTAAGTGGACTACTTAAGCATCGTGTGATCGGAAGTGGGTGTAATCTGGATTCTGCAAGATTTCGCAATTTTATGGCTGAAAAACTTGGCATTCATCCCAGCAGCTGCCATGGATGGATTTTGGGAGAACGTGATAATTCAAGTGTGGCTGTGTAGAGTGGAGTGAATGTGGCAGGTGTTTCTCTTCAGGAACTCAATCCAGATATGGGAACAGACAACAATAGTGAAAATTGGAAGGAAGTGCATAAAATGGTGGTGGAAAGTGCCTATGAAGTCATCAAGCTAAAAGGATATACCAACTGGGCTATTGGATTAAGTGTGGCTGATCTCATTGAGTCCATGTTGAAAAATCTATCCAGGATTCATCCAGTGTCAACAATGGTGAAGGGGATGTATGGCATTGAGAACGAAGTCTTCCTGAGCCTTCCTTGTATCCTGAACGCTCAGGGCTTAACCAGTGTGATCAACCAGAAGCTGAAAGATGATGAGGTTGCCCAGCTCAAGAAAGGTGCAGATACCTTGTGGGACATCCAGAAAGACCTAAAAGATCTGTGACTCCTGGCTTCTAGGCCATAGAAATTTAAAACTACAATGTGATTAACTGTGAGCCTTTAGTTTTTCATCCATATACATGGATCGCAGTTTGCTTTTATCTTCCTAAATATGTGAATCTGGGCTCACAGAATTAAAGCCCATGCTTGGTTTAATGCTTGCAATATGAGCCCTTGAACAAATAAAATTAACTATTGTAGTGTGCTTCTAAAAAATTTTTTTTAAAAAGGTAAATTAGCGCTAATTCCTCAGCAAAATAAATAAGCAATTGATATTTTTAATACTGTCCTACTTTCTGACACTACTTCTGACAAATATAGCACAATGGAGGAAAAGGACAACTACTTTTTGTTTGATTTTCTGATCACAAAAATGAAGATAGTCTTTCTCCCAATGTTATAGTCACATGAGATATCCTGAGGACTTCTTTTAATTCCTTTGTTTCTCTATACAGTTTTGTAGAACATGGGGCTCAGATAACATTAGAATAAATAGAGGAGTAATTTGATAAATGGCCTCAACTTCCCCGAGTATGCACTGTGTGCTGAACAAACTAATTTTTAATAGTTCTTACTGCTATAACTGTTAGGTGGTGCTTCTCTCTGGTTTATGTATTATTCTCTGCCAAGTTATCTGTTGAAATGTCTACAATGAGATTATTTTATTTTATTTGAACTGTTCCCATAATCGGATAGAGACAATGGTTGTTCATTGAAGGAGAGGAGCATTTTGTGTCCAAGGACCACTTTTGTTGAATTTGATTCTGGGTTCTGAGAAGACAGAAAAAAAGTCTCAAGGGTTTGACGTGATAGGAATGAACACTCCATATGCTGCAGGTCTCAATTAACATAGTTTATTGAATATGCTTAAACAAAAATAGAGATTTCACTCACAATATGCCTATGTACTCGGGCAGGCAAATTAGAAGATGCTCCAGTGATAAATACATGTTTTGAACCAAACAACTTTATATTTCTTTCTTTCCTTCAACGTCCCTGAAAGCAGATGGACTCCCAGCTAGGATGAGAGGATGTTCTTTTAGAAGAAAACACAATTTTTTTTCTTTTTTGAGTATAGCTAACATACAATGTTACATTAGTTTCAGGTATACAACTTAGCAATTTGACGAATTTATACATTATGCTATGTTCACCACAAGTGTAGCTACCATCTGTTCCATTACATCACTACAATATCATAGACAGGATTCCTTATGTCTGCTTTTTTATTCCTGTGACTTACTCATTCCATAACTGAAGGCATTTGTCTCCCTCTCCCTTTTACCCATTTGCTCAACCCTCCACCGCCCTCCCCTCTGGTAAACATCACTTTGTTATCTGTTCGTAATTCTGATTCTGCTTTTCATTTATTTTTTTAGATTCCACTTACGAATAGAATCATATCATATTTATCTTTCTCATTCTGACTTATTTCACTTTGCATAATACCCTCTAGGTCCATCCATGTTGTCTCAAGTGGGACAATTTCATCTTTTTATGGCTATGTAATATTCTAGTGTGTGTGTGTGTGTGTGTGTGTGTGTGTGTGTGTGTACACACCACATTTTCCTTGTCCATTCATCTATTTATGGACACGTAGCTTGTTTCCAAGTCTTGTCTCTTGTAAATAACAATTCTCTTTTTGTTTCCTCTTTTATCTTCCCCCACTATGCAGAAAAGCCAAACTGTGCATTTTATTCATCTTTCAATCTGAGCATTCATTCCATTTTCTGGTGCTCAGTAGGCATTTGATAAATGCTTACATTCACCTCAGTTCCTAGTTCTCTATAGGAATTTGACAAATTCTTACAGAAAGAATATGCATATGATAAACATAAAAAATAAGTAAAATAACTAGAATTACTTATGATGTTTTATTTATATTATTTGAAATTACCTTATTTGACATATTTGGACAGTTACCTTGCTTTTATGGAAATTTTATCATGGGATATTTGTAGGTTTGTTTCTGAATATGTTAAATCATTTCTCTCATTTATAAGCAGGTAGCATCATAAGAAAAAAGCTTTCTTATCCTGAAGTTAGAGGAATTTCTGTTCTCTAGACATTAATCAAAATCTTAACATCAAATTTCATAATTTAATGTATTGACAAACTTCAAATTAATCTATAATTCACAAATATTTTGAATGGTATTGATTTTTTAAAATATTTTTGATATATCAGATGGCTATCTCTTAACTCATAAATAAGTAGTGCTAAGAACGTCAACTTCTTTATTTTATAAAACTGTTTTGACTATATTAGGGCATTTTCATTTTTATATACACTTAAAAAATTTCATCTGCTTTTACAAAATTCCTGCTGAGATTATATTGAGATTTATATGACTATATAAACCATTTTGGAGACAGAGGACATCTTGAAACTATTGAATTATCTGACTTATGAACAGAGATTGTGTCTCTATTTTTTAAGGTGTCCTTTAATTTTACTCAGCAGTACTAAAAGCTTTTGGTACAGATCTTGTATACTTTTTGTTAAAATTTTTCTAGGTATTTTCTACACTTTAATGCGATTTAAATGTATTTTTAGTTTCATTTTTCAGTTGCCTTTGCTAATATACAATCTGATTATTTGAACACTATAGTTCTACAGATGATATTAATGAAAAATTTTCAAATGATATTTTTGAAAAATTATAATTTCTTTCTTTAGAAATAATTGTAAAAGTATTTCAGTGATGATATCATTGAATTACTGACATTAAGAACCAAAGTAATCTGATAACAGTATTTTGAAGACTTTAGAAATATATTCAATGGTGGTCATCTTTTTATTAAAATATACACTATGTACAAAATATTCCTTCTTTTAATACCAATTTTTGACCACATAATTAAAATTTTTCAATAAAACTCAAAGATAAAAATATTTCAATTACGTGAAAGAGTTATTTAATTCTTTCTAAATTATCATTTAAAGGTGGCCTTTTCCATATTATGAGGCCAATTCAAAATTTGTCTTTGAATCATTTATTTACTTAGGAATTCTTTTTTTTTTCCTTAGCTTAAGAATTCTTGCTGAAAATATACAAATTTAAAGAATCCAAAGGATGATAGATATTAAAGGTTAAAATATAGTTAAATAATACAAATATTGAGATATTTAAATATTCAGAATAGTCATTCTTTATTTATGTTGTTATTCACAATTGATTAAAAGTAGAAGTGTAATTTGTTCCCAGATTATCAGATCTCATTGAGAAGAAGTGTCAGGAAAACATGGGATTTGTTCCATGTTTTTGGTTCAGTGAATGTCTTAAAACTTTGGTCAGATTAATTTCTATTCAAAGTAGTAGTAGCTAAGATTGAGGGTTTTTAAGTGAGTGACTGAATTTAAATTCACATACATAATAGCCATGTAAACTGGTGTATTTTCTTAGGGCTACTATAATCAAGCACCATAAGCTGGTGGCTTAAAACAAAAGAAATTTGTCTCTCAGTTAAGGAGGCTAGAAATCCAAAATCAAAATATTGTCAGGGTCTGTTTCTTCTGGAGGCAGTAAGGGAAAATCTATTCTACCCTACTCTCCTGGCTTCTGGCAGTTGCCAAAATTTTTTGGCATTCCTTTCTGATAGATGCTTCACTCCAGTTTCTGTCTCCATCTTCATGTTTTTCTCTCTCTATCTGCCTTTAAATACCCCTTTTTATTATAAAGATAATATTAATTGAATTAAGGCTCATCTCAAGCAGTATGACCCCATTTTAACTTAAACACATCCACAAAGACCCTATTTCTTTTTTTTTAATTTTAAAAATCTTTTTATTTTATTTTATTTCTTTTCAGTGTTCCAGAATTCATTGTTTATGTACCACACCCAGTGCTCCATGCAATACATGCCCTCCATAATACCCACTATCAAACCCACTACCAAACCCCTCCCCACTCACCCACTACCCAAACCCCTCCCCTCCAAAACCCTCAGTTTGTTTCTCAGAGTCCACAGTCTCTCATGGTTTGTCTCAGGAGAGAAGAAGTGAGTTAGGGGAAATTGGAAAGACCCCATTTCTAAATAAGGGTGCATTCACAGGTACTAGTGGGTAAGACTTGGATACAGCTTTTGGGGGGCATAATTCAATCCACAGCAACTGATTATTTACTTACTTTTTCCATACCTAAGTTTCCTCATATACAGAATTTGTATAATGATAAAACCTACTCCATATAATTTCTGTGAGGAGGAAATGAATCCATAAATACAATGGTCTTAACAAGTTTCACTCATGTTAACCCAGAAGGAATGATAGTTCCTTCTTTCTCTCCATTCCTTTAACTTCCTATTTTTGAAATAATTTAAGACCTTCAAAATATTGTGAAAAGAATAAAGAGGGTTCCTGTATAGTCTTTTCTCAGATTCCCTGAATTAACATTTTACCTAACTATATTAACAATTATCAAAGCTAAGAAAATGGCTAATAAAATCATTAACTGCAAAATTTATTTGGATATTACCAGTTCTTCTTTTCCACTAATGTACTTTATGTGATCTAGGATCTAATTAGGCATCCCATATAGCATCTAGTCTCCTCCAAACTATTACAGTACCTCAGTTTTTCCTTGTTTTTCATGACTTTCACATTTCTGAAAAGTCCTGATCAGTTATTTATTAAATGTTCGTGAATTTTGGTTTATCTGATGTTTTCTCATCATTAAACTGAGATTATGCACTTTTTTAAAATTATTAATTTTTTATTATTTATAAGCATATATTTTTATCCCCAGGGGTACAGGTCTGTGAATCACCAGGTTTACACACTTCAAAGCACTCACCAAAGCACATACCCTCCCCAATGTCCATAATCCCACCCCTTTCTCCCAAGCCCCCTCCCCCCAGCAACCCTCAGTTTGTTTTGTGAGATTAAGAGTCACTTATGATTTGTCTCCCTCCCAATCCCATCTTGTTACATTTATTCTTCTCCTACCCACTTAAGCCCCCATGTTGCATAACTACTTCCTCATATCAGGGAGATCATATGATAGTTGTCTTTCTCTGCCTGACTTATTTCGCTAAGCATGATACGCTCTAGTTCCATCCATGTTGTCGCAAATGGCAAGATTTCATTTCTTTTGATGGCTGCATAGTATTCCATTGTGTATATATACCACTTCTTCTTTATCCATTCATCTGTTGATGGACATCTAGGTTCTTTCCATAGTTTGGCTATTGTGGACATTGCTGCTATAAACCTTCGGGTGCACGAGCCCCTTTGGATCACTACGTTTGCATCTTTAGGGAAAATACCCAATAGTGCAATTGCTGGGTCATAGGGCAGTTCCATTTTCAACATTTTGAGGAACCTCCATGCTGTTTTCCAGAGTGGCTGCACCAGCTTGCATTCCCACCAACAGTGTAGGAGGGTTCCCCTTTCTCCGCATCCTCGCCAGCATCTGTCATTTCCTGACTTGTTTATTTTAGCCATTCTGACTGGTGTGAGGTGATATCTCATTGTGGTTTTGATTTGTATTTCCCTGATGCCGAGTGATATGGAGCACTTTTTCATGTGTCTGTTGGCCATGTGGATGTCTTCTTTGCAGAAATGTCTGTTCATGTCCTCTGCCCATTTCTTGATTGGATTATTTGTTCTTTGGGTGTTGAGTTTGCTAAGTTCTTTATAGATTCTGGACACTAGTCCTTTATCTGATATGTCGTTTGCAAATATCTTCTCCCATTCTGTCAGTTGTCTTTTGATTTTGTGAACTGTTTCCTTTGCTGTGCAAAAGCTTTTGATCTTGATGAAATCCCAATAGTTCATTTTTGCCCTTGCTTCCCTTGCCTTTTGCGTAATTCCTAGGAAAATGTTGCTGCGGCAGAGGTCGAAGAGGTTGCTGCCTGTGTTCTCCTCAAGGATTTTGATGGATTCCTTTCGCACATTGAGGTCCTTCATCCATTTTGAGTCTATTTTTGTGTGTGGTGTAAGGAAATGGTCCAATTTCATTTTTCTGCATGTGGCTGTCCAGTTTTCCCAGCACCATTTATTGAAGAGGCTGTCTTTTTTCCATTGGACATTCTTTCCAGCTTTGTCGAAGATTAGTTGACCGTAGAGTTGAGGGTCTATTTCTGGGCTCTCTATTCTGTTCCATTGATCTATGGGTCTGTTTTTGTGCCAGTACCATGCTGTCTTGATGATGACAGCTTTGTAATAGAGCTTGAAGTCCGGAATTGTGATGCCACCAACATTGGCTTTCTTTTTCAATATCCCTTTGGCTATTCGAGGTCTTTTCTGGTTCCATATAAATTTTAGCATTATTTGTTCCATTTCTTTGAAAAAGATGGATGGTACTTTGATAGGAATTGCATTAAATGTGTAGATTGCTTTAGGTAGCATAGACATTTTCACAATATTTATTCTTCCAATCCAGGAGCATGGAACATTTTTCCATTTCTTTGTGTCTTCCTCAATTTCTTTCTTGAGTACTTTATAGTTTTCTGAGTATAGATTCTGTGCCTCTTTGGTTAGGTTTATTCCTAGGTATCTTATGGTTTTGGGTGCAATTGTAAATGGGATTGACTCCTTAATTTCTCTTTCTTCTGTCTTGCTGTTGGTGTAAAGAAATGCAACTGATTTCTGTGCATTGATTTTATATCCTGACACTTTACTGAATTCCTGTATAAGTTCTAGCAGTTTTGGAGTGGAGTCTTTTGGGTTTTCCACATATAGTATCATATCATCTGCGAAGAGTGATAATTTGACTTCTTCTTTGCTGATTTGGATGCCTTTAATTTCCTTTTGTTGTCTGATTGCTGAGGCTAGGACATCTAGTACTATGTTGAATAGCCGTGTTCCTGACCTTAGCAGAAAAGCTTTCAGTTTTTCTCCATTGAGAATGATATTTGCGGTGGGTTTTTCATAGATGGCTTTGATGATATTGAGGTGTGTGCCCTTTATCCCTACACTTTGAAGAGTTTTGATCAGGAAGGGATTCTGTACTTTGTCAAATGCTTTTTCAGCATCTATTGAGAGTATCATATGGTTCTTGTTCTTTCTTTTATTGATGTGTTGTATCACATTGACTGATTTGCGGATGTTGAACCAACCTTGCAGCCCTGGAATAAATCCCACTTGGTCGTGGTGAATAATCCATTTAATGTACTGTTGAATCCTATTGGCTAGTATTTTGGTGAGAATTTTCGCATCTGTGTTCATCAAGGATATTGGTCTATAGTTCTCTTTTTTGATGGGATCCTTGTCTGGTTTTGGGATCAAGGTGATGCTGGCCTCATAAAATGAGATTGGAAGTTTTCCTTCCATTTCTATTTTTTGGAACAGTTTCAGGAGAATAGGAATTAGTTCTTCTTTAAATGTTTGGTAGAATTCCCGCGGGAAGCCGTCTGGCCCTGGGCTTTTGTTTGGAGATTTTTAATGACTGTTTCAATCTCCTTACTGGTTATGGGTCTGTTCAGGCTTTCTACTTCTTCCTGGTTCAGTTGTGGTAGTTTATATGTTTCTAGGAATGCATCCATTTCTTCCAGATTGTTAAATTTATTGGCGTAGAGTTGCTCATAGTATGTTCTTATAATAGTTTGTATTTCTTTGGTGTTAGTTGTGATCTCTCCTCTTTCATTCATGATTTTATTTATTTGGGTCCTTTCTCTTTTCTTTTTGATAAGTCGGGCCAGGGGTTTATCAATTTTATTAATTCTTTCAAAGAACCAGCTCCTAGTTTCGTTGATTTGTTCTATTGTTGTTTTGGTTTCTATTTCATTGATTTCTGCTCTGATCTTTATGATTTTTCTTCTCCTGCTGGGCTTAGGGTTTCTTTCTTGTTCTTTCTCCAGCTCCTTTAGGTGTAGGGTTAGGTTGTGTACCTGAGACCTTTCTTGTTTCTTGAGAAAGGCTTGTACCGCTATATATTTTCCTCTCAGGACTGTCTTTGTTTTGTCCCACAGGTTTTGAACCGTTGTATTTTCATTATCATTTGTTTCCATGATTTTTTTCAATTCTTCTTTAATTTCCCGGTTGACCCATTCATTCTTTAGAAGAATGCTGTTTAGTCTCCATGTATTTGGGTTCTTTCCAAACTTCCTTTTGTGGTTGAGTTCTAGCTTTAGAGCATTGTGGTCTGAAAATATGCAGGGAATGATCCCAATCTTTTGATACCGGTTGAGTCCTGATTTAGGACTGAGGATGTGATCTATTCTGGAGAATGTTCCATGTGCACTAGAGAAGAATGTGTATTCTGTTGCTTTGGGATTAAATGTTCTGAATATATCTGTGATGTCCATCTGGTCCAGTGTGTCGTTTAAGGCCTTTATTTCCTTGCTGATCTTTTGCATGGATGATCTGTCCATTTCAGTGAGGGGAGTGTTAAAGTCCCCTACTATTATTGTATTATTGTTGATGTGTTTCTTTGATTTTGTTATTAATTGGTTTATATAGTTGGCTGCTCCCACGTTGGGGGCATAGATATTTAAAATTGTTAAATCTTCTTGTTGGACAGACCCTTTGAGTATGATATAGTGTCCTTCCTCATCTCTTATTATAGTCTTTGGCTTAAAATCGAATTGATCTGATATAAGGATTGCCACTCCTGCTTTCTTCTGATGTCCATTAGCATGGTAAATTCTTTTCCACCCCCTCACTTTAAATCTGGAGGTGTCTTCGGGCTTAAAATGAGTTTCTTGGAGGCAACATATAGATGGGTTTTGTTTTTTTATCCATTCTGATACCCTGTGTCTTTTGAGGGGCATTTAGCCCATTCACATTCAGGGTAACTATTGAGAGATATGAATTTAGGGGCATTGTATTGCCTGTAAGGTGACTGTTACTGTATATGGTCTCTGTTCCTTTCTGATCTACCACTTGTAGGCTCTCTCTTTGCTTAGAGGACCCCTTTCAAGATTTCCTGTAGAGCTGGTTTGGTATTTGCAAATTCTTTCAGTTGTTGTTTGTCCTGGAAGCTTTTAATCTCTCCTTCTATTTTCAATGATAGCCTAGCTGGATATAGTATTCTTGGCTGCATGTTTTTCTCGTTTAGTGCTCTGAAAATATCATGCCAGCTCTTTCTGGCCTGCCAGGTCTCTGTGGATAAGTCAGCTGCCAATCTAATATTTTTACCATTGTATGTTACAGACTTCTTTTCCCGGGCTGCTTTCAGGATTTTCTCTTTGTCACTGAGACTTGTAAATTTTACTATTAGGTGACGGGGTGTGGGCCTATTCTTATTGATTTTGAGGGGCGTTTTCTGAACCTCCTGAATTTTGATGCTCGTTCCCTTTGCCATATTGGGGAAATTCTCCCCAATAATTCTCTCCAGTATACCTTCTGCTCCCCTCTCTCTTTCTTCTTCTTCTGGAATCCCAATTATTCTAATGTTGTTTCGTCTTATGGTGTCACTTATCTCTCGAATTCTCCCCTCGTGGTCCAGTAGCTGTTTGTCCCTCTTTTGCTCAGCTTCTTTATTCTCTGTCATTTGGTCTTCTATATCACTAATTCTTTCTTCTGCCTCATTTATCCTAGCAGTGAGAGCCTCCATTTTTGATTGCACCTCATTAATAGCTTTTTTGATTTCAACTTGGTTAGATTTTAGTTCTTTATTTCTCCAGAAAGGGCTTTTATATCTCTCGAGAGGGTTTCTCTAATATCTTCCATGCCTTTTTCGAGCCCGGCTAGAACCTTGAGAATTGTCATTCTGAACTCTAGATCTGACATATTACCAATGTCTGTATTGATTAGGTCCCTAGCCTTCGGTACTGCCTCTTCTTCTTTTTTTTGTGTTGAATTTTTCCGTCTTGTCATTTTGTCCAGTTAAGAGTATATGAAAGGGCAAGTAAAATACTAAAAGGGTGGCAACAACCCCAGGAAAATATGCTTTAACCAAATTAGAAGAGATCCAAAATCGTGAGGGGGGAGAAAGGGGATAAAAAGAGGTTCAAAAAGGAAGAAAGAAAAAAAAGAGAAAGGAATAGAATTTTAAAAAAAGAAAACACCTAAGAAAAATGTAAAAAAGAAAAAATATATATATTAGATAAAGTAGTAAAAAACCGTTAAAAAAGAAAAAGGTAACAGTTAAAAAAAATTTTACCCGAAGGCGAGAAAAAAAAAAACAAAAAATGAAAAAGAAAAAAATTAAATTAACTGCAAGACTAAAAAAAATCACAGTTAAAAAGCCATAAGTTCCGTGCTTGGCTTTCTTTTCCTCTGGAATTCTGCTGCTCTCCTTAGTATTGAAACCGCACTCCTTGTTAGGTGAACTTGGTCTCGGCTGAATTTCTTGTTGATCTTCTGGGGGAGGGGCCTGTTGTAGTGATTCTCAAGTGTCTTTGCCCCAGGCGGAATTACACCTCCCTTACCAGGGTCCTGGTGAGTAATCCGCTCGGGTTTGCTTTCAGGAGCTTTTGTTCCCTGAGCGCTTTCCGTAGAGTCCAGAGGATGGGAATACAAATGGCGGCCTCCTGGTCTCCGGCCCGGAGGAGCCGAGAGCCCAGGGCCACACTCCTCAGTGTGCCCTCAGAGAACAGCGCCCAGTTACTCCCGTCTGCCTGACCTCCGGCCGTGCTTCGAGCTCACTGAGCCTGCGACCGGTTCAAGGTCACCCCAAGCTGCGAGCTTACTGTCGGCTCTGTCTCTGTAGCCAGCTTTCCCGTTCCAATATCCGCAAGCTCTGCGACACTCAGACACCCCCGATCCTTCTGTGACCCTGCGGGACCTGAGGCCACACTGACCCCGTGTGGGCTTCGCCCCGGTTTAGCCTCTGGAGCGATGTCCCTCAGCGGAACAGACTTTTTAAAGTCCTGATTTTGTGCGCGGTTGCTCCTCCGCTTGCCGGGAGCCGGCCCCTCCCCCCGGGGTCTATCTTCCCGTCGCTTTGGATTCACTTCTCCGCAGGTCCTACCTTTCAGAAAGTGGTTGTTTTTCTGTTTCCAGAATTGCTGTTCTTCTTCTCTTCGATCTGCCGATGGATTTTCAGGTGTTTGCAATCTTTAGATAAGCTATCTAGCTGATCTCTGGCTAGCTGAAGTAGTCTCAGCCTGCTACTTCTCTGCCATCTTGACTCCTCCCCCGAGATTATGCACTTTTGACAAAAGTCCCATAGAAGCGACATGTCTGCTTTAAATATATATATATATATATATATATATATATATATATATATATACACTTACTTACTAACTTACTTACTTATTTGAGAGAGTGAGAGAGAGGGCGAGTACATGTGCAAGCAGGGTGAGGGGCTATGGGAGAGGGAGACCGAGAACCTCAGGCAGACTTCATGCTGAGCTCATAGTTTGATTTTGGGTTCCACCTCATGATCCTGAGATCATAAACCAAAATCAAGAGTCAACCCCTAAACCAACTGAACTACCCAGGTGCCCCATGACATGCCCTTTTTAGTGCATTATGTCAGGAATTATGTGATGTCCATATCTTTAACTAATGGTGATATAAATCTTGCTTAGGATGGTGTTGACTAGATTTTCTACTGTAGAGTATCATGCTTCCCTTTAGAATTAATAACTATCTTTTGAGGGGGGACTTGGGTGGCTCAGTCAGTTAACAACTGACGTGATTTCAGATGAGGTCATAATCTCATGGGTTGTGGGATCCAGCCCCGCATAGGGCTCTGTGCTCAACAGGGAGTCTCCTTTCCTTTTTCTCCTCCCTCTGCCCTTCCACTGGGTGTTTTTCTCTCTCTCTCTCTGTCTCAAATAAATAAATAAATTTAAAAAAAAATTCAATCTCTTTGGGAGATACTTTGAAACTTTATAAATACCCTTGTTCATGAATAAATCTTGCCTGCAGTGATTATTCCTGTGATTTTCTAATACTGATTTTCTATTTCCCACATCTCTTCTACATTTAATAACTGTACTTACTTTTCAAGGGAAATCTGTTCCTTCTCCATTTATTTGCTTATTCAATTATTTGTTTAAATCAGTATGGACAATTTCAGTATATGCATTAAGATGGTGGAATTATGTGGATCATGGGAAAATTGATAGTAATTTATATTGTTATTGGAAATAGTCAAATATCAAAACAGGAAAAATATATTTTTGAAGAACAAAAAAATGTAAATTAAAAAAGTATGTTTAATGAGCTATTCTCTTGGAATCTCGTGGAGTGTAAAATAGAGATTGATAAGTGTACTTTTTACTTTCCTATAAGATCTACCTTCTCAAATAAGTAGATTACAAACAGAGGAATCAGAAGCAATGTTGGAGAAGATATGACCCACTAGAAAACACTCAGAGGGGAGCCACTTCTCTCTATATGTCACCTGAAGCTTTGGAAATCAGATCTTTCTGGAGGCTCCCAGTTAATATTGATTTTTCTTTGTTTCTACTAGTGCCAAATTGGACTTTGAAATTGAAAGCAGTACAGTGTTCAGGGCCTTTCATAGTTTTATACAAGAATAATGGAATATTAAGAAAAATGATTAATCTCTTTGATATCTTTTCAAGTAGAATTAAAATCAAATTGTATAATAGTCAATTAAAAGATGATGTTATTTTAGTTTTCTGTGTGTTTGCCAATGAAAGCTCAATTTTTATTTTGGAGAATGCTATGAAGGACACATCATAATTTTGCATAATATACTCTAATTTTACCAGGGAAGACTATTAATGCTATTTTAAAATTATTTTCAGAATAAAAATTTGTAAAGTAGAAAACAGGTTTTCTATCTCTATACAATCTTGACAAATTCATCCTAGAGGTTTCAACTTTAAATTGTCTAATAAAATGTTTTCTGGCCATTATTATATAATACTGACTCCAGAAAATTTTTGAGATATCTCACAAACTTCATTTTTGTATAGAAAGTAAATCTCACAGGTTCAAATTTTCAGCAGCCATAGACTTTAGATCATTGAGTCAGTGTTTTTCATTTTATTTGGGAAATATTTGAGCATAGTTCCTTTAAATATTTTCCCCACTTTTATATCTTTCTCTTTTCTTTCTGTAATTCTAATTCCATGTATTTTAGAAAGTTCAGTATTGTCCTACATATTATTGTGGCTCATTTTTTTTTCCTTTGTACTCTTTAGTTTTTAGATTAGATGATTTTTTTTAACTGTCTTCATATCCATTCAATCTTTCTTTCACTGTTTACAATATGCTTTACCCCCAGCCATTGAAGTTTTTTTTAATTTCAATTTATTACATGTATATGATTCTCATTTATCATATGTGTTACTTTGCTTTTTACAACTTCCATTTCTCTTTTGAATCTCCCTGTTCCTTCATTAAAGCAGATTAAGGACAGACCTGAATGCTTTGACACTCCACCCATTGAAAATTGACCTCTATTTCCTTTTTCCTTGAATTTGGCTGACCTGTAACAGCTTTGACCCCCAGTTAGGACAGTGGTAACACTCACCTTTCAGAAGACTGTTAGTTCTATAATTACTCTCATGGGGGTCTAAATTTCCAAGGTGGTTTCATAGGTATATGCATATGTTCAAGCTCATCATTTTATATAAAATATGTATAGTTTTGTATATATCAGTTATAATATAATAAAGCTTTTTTTTTTTTAAATAAGGAAGTTTCATTACAATGCTAGAGGGATCCTGAGACAACATTAAGTAGAAAAAGAGATTAACTGAAATCAGACTTCCAATCATCATGACCATGTGTGATGAGCCATTGTGTGTGAAATCACCCATGCTCTCCAGAATAGACCAGTTGCAATTTGATTACAATTGTGTGACTCTGGTTGGAACAGAATAGCCTGCTCAAATTCTTGACTAAAAAATAAATAAATTAATTAATTAAAATGCCAGATTTAAGAAAAAATATATTGTTCTTTTAAGCCATTTAACTTTGGAGTAGATTGTTATGTAGCAATAGATAACCAGAACAAAATTTAGTATGACAAATGGGTAATGATATAATAAAACCAAATATATGTCATAAACTTTGGCATCAAGTTATGAAAGAAGAATTGGAAGTGTTTTAAGGACACTATTAGTGAATAATAAGGTTTTTTAACTGGAGGTTGGAGAAAAGTACACCTATAGTATTCTGGCAGAACAGTTGGTAGCATTTTTTGCTAACGCTAACATGAAAATTAGAATTGCACATAATGATCTCAAAACTAGATAAGTGGTTTCCCACCAAATACTGAAATTTCTAGTTGTCTTTCCTTAGTGGCTATAATGAAATAGAAAAGGAAAAAAGAAAAACAAGAACTAAAGCAAGAACTGTATAATTTGAAACGCAGAAAGCCCACAAGTATTTAAAGGAATTGTATCAGCATTTACTAAACATGCAAGGATAGTTCAAATATAAAGATGTTGCTACTCTGGCCATCCATGTTTGGAAAGCAGGCTGAAGAAGCTACTCAGTTGTAAACCTGTGCCATTTCTTATAAAAAGGGAAAAAGACACCGACAGAAGGACCCCATTCCAGTGAAAACATCTATAATTACTTATTGTTATTGAATAAATTCCAGTTTCTTTAGCTTCCTGTTATTGATTCTCCTGGCCTACATTTAAAATAATGAGAATAGAATATGTCTTACATTCTTTTATCACATGTAATTGTTTTAAATTACATGTTTATTTATATCTAAAACTTGTGTGAATTTCTGAGAACTGAAAGTTTGTATAAACAAAGAAAAATTTTTGTCTCCTACTTTTGTGTAACTCGAACTGAAAAGTCATGGATTCATGACTTATACAGGATTACACAAAGACACGTTTGAAGTCTAAATTTACAGGAGTCTCTTTCTTTTTTAAAAAGAATCGTCCTTAGCTCTAGCTTCATGTTTAAAGATTGCTGTCAATAGAGAAATTAAACAGGATTCGTATGTTTAATAATAAGTGTTGCTAGAGTTCTGAGGCTGAAATGATACAATTGCTCAAACACATTTCCATGCAGTGGGAAAATTATTATATTGCCATCACATATGTGGATGCTATAACATCTGTTTTGTGTAGGCTGTTCCTTATGTGTTCACTTCCACTTCCCCTTGCATCCATTTATTTTTCTCCTAAGGTTTTAAAACAAAAAGTTCATACTTAGTTAAACCTCACAATTTCAAAAACCAGTGTCAGAAAACATATCCATAGCTATCATAAAAATGATAATTTGGAAAGTATGGAAGATATTTTTCTATTCTGATAATTATATATATCTTTGTATCTATCAGCCTATCTTTCTACCATCATATAAATAAATATAAATATGTATAATTATAGCCGTGAAGTCCAATCTTGTTTATGCAATCCTCACAATCTTATTGGGTAGACAAAAAAATCTTCCAATTGTAGCTGAGAAATGAAGTCTTTTAAATGTTAAGCAACTTATTTAAATCCCTACAGCTAATTATAGAAATCATTTATTTCAGCATTACCAGAGTTTTATTTGGATGAGGGTTAGTGGAAGGAAAATTAGAAGAACTAGGTATTTGTTATGATCTCTTTACTAATTGAATAAAAGCCACAATATTGGCTGGGAACTCTTACTGTATTTGGCACTGAGATTTAAATGCAACCAGAATTGTCCTCAAGGCCCAGCCATTAAAACATTGTCTCTGGACCTTCTATTATGTTGTCAGAGAGATTTTCACTGTGAGCAAGTGTGGAAAGGGCTATGTATATGTGTGTTATCTGTTAGGTTGGGGTAGGTTTTCTGTAAGCCAATATGAAAAAATGAATTGCAATAAAAAAAAAAAAAATCACCCTGAAAAAAAAAAAAAAAAGAGAGAGTGAGAGAGAGAGAGAAAGGGGAAACCCCACAAGGAAAGAAAACTACAAATCCTTCCTGAATACTACAAGTTCACATTATTCTACGGCAGACTGTGTCAGAGCTTCAATTATATTTTAATTATAAAATTTAATTTGTGTTTTTGCACATGTTTATGTTTGGTTGGTTTGTTAGACTGATACTATTCCAAAAAAACATGTGCTTTGAACTACAACACCTTAAAAGAAATAACCATAGCAAATATTTTGGAAGCATTGGAAGCAGGTCTTCAATTTTTTTATGCTGCCCACTTCCTGTGGTACAATAAGAATCATCTGCCAGCATCAAATAAAATCAATTCAAAATTTTCTGACCAGAAGTCTGAAAAGAAGCAGGGCATGGCAAATTCTTTCCTTTGGCAAAAGAAAGATCATACTTAGCTGAATTTCCATATCCACCCTTTTGCAGCAGAGCTGGTCAACTTCAATTTTATTAGTATCATTAATAATCATGACATGTCACATAGTTACTCAGATATAGGCTAGTCTTCTGGGTGGCTAGAAGCCTATATTTTTAGAAGACTATGAATTTACTTTAATTATTTAGAAGTTAGTTGGCTCACATAAATATTGTGCCCTTGCTCCAGCAACATGCTCCTACTTAACTGATATGGATAGTAATAATAACCGATTGGACATCATGAATCTTGATAATCACTCTGCTGTGCACACAAATAACTATCACTGTAATCTAGATTTTTCAGATTTATTTTTCTCAGCTTGCTAATTTGAGTGTGAGTATTCAAGTGCTATATTCGGTCCTAAATTTTAAATCAACTATCCTTATTTCATCAGTATACTAGAACACTTTCCCTCTCTATACTGTCATAATCTTAGACTTCTCTTAAAAAAATAAAACACTGGGGCACCTGGGTGGCTCAGTGGGTTAAAACCTCTGCCTTTGGCTCAGGTCATGATCCCAGGGTCCTGGGATGGAGCCCTGCATCATACCATACCGGGCTCTCTGCTCAGCAGGGAGCCTACTTCCCCTCTCTCTGTCTCTCCACTTGCCTCTCTGCCTACTTGTGATCTCTGTCTTTCAGATAAATAAATACAATCTTAAAAATAAAAAAATGAAACATTGACTCAATTTTACAAATATTTTATTTGCCACATATTCAGTAAGATATGTGTTCCTAAGTGGCTGAATTTACTCATCAATGTTTGAATAACTCTAATCAAATACTTATTCAGTAAAAATTTAAATCCTGTGAAGAATAGATTAGTTCTAATTGTTGAGTGTCATAAAAAATCAGGAATAAATGTTATTCTCAAGCAGCTGGAAATTTATTTTAACTTCATCTGATACTATCTACAATCATATCCAAATCAAAAGTATCAAATTCTGGACTTTAATTCTATGCTTCTAAAGAAACTGGTTAAAATACATTGTTTTCAAATAAGCCAAGTATTTTTTGCCTTCCATGTCCAAAGACAGATGTAATCAATGTGTTTATGCATATGTGGCAGTCTTAATCTTAGATATTTTTAGAATACGGCCATAGTTAAGGGGAGATAGAAGGTATTTGTAAAAATAGCAACTGCTCATTTAAGCAGTGATCATAGGGCTATCGCTCATCTAGTGACATGGATTATATATTGTAACTAAAATCAGGTACCAGAGGTAGTGGTTCCTTTTTGAAGTTGCATTACATTTAAATTGTCATCACAAGTTATATTCTTCCTTTTATATGTGCAATAGTTTTAGACCTTAGAATGTGTCGTGCAGCTTTGTTGTTCCACTAGCCAGGCATTTGAGGTGTGCCAGATACTGTGAGAGGCACCATCCCTGCTGTTCTTATTTCTTAATTTCCAATTACAGTGATTTTTAGCATGATAAAATGATTTTGTTCTACAATACTAAAATCTGGGGATTTTTTAAAAGAGATTTTATTTATTTATTTGAGAGAGACAGAGCATGAGCACAAGTGGGGGGAGCCAGAGGGAGAAGCAGACTCCCTGCTGAGCAGGAAGCCAGATGCAGGGCATGATCCCAGCATCCTGGGATCATGACCTGAGCAGAAGGCAGCTGCTTAAC
>NC_081565.1:28891712-28964962 GCF_022355385.1 Mustela nigripes
TGAAGCAGTCTCAGCTTGCTACTTCTCCGCCATCTTGACTCCTCCCGGTGTTAACATTTTAGCTATTATTATTTATTTGTCAAAATATTCACTATAGGAATGCTGAAAAAGGGTAATCTCAATTATTCTAATTAATTAGTTTGCTTAGATATTAATACATTATTTTATTTCAACCACAACACAGTAGAAGATACTATTATCTTCATTTAGAATTAAACTGAGATAGAGAGGAGCTAATCACTGAACAAATAACCAGACCATGGGTGTATAATTCCAAAGTCCAGGTTAAGACAGAATATGTCCTATTGCATCTTAGTCAATAGTTTGTAAAATAAAATCCTACAGTACTCATTTTTCCACTGAGGAAAACAGAAAAAGAATGAATAATTGTGCAGTATTAGAACTATACTCAGATATATGTATGAGGTATTCTGGGAACACAGAAAACAGAGGGATTGAATTTTCCTTCAGTGCTGCTTGCATGGCCTCTTGTATTGTAAGATTATGTTTGAATACTGTTATCAAATAATATCAAATACAACATTAGACTTAGTATTTTTCTTAGCTTCAACACTAAACAGCTCAGTGGCTCTGTATCAGTAAGCAGTCAGAAGCAGTATTTTGTATAAAACAAGGAGAAAAACAAAATATTCTAATTATAGAGCAACTGACCAAATTTCACCTGAAAAAAAGCTAAAGAAAGACATGAATGATTTTTTAAATGTTACAGCTTCATATTCTAATGTCACCCAACATCACGCCAGTATTCCAATCATGCATACCTCTTTTGGCCAGCATTGTTCATGGATCAGTTATCTTATACCTAGATTATTTTATGAATTTCCAAAGTTGGTCTTCCTATTACAAATATCACCCCATTCAATTTACTGCAGTTGAGGTAATATTTCTAAATGCATATGGTCATATGCTAATATGACATTATTAGCTTACTACCAAAAATATAATAATAAAATTTTCCCTTGTCTATAAAATAAAATCTCAATATCATGCCAGGATCTTCAAAATTCATGAAGATCTTCCCATTTTTTACCTATTCAAACTCACTTCCTTTCACTACCTATGCCTTATGCTTTACCCATTGCAAATGTCATTAAGTTCCTGAAATATTTATTTAATTTGTTGTCATCACCTTCCTCAGTGTATGGCCTACAGCATCTACTCAATAAATGCTGTTGACTGAAGGAATGGAAACATTAAGAAAATAGGAATGTTCTCATGCACCCAAATGTTTATAGCAGTAATGTCCACAATAGCCAAACTACCTAGATGTCCATCAACAGATGAATGGATAAAGAAGATGTGGTAAATATATACAATGGAATACTATGCAGCCATCAAAACTCTGAAATCTTGCCATTTGCAATGACATGGATGGAACTAGAGGGTATTATGCTAAGCGAAATAAGTCAATCAGAGAAAGATAATTATCATATGCTCTCTCTGATATGAGGAATTTGAGAGTCAGGCCAGGGGTTTGTGGGGAGAAGGGAGGGAAAAATGAAACAAGATGGATTTGGGAGGGAGACAACTATAAGAGACTCTTAATCTCAGGAAACAATCTGAGGGCTGTTGGGGGATGGGTAGGGATAGGGTGGCTGGGTGATAGACATTGGAGAGGGTATGTGTTATGATGAGTGCTGTGAATTGTGTAAGACTGATGATTCACAGACATGTACCCCTGAAACAAATAATACATTATATGTTAATTAAAAAAGAAAAGAAAGAAAGAAAATAGGAACGAGCCCCTGTAAGTCATTTGTAATCCATTTCAGAGCCATAGTGGAACTTTGCCTCCTCTACCGTTTACCTCAAAGACACAAAGATTGGAAATGTCAGGAAAATGTCCAGGAAATAATTATCAAATTTGGCTAGAACACATGGAAAAACAGGAATGTTTCAAGGAGCAGAGCTTTATCATATTGTGTTTAAAACCAAGTACTTTAGAATTAGAGATGGATTGAAATTAACTAGCTTTATGATCCTGAGTAAGCCATTTCTTTTCTATGTCCTATTTCCTTAAGTGAAATGTGAAAAATATTATTTAGTTCATTTTTAAAGTGCTTAATACAGTGTTTAGCCCATAATTTATGACTAAATCAGAATTCTTCTTCTCTTGATATATAGTTAAATTTGTTTTTCTTAAAGTTAGAAGATTCCATACAGAAATACACTGATAACACAGACATATGTACATTCACTGGATATCTCCTACTTGCTCTTGAAGATCCACTCTCCACATTTCTACTTCTTGCACTAGAAGAGCTGAAATGTATGGGCTACATGAGGGATTCCACATTCCTAGGATTCATGATGGGTCTAGCCAAAGACAGGAGAGAAAGGAGAGTTGATTTAAAACACTGATTACTCCAGCTCCAGCACTGTAGGCCTGCTTTAGTACAGCAGGATTCTTCTTGAAGAAAGGTTTATTTAGCTCTCATCAGATGATCCTTTCCTGGTAGTCAGTTGTGTCTTTTTAGTATAACATGTTTTGTCTTAACATGCTAAATGACTAATATCTTTAGCTTCATCACTTCAGGACTAGGGGTATGATGAAGTCCTGGTATTACTAATTTTTAGGAGCACTACTATCTAATGTGATGACCGTCTGATCACAGCTTTAAAAATCCTCTTTGAATTATTCTTGTGTGTGCCCTTTGGGTATTCTGGGATCCTAAATAATATATGTATATGGGATTGCATGTATACTAAAAAGAAAGTGGGAATAAGAGCCATATAAAATAAGGACATAATTTTAAAAAAAGACACGTTTGTAGATTTCTTTTTTTTTATTTTATTTTTTAAAGATTTTATTTATTTATTTGACAGAGAGAGAGAGAGAGAGAGAGAGATCACAAGTAGGCAGAGAAGCAGGCAGAGGGGAAAGGGGGAAGTAGGCTCCCTGCTCAGTAGAGAGCCTGATGTGGGGCTCAATCCCAGGATCCTGGGATCATGACCTGAGCTGAAGGCAGAGGCTTAACCCACTGAGCCACCCAGGCACCCCACATTTATAGATTTCTTTCCAAATTCCTGGAACTCCTCACATATTTCAAATATTGTTAGTGTATTATATAAGGATTGGCATGAAGAATTCATATTAAATTTTACATATAATGTAGTACTGTTTTTTGAATCAAATATTTGTTTTTGTGACTATATTTCTAAAGTTTATTATGTCTAGTGGTCTGTTGGTTTTTAAGCATTTAGGGAACTTATTTTCACTTGGGTAGGGTTTTAAATCTCTTGAGTTGTCAATACTACAGAAAATTCAGTGTGATTTTCAAATGTATTCATTAACTGGGCAGCACTCCAGTGGACACTGCTTTCTGTTAAGACATGAAATTATAATCTATGTGTTTCTAGAACTAAAACTAAAGGAACATTATGAGGAATGAATTCTGTTAATCATGGCTAATATTTTACAATGTGTATAGGATTCATGTTTTCTTTTTAAGTATCTCTTACAGCTCCAGAAAAAAAACACACTATGTGTTTAAAAGTAGACCAATATTTTTTTTTTTTTTTTTAGTAATAGCCCAGGAAAATAAAGCTAGTCATTGAAATAAAACATTTTCTTCCCACTTGCCAGTGGTTTTGACGGTCACTCCTCATACATTCTCAAGAGGTACGGCAGAAGGAACACACAATTTTTGAACAGTACTTCCTACTTCACCATATCCTCTCCTGCCTTCCTTAATAAATGAGGTTCTGAAGGCTACTATGTCAACAAAGTCCTAAACTCCACTCAGTAAAGAAAGAGTCTTTGCCAATTTAATTTCTCATGTTTATAATCCTTCACTTCTCATCGTCAAAGTGAAAGTCCCTTGTTTCCCTTCTGTGAAAGATGGGAGAAGAGTGTCCACACTCATTAACCACACACCCATTCCAAAAATCTACTTTCTTACACTCTTAGTGGGCCTGTGCATTTTTCTTATGACTTCTTATCCCTCAATTTTTTGCCCTTTTAACTGCTTTTCCAGTCACATAGATTATTTGTGCACAGGGAAAAGGGTTGGATATCAATATGGAAAGGGATTCCAAGTCTGAAAAAATATCATTGTTTCTAATTTCTCATATACTTCAGATATATCAAATCCATTTTTATGCAACTCCTTAAGATCTGCCAAATAGGAGATACTATTTCTTCTTTGAGTAGCAGAAATTGCACAGATAAAACAAAGACCTAGTTAAAGGGAAAAAAATTGTCCACTTAATACTAGGTAAAAACAATTCGAGATGCACTTCTAAATAATTGTGAGATGATACTTTATAAGCAGAAGTCTTCTTATGAAGAGAGTAATTTATTGTCCTGGATTATTTATAGAGATAAGAGAAAATGAAATAGGATCTAAATGAAACTATGTTTAGGAAAAAACAGATTAGTGATATTATTTAAGAGATTTTGCTTTTTCCTAATCTCGGTCCAAGGATAAATGTAATAATCTTCTAAACTTAAGGTTTCCCATTTATAACATTTTGCATTTGAAAGCATGAAAGTTTTTTTGTTTCTCCCTTTTCTTTTTCTTTCCTCTCCTACAGTAGTGTACATAAATATTAATAATATATATCATCATGTATATCTTTTTGATTTAAAAAAATTGATTTTTCCAGAGTTATTTATGAAATAATAGAGGAGATAATATGGTAAAGACAAAATAGAGCTCCAAATATTGATTCACCTTCATCAACTGGTCAAATTTCAAGACTCAAATTAGAGATTCAAGGGGAATACTTAATCTGAGAAAGCTAAATTTTGAAACACATTTTGGAGGAGGAGCCAAAAAAACTGTGGGCACGAGTATTAAATACATCAATTTGTTAACACAACAGAGTATGACCAAAATCTATAAACTTGGGGGTTGGCAAGAACATGGAAGATGGAAGAAGTTATAAAGAAATTTCCTTTGGATATAGATTCCATTTATGGACCAAGGAAAGCTGAATTGCCAGATCACCTGGGATAAGGCAAAGGCTGATGATCTCACAGACTAACTTATAATGTAAACACTTGGCTGGTATTCAGAGTAGCTAAAATCAATACAGGATGGGCTTGATTGAGAAAACAAGATAGAAACAGATATGGTGTCATACATTATACTCTAAATATATGATTAAGTTTTTTTGATTTTTTGATTAAGTTTTTTTTAATCCCTAATCAAGCCAATGTTTTTTTAATAATTCATTGTGCAAGTTATAGATGCCTTTACTCTGACTTATGTCCTACCTGCAGTAATGCCAATTGCTTAAAAAACTTACCAAATGTCATACACCCATCAATCAACAAAAAAGAAAAATTGTAAAAATAATTTGTCAGAGGCTATTCTACTGATACTATGCCATAAAGATATAAATAGTATCTTATTTCTAGTAGGGAACTCTTTCAAGATTTTATATTTCTGAGATCATGACATGCCTAGACTTTCCTCAAGTTTTGTCTTGTAATTAATCTACAGATATATAAATATGCCTCAAATAATTTGACAAAATGTTAAAAATATATTTTATTATGACATATTAAAGAAATCAAGTAGGCAAATGTGAAAAAGTATAATTTTTGCTTTAAATATCAAAATTTCATTAATCATATTTAAGGGAAATCAACTATGAAAAGCGATAAACAGGGATACAGTCTCAAAGTGTAGAGTCTTGGCCTACTTCCAATAAATTGTCTGCTTTTAGAAGTTGGTTTAAAAAAATGTGTTATGAGTAAATATAACCAGCCTTTTGATTTAATGATGCATACTGAAAGAAACAATTTTTGAATAAACTTTATTAATTATAGAAATAATATGGATATTATAAAGTTCCAAAATGTATTAGAAGACACAATACGAGTTCCTCTTTCAAACTTGCCTGTGAAAGAATGCAGTTATTTTAAAATAAAATTCAATGTGTGTTTAAAAAAAAAAGACATAAAAACAAAAACCCTTACTGACTGCTACATTGGTTAAAAGAGAAAGCTTTGGTTTTTGAGCTGCAAAATGGTGATAGTCATGGGGTTCTTTTTCATATTAAATGAGAAAGTGCAGCACAGCCAAGTTTGGGAATTCATGACTTTGTTAGTTACATCTGATTTAGAATATAAAGAATAAATAATAGAAACAACATTAGTGTCTATTATTCTTTTCTTCCCTTTTCTTAAATATTCTGCCAACTGCAGTCAAGTGTGTTACTATTTTCTTATTAATGTTGAATTTGTCGATATTTCTTTGGAATGAACTGTCTGGTTTTCTTTTTTCTTTACAGATTTTGAAGTTTAATATTAGGTAAATAAATTATTTTTAGGAAGAAAACTAAGAAATGCTTTCCCAGAATCTCTGATAATAGGTCCTGGAAGAGATTCCTCCAATGAAAAGAACTACCATAAGTTTTGAAAATAGAAGTGTTAGAGAAGCTGCTCTTTTTCAGTTGCAATAGTGGGCAAGCTCCTGGCCATCAGGCACACTACTGTGTTGCCAGTAGGGACAGGTCCACCTAAGAACCTTCACTCATTAGTGTTCTAGGCAGATAAGATAATCTAGAAGAAGCTCCCCTACACTTAATGCAACTTCCAGAATTTTAGAAACTGTCCTCAAAGCTTACGACTGTATACACCTCTAAATCCATTCATCCAATCATTTCCTTTAGGAAATATGTAGAGTTGTTTCTGTTTCCTTGAATGAATGATTGATTCAAATGAAAACCACATTGATACCATCTTACACCAGTTAGAATGAACATATTTATGAGATTCAACCGTGTTCTTATATATGTCAGTAGTTGATGCTTTTTATGTTGCTAAGGAGTATTCCACTATAAATATGCCCAAATTTATTTAACTATTCTGAAAATGATTACTAGGGTCTTTGCAGTGTTTAGTTATTAGGAATAAAGCTTCTATCAACATTTCTGTACAAGGCTTTATGTTTATATGTTTTCATTTCCCTTTGGTAAATACCTAAGATTGGCATCAGTGAAATAGACTTTAAAGTTTATAAGAAATTTTCAAACTTCTTCCCCCAAATTGTTGTACTATTTGACATTCCCACAATGAATGAGAGTTCTAATTGTTCTACATCCTCATTCCATGTTCCCTTCTGCCAAAGCTCAGTTGTTCCATCTGCGCATAAATTATTCCAATGCAGACCTCTGAGCAGTCAGAGAATTGGAGTATTTCCTGCAGTCTGTTCCTGTAACTCCTTCCAGACACCCTTTGGGAATGATTAATACTACCTGGCAGATGCCTGTGACTGGGAGAAGTCCTCCAAACTGGAGCCGAGTCATGCTGATTGGCAGAATTCTATCTTGTTATTAAATGGCCAGTGGGAAAAACGAGCTAGTACTATATGTATTCATTCCTACATCTTTGAGGAACTTTTAGGAAAAGAAAAAAAAAAAAAAAAAAAAAAAAAGAACCAGAAAGCATCCTTAGAATCTGTATAATATAAAATTATATTAAACTAAACAAATTAAAATTATTTTTTTGCTTATTTGTAACTGCTCACTGATGGAAGACTGACTATCCAGAATGGTCAAATATTAGATTGCAAAATATTTAATTCATTGTTCATAAAAAAAATAAAGGGAATGAGTGCAGAGTTTAAACTTAACATTTATTATGTTAATGATCACAGAGATCTATGATTTTACATAGTGAGCTCTTACCTAAAGATCAGTAAGATCCCAGTCCACATGTGTGATTGGCAGATAAATGAAAGATTCTTTACATCATTAAAAAATGATTTAAGACCTTACTGACAAACTTATAAAACATTCACAAAGGTGTGTGTATGTGTATATGTGTGTGTGTGTGTATGTAAATATATATGTATGTATACACATTTCTTAATTCTTTTGAGAAATCACCAAAAAAATGGCCAAAATGTTTAATCTATTATGGTAGACGACTCACCTATTTGAAGCTTGATAAATTTCTAATTTCTTAGTCACTCATAATTAGGATATCTTATTTATACTAAAAATATGAAGTTAGGAAAATGATGAGAATTATTGAATATTTGCTTTTAAATAATATATTTTTAAGAAACTATTTTCTTTGCTCAGGTAAGAGTGAAAGGAGACATATGCTATGCTTCTTAAAACAAAGGTTGAAATTTTAAAAACATCTTTTTTGACTCATTAGTTTATATATCTCATTATATTTAAAATCTGAAATAACAGATTTTAGGACTTAAAATACTTTTGATATTTATTTAAAAATTTAAAAAAGGTGAAGAATAACCAGAGAGATTTGAAGAGATTATAATAGAGGCAATAAGCTATCATTTATTTTTATTTATATTATTTTTTTTAAAGATTTTATTTATTTATTTATTTATTTGCCACAGGTGTGTTTTATTTTCATGAAACATACAAATATTTTGCTATAATATCCCAAAGATTTTATTTATTTTAGAGAGAGTTAGAGAGACAGAGAGAGCACAAGCAGGGGAGGGGCAGAAGGAGAGGGAGAAGAAGACTCCCCACTGAGTGGGAAGCCTAATTTGGGGCTCGATCCCAGGGCCCTGAGATCATGACCTGAGCCAGTCAGACCCCTAATCAACTGAACCATCCAGGTACCCTGTTATCATTTATTTTTAAAGTACACAAATTTTAGAGCACAATAAAAAGAATCAGCTCTGAGGAGAGGCAAGAATTTAATAAATGAGACAATCTAATTAGTGGGGAAATTATAAAATATTTCCAAATGTCCTCCATGGTATTCCTTATGTTCCACAAATAAGTGAAACCATATGATAATTGACTTTCTCTGTTTCACTTATTTCACTTAACATAATCTCCTTCAGTCTCCTCCATGTTGATGCAAAAGTTGGGTATTTATCCTTTCAGATCGCTGAGTAATATTCTCTTGTGTTTATGGACCACATCTTCTTTACCCATTTGTCTGTTGAAGGCCATCTTGGCTCTTTCCACATTTTGGGTATTGTGGACATTGTAGAAGGAGGAGCAGGGGGAAGGGTGAACTTAATGATGGGTATTAAGGAGGGTACAGATGGCATGGAGCACTGGGTGTTATATGGAAACAATGAATCATGGAACACTACATCAAAAACTAATCCTGTACTGTATGGCGACTAACATAACACAATAAAAAAAAAACTTCCAAATGCATTTGTGATTATTTTTCATTCTTAGCTGAAGAAGTGTATCTATCTTTTATTACAAATATAAAATAAATTAATTTGGGATGAAGTGATTTCTTAAAAGTGAAAATAAGGGTGCCTAGGTGGCTCAGCTGATTAAGCGTCTGCCTTCAGCTCAGGTCATGAACCCAGAGCTCTGGGTTCGAAATTCATGTTGGATCCTCAGCTCAGTGGGGAATCTGCTTCTTTGCCCCTCCTCTGGCTTAGGCACTCTCTGTCTCTCTCTTAAATAAATAAATAAATAAATAAATAAATAAAATCTTTTTAAAAAATGAGAATAAAACCTTGAAATAATTTTTAGGATTGCATGTGTGTGTATGTGTAATGAAAGAAAGCTAAATAAGGAAATAAAATGTTTCAGTGACTTGACTTAATAATATTAAAGTCTGTACTTCAAAAGAATCCATAATTTGATCATGGTAAAAGATATGTACCAGGCATCATTTATTAATTTTATAATATATGATAATTTAGAAAATCTATACTATATGTAGATATAGTTTCTATATGTAGTTTCTAAATAGAAAATGAGAATGCAAAAATTAAAGTATATAAAAAGTAATTAACAAAAATAGTTTTTACATATGTATTTGTTGTTACTTAAATATAGATTAAGTGAAGTGGATGTATTATAGTGTTTTTATATTAGGTGTAGCCATGTCAGTTTCCTCCAGGTTCTTCAGCAATGCATTAACGATGGGAGTTTCCCGCACCTTGCCTAAGCATACAGTAGTTTTAAGGCTCATTAGATCTTTACTCAATCCAATAAAGTATATGCGATCGAAGACACAAAGTGGGTTCTTGTCTTTGTCCAGATCTATGTTGTCTGGGTCAAAGCCTCAAAAAAGCCAAATAGAGCTGTTGCCAGCAAAGAAGTTACCAAAGAGTTTGGAGCCAACCAAGAAAGGGCAGGTTTTTTTTTTTGTTGTTGTTGTTGTTGTTTTGCATAGGTCTTCATGGTAGGATCTAGTGAATGGAGCTCCTACAGCCATATAATGTACTATTACCAGACTTAAAGCCAATAAGGAAGGTGGTATTAGAAACAATGCATTTGCTGCCTCTTAAACCTGGGTGACTCTTATTTCATTTTCTTATCTAATTGCTTTGGCTACAAACTCCAGTCTAATGTCAGAAAAAAAAATTATGAAACCGGTAATTTTTGCCTTATTGCTATCTTAGTTTTGATCTATAAATGATATTAGCCATGGGTATTACTATCTTTTTTATGTAGATATGCCTTATCAGGTTGAGAAGTTCCCTTTAATTTCTACTTTCTTAGAGTGTTTTTATCACGAAAAGGTCCTGGATTTTTTCCTAGTGTTTTTTCTGTGTCTGTTGATATAATCATGTTATTGTTGTCCTTTATTCATTCTAAAACTTTTGAGGAGAGGCATTGTGTAACATAATTTATAACTCTAAAATTAATTAAAATTCAGAATTGTGATTCAAAAGAAAATTACTCTTGACTCAATCATTTAAATGGTTTTTATTTGTTCATTTGTTTTTATCTTAGACCAAAAGAATCAGAAGAAGTATGGTATTTCATTCTTTAATTCTCTCAATAGATATTTGTAAGCACCTGAAAGTATCTACATTGTACAAAATGCCAGAATACTGAGAGAAATTATGGACCCCATGCCAAAACCAGTTTATTACTGGTTTTTATATGGCCTGAGGGTCAAAATGGATATTTGTATTTTTAAATGGTTAAAAAAATTTCAAATAAGTATAATATTTCATGAAATTGTAAAATTATATGAAATTTAAATTTCAGTGTCTATAAATAACGTTTTATTAGAATTTATTCATTTATATGTTATCTATGGTTTTTTGTGCTATAGTGACAGAGTTAAATAGTTGTAAGAAAGACCACATGGCCCATAAAGCCTAAAATACTTACTACTTGCCTCTTCACAGAAGAAGTTTGCTGACATCTGACACAGGTAAATCAAACATAAGCCCTAATTTGAAATAACCTCAAGGAGAAGAAAACTGAATAAATATGCAGTGTAATATATAAGAATGGTACAAAATAAGGTCAGTTATCACAACTACAGATAATAGAACAGAATTGTAAATAAAGGCTACCTAATACTCCACAAAATTGGCACAACATGCCTCAGGAAGATGTTCCTTCATTTTTAAAACTGAGAAGAAATTTTACCATAGAAAACAATTTTGTGGCAGAGAGATGATTTAGAATAAGTCATGGAGGTAAAAATTGCTGTGGGAAAACTAGGAGCTCTGAAGCAAAATTGTGAAGTGCTATAAGCAGTAACAAAAAAAAAGTCATGGCAGAAATTTGAAATAGAGAGGTTTGAGAAGTCAGACCATGAGTGTTTGTTTTTTTTTTTTTTTGATTATTTATTTGAGAGAGATATATATAGAGAGAGAGCATGTGGGGATAGGGAGGGGCAGAGGGAGAGGGAGAGAGAATCCCAAGCAGAGTCCACACTGAGAACAGAGCCAGGCTCAATCTCATGAACCTGAGATCACAGATCACAACACTGAGATCACAACCCTGAGATCATGACCTGAGCTAAAACCAACAGTCAGACACTTAACTGACTGCACCACCCAGGCACCCCAGATCATGAATGTATTTTAAATTACCCAAGTGAGTTTTCATTTCATGTATTTGCACAATGGGATTTTAAATTCACAAAAAGCATAATCAGGTACGTAGGTTAGAAAAGTACTCTGATGACTGGATTTATCTGCAAAGTAGGTTTAATTTGAGTGGCACATGTTGAAAGCAGGTGGAAAGAGGTTGAATGGTTAATAGAAGATGAGGTTCTGATTATGATGAGTGCACTGCAGAATATTCTTCGAGAAAATTAGGTGGGAAGTAGGGAAAATACTGCAAGGTTTCTACAGAAATATTCAAGATTAGGAAAGAATTTTTATGATGGGAGAGATCTGAGATATGCAATGACCATGCATAAGAGTCAGTAGTATAAGAGTGAGTCACTATATGGAATAGTGTTATTAGTAAGAGAAGGAGCAATATGTCAAAGAAGGCATGATGAAATTAAAAATCAAGGTTTATGGGGTGCCTGGGTGGCTCAGTGGGTTGAGCCGCTGCCTTCCGCTCGGGTCATGATCTCGGAGTCCTGAGATCGAGTCCCACATCGGGCTCCCTGCTCAGCGGGGAGCCTGCTTCCCCCTCTCTCTCTCTCTCTGCCTGCCTCTCCATCTACTTGTGATTTCTCTCTGTCAAATAAATAAATAAAATCTTAAAAAAAAATAAAAATAAAAATCAAGACTTATGATGAACCATTTGCCCTCAAAGTGTGAATCACATGAGACTATAAGACTTGCAAGAAAGTGTATCGGACTTTAAGACTTTGATATTCCATATAGGGCTCCCTGCTCAGCAGGGAATCTGTTTCTCCCTCTACCCTTGCCCACCATTTGTGCTCTGTCTCACTATCTTGAATAAATAAATAAATAAATAAAATCTTTAAAAATTAGATTTTGATAAAGGGAGAGATGATAGGTTTGATTACAGATATATTTGTAGCAGATATTTTCACAATTGAGGATAATCTCTTTTAGTAGATGAAATTTTTTTTAAGTAATAAACTAGGTTGTTTGTTAAGAACAAGAGGGGTAGATCTGTAATGGGTTTGAGAAGAGTAAGAAGAGTATAGAGTACATTCAGAAGAATGAAAGTTGAATTAGGAAATAAAAACACTGACAGTATCATCTTAATTCTGAATTGATAGATCATAGAAATTGATATCTTCTAATCTTAATTATTATAGTTTTCTCTTATGATACTTAAGTGCTCTTGTATAACAGCAGAAAAAAATAAATTGTAGTATTAATATAAGATCAGATATTTTCTGTGCAATATTAATTAAAGGCACACATGAAAGAGAACCAAGGATGCTGTAAGACAACTATCAGATAATGAATTAACAGGATATAATTGAGAATAAAATAAGGATAAGTTAAAGGATTTGGGTGCTAAAGATTTCTATGATCAAAGAATAACTATATGTGGATAGGAAAATAGCATATTGAAATTGTTAATTTTAGAAATGGAACATTTTTAGGGAATAAAACATTTCCTTAAACATATGCTTATTCCATCAAATCTTAGACACCATTTTTGACCTATGGCCTCCACAGATGAATGCCATAGTTTCTGCTCTGTAGAACTCCACTTCCTAATCAGAGTACAGAAATTAAAGATGAAAGTATAAAATAGTATGATAAAAAATAAACCAGATTGATCAAAAAGAAAACAGGAGACTTGGACAATATATATCAATTGGGCCTAATAGGCATATGTAAACCACCCATCTGACAAAAGCATAATATACATACATTTCTCAAGTGCACATGGAACACTTTTCAGGATAGATTACATATTAGGACACAAAACATGGCTTAACAAATTTAAGACTATTGAAATTTTGTCAACTATCTTCTCCAACCACTAGAATGAAATTAGCAATCAATAGTAAAAGATAACCTAGAAAATCACAAATATATGAACTCTTGAACAACAAATGGGCCAAAGAAGAAATCACAAGGGAAATTAGAAAATATCTTAAGAAAAATGAAAATGAAAACACAATATACTAAAACTTATGAGATACAACAAAAGTAGTACTAAGAAGGAAGTTTATTGCCATAAATACCAACATTAAGAAAAAAATATCTCAAATCAAAAATTCAACTGTGCACCTCAAGGAACCAGAAAAAGAACAAACTAAACCTGAAGTTAGAAGGAAGGCAATAATAAGGATTACAACAATAATAAACAACGAGAGAATAGACAACAGAAAATATCAACGTAACTAAGAGTTGTTTTTTAAAAGATTAAACAAAGTTGAAAAACCCTTATCTAGGTTAAGAAAAAAGAAACTCAAATAATAAAAATCAGAAATGAAAGGAGACATTATAATTGAAGCCACAAATACGAAGGATAAAGTACTATGAACAATTACATGCCAACAACTGAATAAATTGATGGATAAAGTGTATTTAACAAAATTCAACATCCTTTCATAATAAAAATACTAAATAAACTAGAAATAGAAGAAAATTTCCTTAAAATAATAAAGGCTATCTATGAAAGGCCCACAGCTAACATCATCCTCAATGGTGATTGAAAGTTTTTTCTAAGATCATGAACCAGACAGGACTGCTTGCTTCTACCACTTCTATTCAACATGGTACTAGAAGTACTAGCCAAAACAATTAGATAAAACAAATTTAAAAAAAAAAGGAAGAAGAAATAAAAGACATCCAAATTGAAAAGACAGAAATGAAATTATGTCTGCTAATAGATGATCTGATCTTATATGTATAAAAACCCTAAATATCACACACACACACACACACAGATTGTTAGAACTAATTAACAAAGCCAGCGAATTTGCAAGATACAAAATCAACACACAAAAATCAGTTGTTTATCTATATAGTATAATGAACAATCTGAAAAAAAAATTAAGAAAACAATCCCCAAATGTCCATCGATTGACAAACGGATAAAGAAGATATGGTGCACGTGCGTGCGCGTGCACACGCACACACACTGGAATATTATTCAGCTGTCAAAAGAACAAAATCTTGCCATTTACAATGACAAGGGTGGAGTTAGAGTGCATTATGCCAAGTGAAATTAGTAGAGAAAGACAAATACCAGATGATCTCACGCATATGTGGAATTTAAGCAAGAAAACAGATGACCATGTTGGAAAGAAGAAAAAAAAGGGAGGGGGAAACAAACTCTTTTTCAAACAAAACTCCCTTTAAAAAAGAGTGAGAGAGAGAGAGAGAGAGAAAATCCATGTGCATGCACATGAGTGGGTAGGGGCAGAGGGACAAGCAGGGAGTCAATGGGAAGCTCAATCCCAGGAGCCCGACATCATGACCGGAGCCAAAGACAGATGCTTAACTGACTGAGCTACCTAGGTACTCCACTAAATAAACTTTTTAAAGCCCCAGATTTTAGGGGTGCCTGGGTGGCTCAGCCAGTTAAGCAGCTGCCTTCTGCTCAGGTCATGATCCCAGGATGCTGGGATCATGCCCTGCATCTGGCTTCCTGCTCAGCAGGGAGTCTGCTTCTCCCTCTGGCTCCCCCCACTTGTGCTCATGCTCTGTCTCTCTCAAATAAATAAATAAAATCTCTTTTAAAAAATCCCCAGATTTTAGTATTGTAGAACAAAATCATTTTATCATGCTAAAAATCACTGTAATTGGAAATTAAGAAATAAGAACAGCAGGGATGGTGCCTCTCACAGTATCTGGCACACCTCAAATGCCTGGCTAGTGGAACAACAAAGCTGCACGACACATTCTAAGGTCTAAAACTATTGCACATATAAAAGGAAGAATATAACTTGTGATGACAATTTAAATGTAATGCAACTTCAAAAAGGAACCACTACCTCTGGTACCTGATTTTAGTTACAATATATAATCCATGTCACTAGATGAGCGATAGCCCTATGATCACTGCTTAAATGAGCAGTTGCTATTTTTACAAATACCTTCTATCTCCCCTTAACTATGGCCGTATTCTAAAAATATCTAAGATTAAGACTGCCACATATGCATAAACACATTGATTACATCTGTCTTTGGACATGGAAGGCAAAAAATACTTGGCTTATTTGAAAACAATGTATTTTAACCAGTTTCTTTAGAAGCATAGAATTAAAGTCCAGAATTTGATACTTTTGATTTGGATATGATTGTAGATAGTATCAGATGAAGTTAAAATAAATTTCCAGCTGCTTGAGAATAACATTTATTCCTGATTTTTTATGACACTCAACAATTAGAACTAATCTATTCTTCACAGGATTTAAATTTTTACTGAATAAGTATTTGATTAGAGTTATTCAAACATTGATGAGTAAATTCAGCCACTTAGGAACACATATCTTACTGAATATGTGGCAAATAAAATATTTGTAAAATTGAGTCAATGTTTCATTTTTTTATTTTTAAGATTGTATTTATTTATCTGAAAGACAGAGATCACAAGTAGGCAGAGAGGCAAGTGGAGAGACAGAGAGAGGGGAAGTAGGCTCCCTGCTGAGCAGAGAGCCCGGTATGGTATGATGCAGGGCTCCATCCCAGGACCCTGGGATCATGACCTGAGCCAAAGGCAGAGGTTTTAACCCACTGAGCCACCCAGGTGCCCCAGTGTTTTATTTTTTTAAGAGAAGTCTAAGATTATGACAGTATAGAGAGGGAAAGTGTTCTAGTATACTGATGAAATAAGGATAGTTGATTTAAAATTTAGGACCGAATATAGCACTTGAATACTCACACTCAAATTAGCAAGCTGAGAAAAATAAATCTGAAAAATCTAGATTACAGTGATAGTTATTTGTGTGCACAGCAGAGTGATTATCAAGATTCATGATGTCCAATCGGTTATTATTACTATCCATATCAGTTAAGTAGGAGCATGTTGCTGGAGCAAGGGCACAATATTTATGTGAGCCAACTAACTTCTAAATAATTAAAGTAAATTCATAGTCTTCTAAAAATATAGGCTTCTAGCCACCCAGAAGACTAGCCTATATCTGAGTAACTATGTGACATGTCATGATTATTAATGATACTAATAAAATTGAAGTTGACCAGCTCTGCTGCAAAAGGGTGGATATGGAAATTCAGCTAAGTATGATCTTTCTTTTGCCAAAGGAAAGAATTTGCCATGCCCTGCTTCTTTTCAGACTTCTGGTCAGAAAATTTTGAATTGATTTTATTTGATGCTGGCAGATGATTCTTATTGTACCACAGGAAGTGGGCAGCATAAAAAAATTGAAGACCTGCTTCCAATGCTTCCAAAATATTTGCTATGGTTATTTCTTTTAAGGTGTTGTAGTTCAAAGCACATGTTTTTTTGGAATAGTATCAGTCTAACAAACCAACCAAACATAAACATGTGCAAAAACACAAATTAAATTTTATAATTAAAATATAATTGAAGCTCTGACACAGTCTGCCGTAGAATAATGTGAACTTGTAGTATTCAGGAAGGATTTGTAGTTTTCTTTCCTTGTGGGGTTTCCCCTTTCTCTCTCTCTCTCACTCTCTCTTTTTTTTTTTTTTTTCAGGGTGATTTTTTTTTTTTTTATTGCAATTCATTTTTTCATATTGGCTTACAGAAAACCTACCCCAACCTAACAGATAACACACATATACATAGCCCTTTCCACACTTGCTCACAGTGAAAATCTCTCTGACAACATAATAGAAGGTCCAGAGACAATGTTTTAATGGCTGGGCCTTGAGGACAATTCTGGTTGCATTTAAATCTCAGTGCCAAATACAGTAAGAGTTCCCAGCCAATATTGTGGCTTTTATTCAATTAGTAAAGAGATCATAACAAATACCTAGTTCTTCTAATTTTCCTTCCACTAACCCTCATCCAAATAAAACTCTGGTAATGCTGAAATAAATGATTTCTATAATTAGCTGTAGGGATTTAAATAAGTTGCTTAACATTTAAAAGACTTCATTTCTCAGCTACAATTGGAAGATTTTTTTGTCTACCCAATAAGATTGTGAGGATTGCATAAACAAGATTGGACTTCACGGCTATAATTATACATATTTATATTTATTTATATGATGGTAGAAAGATAGGCTGATAGATACAAAGATATATATAATTATCAGAATAGAAAAATATCTTCCATACTTTCCAAATTATCATTTTTATGATAGCTATGGATATGTTTTCTGACACTGGTTTTTGAAATTGTGAGGTTTAACTAAGTATGAACTTTTTGTTTTAAAACCTTAGGAGAAAAATAAATGGATGCAAGGGGAAGTGGAAGTGAACACATAAGGAACAGCCTACACAAAACAGATGTTATAGCATCCACATATGTGATGGCAATATAATAATTTTCCCACTGCATGGAAATGTGTTTGAGCAATTGTATCATTTCAGCCTCAGAACTCTAGCAACACTTATTATTAAACATACGAATCCTGTTTAATTTCTCTATTGACAGCAATCTTTAAACATGAAGCTAGAGCTAAGGACGATTCTTTTTAAAAAAGAAAGAGACTCCTGTAAATTTAGACTTCAAACGTGTCTTTGTGTAATCCTGTATAAGTCATGAATCCATGACTTTTCAGTTCGAGTTACACAAAAGTAGGAGACAAAAATTTTTCTTTGTTTATACAAACTTTCAGTTCTCAGAAATTCACACAAGTTTTAGATATAAATAAACATGTAATTTAAAACAATTACATGTGATAAAAGAATGTAAGACATATTCTATTCTCATTATTTTAAATGTAGGCCAGGAGAATCAATAACAGGAAGCTAAAGAAACTGGAATTTATTCAATAACAATAAGTAATTATAGATGTTTTCACTGGAATGGGGTCCTTCTGTCGGTGTCTTTTTCCCTTTTTATAAGAAATGGCACAGGTTTACAACTGAGTAGCTTCTTCAGCCTGCTTTCCAAACATGGATGGCCAGAGTAGCAACATCTTTATATTTGAACTATCCTTGCATGTTTAGTAAATGCTGATACAATTCCTTTAAATACTTGTGGGCTTTCTGCGTTTCAAATTATACAGTTCTTGCTTTAGTTCTTGTTTTTCTTTTTTCCTTTTCTATTTCATTATAGCCACTAAGGAAAGACAACTAGAAATTTCAGTATTTGGTGGGAAACCACTTATCTAGTTTTGAGATCATTATGTGCAATTCTAATTTTCATGTTAGCGTTAGCAAAAAATGCTACCAACTGTTCTGCCAGAATACTATAGGTGTACTTTTCTCCAACCTCCAGTTAAAAAACCTTATTATTCACTAATAGTGTCCTTAAAACACTTCCAATTCTTCTTTCATAACTTGATGCCAAAGTTTATGACATATATTTGGTTTTATTATATCATTACCCATTTGTCATACTAAATTTTGTTCTGGTTATCTATTGCTACATAACAATCTACTCCAAAGTTAAATGGCTTAAAAGAACAATATATTTTTTCTTAAATCTGGCATTTTAATTAATTAATTTATTTATTTTTTAGTCAAGAATTTGAGCAGGCTATTCTGTTCCAACCAGAGTCACACAATTGTAATCAAATTGCAACTGGTCTATTCTGGAGAGCATGGGTGATTTCACACACAATGGCTCATCACACATGGTCATGATGATTGGAAGTCTGATTTCAGTTAATCTCTTTTTCTACTTAATGTTGTCTCAGGATCCCTCTAGCATTGTAATGAAACTTCCTTATTTAAAAAAAAAAAAGCTTTATTATATTATAACTGATATATACAAAACTATACATATTTTATATAAAATGATGAGCTTGAACATATGCATATACCTATGAAACCACCTTGGAAATTTAGACCCCCATGAGAGTAATTATAGAACTAACAGTCTTCTGAAAGGTGAGTGTTACCACTGTCCTAACTGGGGGTCAAAGCTGTTACAGGTCAGCCAAATTCAAGGAAAAAGGAAATAGAGGTCAATTTTCAATGGGTGGAGTGTCAAAGCATTCAGGTCTGTCCTTAATCTGCTTTAATGAAGGAACAGGGAGATTCAAAAGAGAAATGGAAGTTGTAAAAAGCAAAGTAACACATATGATAAATGAGAATCATATACATGTAATAAATTGAAATTAAAAAAAACTTCAATGGCTGGGGGTAAAGCATATTGTAAACAGTGAAAGAAAGATTGAATGGATATGAAGACAGTTAAAAAAAATCATCTAATCTAAAAACTAAAGAGTACAAAGGAAAAAAAAATGAGCCACAATAATATGTAGGACAATACTGAACTTTCTAAAATACATGGAATTAGAATTACAGAAAGAAAAGAGAAAGATATAAAAGTGGGGAAAATATTTAAAGGAACTATGCTCAAATATTTCCCAAATAAAATGAAAAACACTGACTCAATGATCTAAAGTCTATGGCTGCTGAAAATTTGAACCTGTGAGATTTACTTTCTATACAAAAATGAAGTTTGTGAGATATCTCAAAAATTTTCTGGAGTCAGTATTATATAATAATGGCCAGAAAACATTTTATTAGACAATTTAAAGTTGAAACCTCTAGGATGAATTTGTCAAGATTGTATAGAGATAGAAAACCTGTTTTCTACTTTACAAATTTTTATTCTGAAAATAATTTTAAAATAGCATTAATAGTCTTCCCTGGTAAAATTAGAGTATATTATGCAAAATTATGATGTGTCCTTCATAGCATTCTCCAAAATAAAAATTGAGCTTTCATTGGCAAACACACAGAAAACTAAAATAACATCATCTTTTAATTGACTATTATACAATTTGATTTTAATTCTACTTGAAAAGATATCAAAGAGATTAATCATTTTTCTTAATATTCCATTATTCTTGTATAAAACTATGAAAGGCCCTGAACACTGTACTGCTTTCAATTTCAAAGTCCAATTTGGCACTAGTAGAAACAAAGAAAAATCAATATTAACTGGGAGCCTCCAGAAAGATCTGATTTCCAAAGCTTCAGGTGACATATAGAGAGAAGTGGCTCCCCTCTGAGTGTTTTCTAGTGGGTCATATCTTCTCCAACATTGCTTCTGATTCCTCTGTTTGTAATCTACTTATTTGAGAAGGTAGATCTTATAGGAAAGTAAAAAGTACACTTATCAATCTCTATTTTACACTCCACGAGATTCCAAGAGAATAGCTCATTAAACATACTTTTTTAATTTACATTTTTTTGTTCTTCAAAAATATATTTTTCCTGTTTTGATATTTGACTATTTCCAATAACAATATAAATTACTATCAATTTTCCCATGATCCACATAATTCCACCATCTTAATGCATATACTGAAATTGTCCATACTGATTTAAACAAATAATTGAATAAGCAAATAAATGGAGAAGGAACAGATTTCCCTTGAAAAGTAAGTACAGTTATTAAATGTAGAAGAGATGTGGGAAATAGAAAATCAGTATTAGAAAATCACAGGAATAATCACTGCAGGCAAGATTTATTCATGAACAAGGGTATTTATAAAGTTTCAAAGTATCTCCCAAAGAGATTGAATTTTTTTTTAAATTTATTTATTTATTTGAGACAGAGAGAGAGAGAGAAAAACACCCAGTGGAAGGGCAGAGGGAGGAGAAAAAGGAAAGGAGACTCCCTGTTGAGCACAGAGCCCTATGCGGGGCTGGATCCCACAACCCATGAGATTATGACCTCATCTGAAATCACGTCAGTTGTTAACTGACTGAGCCACCCAAGTCCCCCCTCAAAAGATAGTTATTAATTCTAAAGGGAAGCATGATACTCTACAGTAGAAAATCTAGTCAACACCATCCTAAGCAAGATTTATATCACCATTAGTTAAAGATATGGACATCACATAATTCCTGACATAATGCACTAAAAAGGGCATGTCATGGGGCACCTGGGTAGTTCAGTTGGTTTAGGGGTTGACTCTTGATTTTGGTTTATGATCTCAGGATCATGAGGTGGAACCCAAAATCAAACTATGAGCTCAGCATGAAGTCTGCCTGAGGTTCTCGGTCTCCCTCTCCCATAGCCCCTCACCCTGCTTGCACATGTACTCGCCCTCTCTCTCACTCTCTCAAATAAGTAAGTAAGTTAGTAAGTAAGTGTATATATATATATATATATATATATATATATATATATATATATTTAAAGCAGACATGTCGCTTCTATGGGACTTTTGTCAAAAGTGCATAATCTCGGGGGAGGAGTCAAGATGGCAGAGAAGTAGCAGGCTGAGACTACTTCAGCTAGCCAGAGATCAGCTAGATAGCTTATCTAAAGATTGCAAACACCTGAAAATCCATCGGCAGATCGAAGAGAAGAAGAACAGCAATTCTGGAAACAGAAAAACAACCACTTTCTGAAAGGTAGGACCGGCGGAGAAGTGAATCCAAAGCGACGGGAAGATAGACCCCGGGGGGAGGGGCCGGCTCCCGGCAAGCGGAGGAGCAACCGCGCACAAAATCAGGACTTTAAAAAGTCTGTTCCGCTGAGGGACATCGCTCCAGAGGCTAAACCGGGGCGAAGCCCACACGGGGTCAGTGTGGCCTCAGGTCCCGCAGGGTCACAGAAGGATCGGGGGTGTCTGAGTGTCGCAGAGCTTGCGGATATTGGAACGGGAAAGCTGGCTACAGAGACAGAGCCGACAGTAAGCTCGCAGCTTGGGGTGACCTTGAACCGGTCGCAGGCTCAGTGAGCTCGAAGCACGGCCGGAGGTCAGGCAGACGGGAGTAACTGGGCGCTGTTCTCTGAGGGCACACTGAGGAGTGTGGCCCTGGGCTCTCGGCTCCTCCGGGCCGGAGACCAGGAGGCCGCCATTTGTATTCCCATCCTCTGGACTCTACGGAAAGCGCTCAGGGAACAAAAGCTCCTGAAAGCAAACCCGAGCGGATTACTCACCAGGACCCTGGTAAGGGAGGTGTAATTCCGCCTGGGGCAAAGACACTTGAGAATCACTACAACAGGCCCCTCCCCCAGAAGATCAACAAGAAATTCAGCCGAGACCAAGTTCACCTAACAAGGAGTGCGGTTTCAATACTAAGGAGAGCAGCAGAATTCCAGAGGAAAAGAAAGCCAAGCACGGAACTTATGGCTTTTTAACTGTGATTTTTTTTAGTCTTGCAGTTAATTTAATTTTTTTCTTTTTCATTTTTTGTTTTTTTTTTTCTCGCCTTCGGGTAAAATTTTTTTTAACTGTTACCTTTTTCTTTTTTAACGGTTTTTTACTACTTTATCTAATATATATATTTTTTCTTTTTTACATTTTTCTTAGGTGTTTTCTTTTTTTAAAATTCTATTCCTTTCTCTTTTTTTTCTTTCTTCCTTTTTGAACCTCTTTTTATCCCCTTTCTCCCCCCTCACGATTTTGGATCTCTTCTAATTTGGTTAAAGCATATTTTCCTGGGGTTGTTGCCACCCTTTTAGTATTTTACTTGCCCTTTCATATACTCTTAACTGGACAAAATGACAAGACGGAAAAATTCAACACAAAAAAAAGAAGAAGAGGCAGTACCGAAGGCTAGGGACCTAATCAATACAGACATTGGTAATATGTCAGATCTAGAGTTCAGAATGACAATTCTCAAGGTTCTAGCCGGGCTCGAAAAAGGCATGGAAGATATTAGAGAAACCCTCTCGAGAGATATAAAAGCCCTTTCTGGAGAAATAAAAGAACTAAAATCTAACCAAGTTGAAATCAAAAAAGCTATTAATGAGGTGCAATCAAAAATGGAGGCTCTAACTGCTAGGATCAATGAGGCAGAAGAAAGAATTAGTGATATAGAAGACCAAATGACAGAGAATAAAGAAGCTGAGCAAAAGAGGGACAAACAGCTACTGGACCACGAGGGGAGAATTCGAGAGATAAGTGACACCATAAGACGAAACAACATTAGAATAATTGGGATTCCAGAAGAAGAAGAAAGTGAGAGGGGAGCAGAAGGTATCCTGGAGAGAATTATTGGGGAGAATTTCCCCAATATGGCAAAGGGAACGAGCATCAAAATTCAGGAGGTTCAGAGAATGCCCCTCAAAATCAATAAGAATAGGCCCACACCCCGTCACCTAATAGTAAAATTTACAAGTCTCAATGACAAAGAGAAAATCCTGAAAGCAGCCCGGGAAAAGAAGTCTGTAACATACAATGGTAAAAATATTAGATTGGCAGCTGACTTATCCACAGAGACCTGGCAGGCCAGAAAGAGCTGGCATGATATTTTCAGAGCACTAAACGAGAAAAACATGCAGCCAAGAATACTATATCCAGCTAGGCTATCATTGAAAATAGAAGGAGAGATTAAAAGCTTCCAGGACAAACAACAACTGAAAGAATTTGCAAATACCAAACCAGCTCTACAGGAAATATTGAAAGGGGTCCTCTAAGCAAAGAGAGAGCCTACAAGTGGTAGATCAGAAAGGAACAGAGACCATATACAGTAACAGTCACCTTACAGGCAATACAATGGCACTAAATTCATATCTCTCAATAGTTACCCTGAATGTGAATGGGCTAAATGCCCCTGTCAAAAGACACAGGGTATCAGAATGGATAAAAAAACAAAACCCATCTATATGTTGCCTCCAAGAAACACATTTTAAGCCCGAAGACACCTCCAGATTTAAAGTGAGGGGGTGGAAAAGAATTTACCATGCTAATGGACATCAGAAGAAAGCAGGAGTGGCAATCCTTATATCAGATCAATTCGATTTTAAGCCAAAGACTATAATAAGAGATGAGGAAGGACACTATATCATACTCAAAGGGTCTGTCCAACAAGAAGATTTAACAATTTTAAATATCTATGCCCCCAATGTGGGAGCAGCCAACTATATAAACCAATTAATAACAAAATCAAAGAAACACATCAACAATAATACAATGATAGTAGGGGACTTTAACACTCCCCTCACTGAAATGGACAGGTCATCCAAGCAAAAGATCAGCAAGGAAATAAAGGCCTTAAATGACACACTGGACCAGATGGACATCACAGATATATTCAGAATATTTCATCCCAAAGCAACAGAATACACATTCTTCTCTAGTGCACATGGAACATTCTCCAGAATAGATCACATCCTCGGTCCTAAATCAGGACTCAACCGGTATCAAAAGATTGGGATCATTCCCTGCATATTTTCAGACCACAATGCTCTAAAGCTAGAACTCAACCACAAAAGGAAGTTTGGAAAGAACCCAAATACATGGAGACTAAACAGTATCCTTCTAAAGAATGAATGGGTCAACCGGGAAATTAAAGAAGAATTGAAAAAAATCATGGAAACAAATGATAATGAAAATACAACGGTTCAAAATCTGTGGGACACAACAAAGGCAGTCCTGAGAGGAAAATATATAGCGGTACAAGCCTTTCTCAAGAAACAAGAAAGGTCTCAGGTACACAACCTAACCCTACACCTAAAGGAGCTGGAGAAAGAACAAGAAAGAAACCCTAAGCCCAGCAGGAGAAGAAAAATCATAAAGATCAGAGCAGAAATCAATGAAATAGAAACCAAAACAACAATAGAACAAATCAACGAAACTAGGAGCTGGTTCTTTGAAAGAATTAATAAAATTGATAAACCCCTGGCCCGACTTATCAAAAAGAAAAGAGAAAGGACCCAAATAAATAAAATCATGAATGAAAGAGGAGAGATCACAACTAACACCAAAGAAATACAAACTATTATAAGAACATACTATGAGCAACTCTACGGCAATAAATTTGACAATCTGGAAGAAATGGATGCATTCCTAGAAACATATAAACTACCACAACTGAACCAGGAAGAAATAGAAAGCCTGAACAGACCCATAACCAGTAAGGAGATTGAAACAGTCATTAAAAATCTCCAAACAAACAAAAGCCCAGGGCCAGACGGCTTCCCGGGGGAATTCTACCAAACATTTAAAGAAGAACTAATTCCTATTCTCCTGAAACTGTTCCAAAAAATAGAAATGGAAGGAAAACTTCCAAACTCATTTTATGAGGCCAGCATCACCTTGATCCCAAAACCAGACAAGGATCCCACCAAAAAAAGAGAGCTATAGACCAATATCCTTGATGAACACAGATGCGAAAATACTCAACAAAATACTAGCCAATAGGATTCAACAGTACATTAAAAAGATTATTCACCACGACCAAGTGGGATTTATTCCAGGGCTGCAAGGTTGGTTCAACATCCGCAAATCAGTCAATGTGATACAACACATCAATAAAAGAAAGAACAAGAACCATATGATACTCTCAATAGATGCTGAAAAAGCATTTGACAAAGTACAACATCCCTTCCTGATCAAAACTCTTCAAAGTGTAGGGATAGAGGGCACATACCTCAATATCATCAAAGCCATCTATGAAAAACCCACCGCAAATATCATTCTCAATGGAGAAAAACTGAAAGCTTTTCCGCTAAGGAACACGGCAGGGATGTCCATTATCACCACTGCTATTCAACATCGTACTAGAGGTCCTAGCCTCAGCAATCAGACAACAAAAGGAAATTAAAGGCATCCAAATCGGCAAAGAAGAAGTCAAATTATCACTCTTCGCAGATGATATGATACTATATGTGGAAAACCCAAAAGACTCCACTCCAAAACTGCTAGAACTTATACAGGAATTCAGTAAAGTGTCAGGATATAAAATCAATGCACAGAAATCAGTTGCATTTCTCTACACCAACAGCAAGACAGAAGAAAGAGATATTAAGGAGTCAATCCCATTTACAATTGCATCCAAAACCATAAGATACCTAGGAATAAACCTAACCAAAGAGACACAGAATCTATACTCAGAAAACTATAAAGTACTCATGAAAGAAATTGAGGAAGACACAAAGAAATGGAAAAATGTTCCATGCTCCTGGATTGGAAGAATAAATATTGTGAAAATGTCTATGCTACCTAAAGCAATCTACACATTTAATGCAATTCCTATCAAAGTACCATCCATCTTTTTCAAAGAAATGGAACAAATAATTCTAAAATTTATATGGAACCAGAAAAGACCTCGAATAGCCAAAGGGATATTGAAAAAGAAAGCCAATGTTGGTGGCATCACAATTCCGGACTTCAAGCTCTATTACAAAGCTGTCATCATCAAGACAGCATGGTACTGGCACAAAAACAGACACATAGATCAATGGAACAGAATAGAGAGCCCAGAAATAGACCCTCAAATCTATGGTCAACTAATCTTCGACAAAGCAGGAAAGAATGTCCAATGGAAAAAAGACAGCCTTTTCAATAAATGGTGCTGGGAAAATTGGACAGCCACATGCAGAAAAATGAAATTGGACCATTTCCTTACACCACACACAAAAATAGACTCAAAATGGATGAAGGACCTCAATGTACGAAAGGAATCCATCAAAATCCTTGAGGAGAACACGGGCAGCAACCTCTTCGACCTCTGCCGCAGCAACATCTTCCTAGGAACAACGCAAAAGGCAAGGGAAGCAAGGGAAAAAATGAACTACTGGGATTTCATCAAGATCAAAAGCTTTTGCACAGCAAAGGAAACAGTTAACAAAATCAAAAGACAACTGACAGAATGGGAGAAGATATTTGCAAACGACATATCAGATAAAGGACTAGTGTCCAGAATCTATAAAGAACTTAGCAAACTCAACACCCAAAGAACAAATAATCCAATCAAGAAATGGGCAGAAGACATGAACAGACATTTCTGCAAAGAAGACATCCAGATGGCGAACAGACACATGAAAAAGTGCTCCATATCACTCGGCATCAGGGAAATACAAATCAAAACCACAATGAGATATCACCTCACACCAGTCAGAATGGCTAAAATCAACAAGTCAGGAAATGACAGATGCTGGCGAGGATGCGGAGAAAGGGGAACCCTCCTACACTGTTGGTGGGAATGAAAGCTGGTGCAGCCACTCTGGAAAACAGCATGGAGGTTCCTCAAAATGTTTAAAATAGAACTGCCCTATGACCCAGCAATTGCACTATTGGGTATTTACCCTAAAGATACAAATGTAGTGATCCAAAGGGACACATGCACCCGAATGTTTATAGCAGCAATGTCCACAATAGCCAAACTATGGAAAGAACCTAGATGTCCATCAACAGATGAATGGATAAAGAAGAAGTGGTATATATACACAATGGAATACTATGCAGCCATCAAAAGAAATGAAATCTTGCCATTTGCGACAACATGGATGGAACTAGAGCGTATCATGCTTAGCGAAATAAGTCAAGCAGAGAAAGACAACTATCATATGATCTCCCTGATATGAGGAAGTGGTGATGCAACATGGAGGCTTAAGTGGGTAGAAGAAGAATAAATAAAACAAGATGGGATTGGGAGGGAGACAAACCATAAGTGATTCTTAATCTCACAAAACAAACTGAGGGTTGCCGGGGGGAGGGGGTTTGGGAGAAGGGGGTGGGATTATGGACATTGGGGAGGGTATGTGATTTGGTGAGTGCTGTGAAGTGTGTAAACCTGGTGATTCACAGACCTGTACCCCTGGGGATAAAAATATATGTTTATAAAAAATAAAAAATTAAAAAAAAAATAAATAAAATCTTTAAAAACCAAAAAAAAAAAAAAAAAATGTTAACACCAAATACCACACATAAATCTAAGCAGTTTACGTGAATTGACTCGTTTAATCCTTATAGCAAACCTGTTATGGCAGTTGTGCAGATGACTAAACTGAGACCAAGAGTGATTATATAATTTACCCAAGGTTTACAAAGCCTGTTAATGGCAGAACCAGGATTTGAGCCATGCTATTTGTTGCCTTTCCAGATGCAAAAATGAATAAATCTATTTCCTTTTTCCCCATAACTCCTAGAGAGAGAAAGAAAGAAAGGAAGGAAAATAGAAAGGAGGGAAGGCGGAGGGAGAGAGGAAGGAAGGAAAAGGAAAGGAAAGGAATGAAAGAAACTATTAAAAAACCAAAGTAAAAATACAATCATTAGTAGCATAAATGAGGTAAAGCATGAGCCTGTTTTTCTCAATGCGGGATTCTCTTACCAAGCTCTATGCCTGGTACAGCATAAGCCTAATGAACTATTGAATGAATGAGTGCCTGTTTGTAATTCATACATACAGCTAATTTTGTTTTAATTGTTTTGAATGATCATTATCATAAACAAGAGCAGCAACAAGAAAATCAAACCATCTGTCAAAGGATGTGATTAAGTGTCATGAACTGAGACCAGCATGAGGGTTGGGAAGAGAGTAAAAATGTAGTAATAGAAAGACTGCCACAAACACCTCTCTCCTCCTCCTGTGATAATGTGTCTTATTTCCAAATCTGCCACTTGGATCTAGTCTGGTAAAATATTCTTATTCCAAAATGTCCAGGCCAAGCACTCAGTATCACCAAACTTCTTTGGACAAACAAATGGTGAAATATTTGTCAGAATTTTTATGCAGTGTGCCTTTTTAGCAATAGCAAGCAAATTAATTATTGCTTAACTTAAAACCTCAATTTTTCTTACATATACTTGTATTTTTCCAATAGTGACTATCAATTTGGATAGATTTCTATTATTTTTTTTAGCCAAGAAAAAAGTCATGAGTTTTATCTATTCTCTCTTTTTATGAATTCCAGTTAAGATTATTAACAGAATATATGTCTGAGCACACATTCAAACTGTGTGAGCATCAGGCACTGTCAGGCTCTAGATTTCCAACTTGTTAGTAATCAGTATTCTGAGCAGGAACATTCTAAGCCTCTGCAAGAGATACAGACAGAAAATAATGCTTATTTTATGCCACTTAGACATAAAAGAGATCACATCATGCACTCATTACATTGCTCTTTTCAGGATCCAGACAGCTTGTTTTTTCTGCTAGTGTTTTTATTCAGAAAGGTTAAAACAATATTAATACTTTGTACTTTAGACTCTAGACCTATATTTATCTTGGGTCTAGGCAAACAACTCAATCTTTATTGTCAACAAATATTCATTGTCCAATTTCCTCAAACTAAAATTTGAGAAAACAGATTTTTTTTTCAGTTTATTTATTGACAGTTTCCTTCCTTCATGAGTACAGTGGAAAAGGTATTTTCCATTCACCCTTTGCCCTTACCATTTACCACACCAAGCATGTAAGAAGTAGAATTATAGTTTCTAATCAATCCCACCTGAACAGCTATTTCATCTAATTGATACTCTGCTGACAGAATTGTAAACACCAGTGATTTCTGACTTAAAATAAAATTGAACAACTTCAAGGGACCAAGCATTTTCAAAGATTGGTAAATATGAGAACTTGGCCTAGTTTCAAAGCTGCTTTCATTTAGTTTACTATCAAATAAGCAAACAAATTAGTGTCAAGGATAAATGCAAGATATAAGGGATACAAGGGAGTGAACATATATATAGCTATTTGTTGTCATGGAAGTAAGGCACAGATTTCATGGTCAGTGGCAGCCCTTACAATATTGACAACTTTATAGGTCAAAGATGCTTAGAGATCTGGTCTTGCTGCCTTTTATACATTGGACTATGAAAGATATTATATCATTCCTCAAATCCAACTGTTGCCATATAAAGCAATTTCCTATAGCATCAGAGGAACTTTTCTATATTCTGTTTCTTCCTGTACCATTGGACTTGGAACACCTAGATGTAGCCAACACTGTGCCAGGGGTTTACAATATGTCCATTTCATATACTATCTTCACCAAATATATGTAAGGCATTTTGTGATCAAGACACCTAGTCTGTCTTCCTTCAGAAAATTTTAAAAGGAAAGTGTGATTTCACAATGAGGTATGGAGGAAGGTAAATGGGATACAAATAAGAAGACAGCTCTGCTTCTTGTTAACTATGTATTCTGGACAACGTCATTAGCCTGTCAGAACATCAAGTTTTTCTACAATGGGAATATCCAGAAAGCCTACTCTATATTTCTCATTGGGTTTTGGGAAAGGATATATATCATCACTTGCATAAGTGAAGCATCTTATAAATTCCAAAATGTTTTATTTATGCTTGGTTTGGTATTATTGCCTCAGTGAAAGTAAATAACTTAGTTCTAGACATAAGTATAATTTCTTCCTCTGTGAAATTAAAAGGGGAATTTAATAAGATTCCCAGACTTAGCAGACATTCTTAGTAGCCTTCACAATATCTACTCTTAACCCATCCTTAACTTTTTAAAAATTAATAGACTTCATTTTTTAGAGTGATTTAACGTTTACAGAAAACTTAAGCCTGAAGTATTAAAGTTTCCTTATACTCCTTCTTCTCCCTCCTAAGTCTCTCCTTATTACTAACATTTTGCTCTGAGGTGTTACATTTGGTGCAATTGATAAACCAGTATTAATATATAATTATTAACTAAAGTCCACAGTATATGTTAGAGTTCCCTATTTGTGTTGTAGTTTTTTTTTTGTTTTGCCAAATGCATGATTTAATGTATCCACAATTACAGTATTATACAGAATAGTTTCATTGTCCTAAAAGCCCATGTTCCACCTAGTCATTCCTTCCTTGCCTAAATCCTAACAACCAGTAATTTTTTTTTACTATGTCTGTAGTTTTGATCTTCCAAAAGTGTCATGTATTTAAAAGCATACATTATGTAACCTCTTCAAACTGGCTTCTTTCACTTAAGAATTTGTATTTAAGGTACCTCCATGTCATTTCATTGCTTGATGTTTCATTTATTTTAATCATTGGGTAATATTTGATTGTATAGCTATACCATTTCATTTATTCATTCACCTGTTCAAGACATCTGGGTTGCCTCTAAAATTGGACAATGATGAGTAAAGCTGCAATAAACATTCATGTTTGAGCTTTTATGTGATGTGAGTTTTCAACTTAATCAAGTAAATACCTAAGAGTACAATTACTTGATAATTTAATAAGACTGTGTTTAACCTTATAAGGAACTTCCAAACTACATTCTAAAGTGGCTGTATTATTTTAGATTCATACCAGCAATAAATGAGAATTCCTGTTGTTCCCCAACCTTGTCAGCATTTAGTGGTATCAGTGTTTTAAATTTTAGCCATTCTAATAGGTATGTAATGGAATCTCATTGTCATTCTAATTTGAACTTCTATAAGAACATATGCTATTGGCATATTTTCATATGCTTATTTACCAGCTATTTATCTTCTTTGGTGATTCCTTTGTTCAGATCTCTGTTCACTTTTTAATGATGTTCTTTATCTTAATGTTGAATTTTAAGTTATCTGTATATTTGGATCTGAGTCACTTATTAGATATAGGATAAAGATATAAGCTAAAAATAGATATTTTTCCTAGTCTGTGTCTTGATTCTGTTCTCTTAACAGTGTCTTTCACAAAGAAGTTCTTCTTTGTTCCTTTTTTTTTTTTTTTAATTTTAATGAAGTCCAGCATACCTTTATTTCCATAGGTCATGCCTTTGCATTGTATTTAAAAACTCATTGCCAAGGGTCCTTGGGTGGCTCAGTTGTTAAGTACCTTCAGCCTTCAGCTGAAGTTTGTGATCCTAGGGTACTGGGATTGAGCCCACATGGGGCTCCCTACTGTGCCAGAAGCTTGCTTCTCCTTCTCCCAATCCCCCTGTTTGTGCTCCCTCTTTCATTGTGTCTCTGTCAAACAGATAAATAAAAACTTTAAAAATAATTAAAACTCATTGCCAAATCCAAAGTCACCTAGAATTTTTTCCTATATTGTCTTTTAGAAGTTTTATAAGTTTTCATTTTACATTTGAGGCTATATTCCATTCTGTATTAACTCTCATGAAAGGTCTAATGTCAGTTTTTAGATACATTTTTTTCATATGCATATTGAGTTTTCTTGATACTCTTTGTTGAAAGGACTATCCTTTTTCTATTGCGCTGTCTTTGTTCTTTTGTCAAAGGTAGGTTAACTGTATTTATATGAAACTATTTTGAAACTCTATTCCAATTCATAGAATTATTTATCTCTTCTATCACTAATACCGCGGTGGCATGATAACTATAATTATATCAATAAGACTGGAAGACATTATAATAAGACTGGAAATCTAGGATGCTAGAAAGCTAGGATGCTCAGTTGGTTAAGCAACTGCCTTTGGCTCAGGTCATGATCTCTGGGTCCTGGGATAAAGCCCTGCATCAGGCTTCTTGTTTAGCAGGGAGTCTGTTTATCTCTCTTTCTCAAATAAATAAATAAAATTTTTTTTTAAAAAAAGACTGGAAGTCTGGGCAGAGGAATTAAGATGGTTGATTACTAGGAGGCCCTTATGCTTGCCTTGTCCCTTGAACAGAGCTAGATAATTATCAAATCATTCTGAACACCCAGGAAATTGATCTGAGGACTGAGAAAACAAATTGCACAATAAGAGGGAGAAAAGAGGCCATGTCATGGAAGACCGGGGAGAAAGAATCACAGATGCTACAGAAACATCTGCAGAAACATCCCATAAACATTGACTAGGAAAATAAGAGGAGCTGATTATCATAAGTTTTTACATGCAGCAAAACTGAAAATCTGAAGTTTTAGAAGTCCATGCTATCACCAGGGTTAAGCCTGGTGGGTATAGCAGTGCTCCTATGGGGAAGGAGGCTGAGGATCCCCTGGGTCATACTAGGAGAGACAATTTCCCTTCTTAGAGTACATTTGGGAGAGGCAGCAACTGCCTTTCAGGACAAAGGAGCCAGAGCATGTCCATGAATTGCCCCATTCATTAACATACAAGCAGAGATGCCTGCTGAGGGTAGCTAATCTAGATGCCAGTTTCTTTGGTACACTTTATCATAAACTCTGAGACTCTCTCCCAGGATTAGTGTGGGTTCATGCCACACCAGGTGCCTAAAATTTGGAGTTTTGAAACCCAGCCCTGTGCCTGAGATAAAACAGGATCACTCTGCCACCACTGGGCAGACAGACAGCACAGACACAGACAGGATGAAGGCAGGGATCTGACAGAAGCCTGGGACACAAGAGGGTAAATTGTTCATTCTTCTCTAGGGCTTCCTATAGATAGTGGGCACAAACTCCACTCTCAAGGGAAGAGAGTGGGCCAAGACCATTTTCACCCCTCCCATCAGCACAGATCAACTTCAACAAACAGTACAGTGCCCACAGTGGAAGCCTAGAGCCTCTTACACCAACCACAGCCACTCTGTGCTCTGCATGTTCCTTTTTGAATAGGGCAAGCACAGCTGAGATCCAGAGCAGTAGCAGGCCCTTCTTGCACAACCACTTATCCATGTACCAAATTTACTGATCATAGACCTCCACAAAGCTTCAGCTCTAGTGGAAATAGGACCAGGCACAACTTTCCATACATACAATTGACAGAAACCTAGACAAAAAGCCAAGATGGAAGAATTTACCCCAAAATAGAGAACAAAAAGAGATCACAGCCAGGGAGCTAATCAAAACAGAGATAAGTAATATGCCTGAACTAGGTTTTTTATTTTTTCTGAACCAAGATTTAAAACAACAATCATAAGGATACTAGCTTGGATTAAGAAAAGCATAGAAGAAACCTGGAAGACTTTAACCACAGAGATAAAAGACCTAAAAACTAGTCCTTCCAACATAAAAAATGCTATAACAAATGCATAGCCAAATGGATGTAATGACCACAAGGATGGAAGAAGTGGGACATGAATAAATGATGTAGAAGATAAAATTATGGGAAATAATGATGCTGAAAAAAGGAGGAAAAGAAAAATATTGGATCATGAATGTAGACTTAAGGAACTCAGCAACCCATAAAGCATAATAACATTCATATAATAGGTGTCCCAGAAGAAGAGCCAGGAACTAGGGGATAGGTTTATTTGAACAAACCATGGCTGAGAACTTTCCTAACCTGGGGAAGGAAATAAGTAGGTCCAGGTCCAAGAGGTACAGAAAAACTCCCTGCAAAATCAACAGACCAATATCCCTGATAAACATGGATGCAAACGTTCTCAAAAAGATACTGACAAATTGAATCCAACAGTAAATTAAAAGAATTATTCACCACAATCAAGTGAGATTTATTCCTGGGCTACAGGGATGGGGGTGGTTCAGTATTCACAAATCAATCAACATGATATACCACATTAATAAAAGAAAGGATAAAAAAAATGATCCTATAAATAGATGGATAAAAGCATTTGACAAAATCAGCATCCATTCTTGGTAAAAACGCTCAAGAAAGTAAGAATAGAGGGAACATACCTCAACGTCATTAAGACCATATATGAAAGACCCACAGCTAATATCATCCTCAATAGGGAAAACCTGAGAGCATTTCTTCAATAGTCAGGAACAAGACAGGGACGTCCACTGTCGCCATTATTTAAAATTGTACTGGAAGTACTAGCCTCAGCAATCAGACAACAAAAAGAAATAAAAAGCATCTGAATCAGCAACAAAGAAGTAAAACTTTCACTATTCACAAATGACATGATACTCTAGAAAATCCAAAAGATTTCACCAAAAACTTCCTAGAACTGGTACATAAATTCAGCAAAGTCACAAGATACCAAATCAACATACAGAAATCTGTTGCATTACTATATACCAATAACGAAGCAACAGAAATAAATCAAGGACTTGATCCCATTTACAATAGCACCAAAAACTATAAAAGACCTAGGAATAAACCTAACCAAAGAGGTAAAAGATCTATGCTCTGAAAACTATAGAACACTTACAAAAGAAATTGAAGAACACACAAAGAAATGGAAAAACATCCCATGCTCATAGATTAGAAGAAAAATATTGTTAATATGTCTATACTACCCAAAGCAATCTACATTTTTAATGCAGTCCCTATCAAAATACCACCAGCATTTTCCACAGAACTAGAACAAACAAACCTAAAATTTTTATGGAACCAAAAAAGACCTCAAATAGCCAGATCAATCTTGAAAAAGAAGAACAAAGCTGGAAGCATTATAATTTCAGACTTTAAGCTATATTACAAAGCTATATCCATCAAGACAGTATGGTACTGGCATAGAAACAGATACATAGATGAATGTAACAGAACTGAAAACCCAGAAGCAGGGGTGCCTGGGTGGCTCAGAGGGTTAGGCCTCTGCCTTTGGCTTGGGTTGTGATCTTGGGGTCCTGCTGCACATCGGGCTCTCTGCTTGGTAGGAAGCCTGCTTCCCCCTCTCTCTCTGCCTGCCTGCTTGTAATCTCTCTCTTTCTCTCTGTCAAATAAATAAAATCTTAAAATAAAGAGAGAAAGAAAGAAAGAAAGAAAACCCAGAAACAAACACATACCTATATGATCAGCTAATCTTTGACAAAACAGAAAAAAATATCTAGTGGGAAAAAAGACAGTCTCTTCAACAAATGGTGTTGGGTATTTGGGACAGCAACATCCAGAAGAATGAAAGTGGACCACCTTCTCACACCATATGTAAAAATAAATTCAAAATGGATTAAAGACCTAAAAGTAAGACAGGAAGCCATCAAATTCCTAGAGGAGAACATAGGCAGGAACAATTTGATGCAGACCATAGCAAATTCTTACTAGACATGTCTCTGGAGGCAATGGAAACAAAAGCAAAAATGAACTATTGGGACTTCATCAAAATAAAAACTTCGGCACAACAAAGGAAACAATCAACAAAACTCAAAGATAGCCTACAGAATGGGAGAAGATGTTTGCATCTGACACATATCTAATAAAGGGTTAGTGTCCAAAATGTATAAAGAACTTACCAAACTCAGCACTCTAAAGACAAATAATGCCTTTAAGAAATGAACAGAAGACATGAATAGACTTTTTCCAAAGAAGACATAAAAATAGACAACAGACATATGAAAAAGTGCACCACATCATTTGACATGAGAGAAATACAAATCGATAGTCAAATAATAGAAAGAGCCCAAATGTCCATTGACTGATGTATAGATAAGGAAGATGTGTGTGTGTGTTTGTTTGTGTGTGTGTGTGTGTGTGTGATGGAATATTTTTCAGCCATCAAAAAGAATAAAATCTTGCCATTTACAATGATGTGGATGGCACTAGCGTGTATTACATGCTAAGTGAAATAAGTCAGAGAAAGGCAAATACCATATGATTTTACTCATAGGTGGAATTTAAGACAAAACAGATGAACATAGGGAAGGGAAAAAAAGAGAGGGAAGCAAACCATAAGAGACTCTTAACTGTAGAGAACAAACTGAGGACTGCGGAGGGGATGAGCATAAATGAATGTGGGTATTAAGGAGGGCACTTGCTATGATGAGCACTGAGTGTTTTATGTAAGTGATGAATCACTGAGTTCTACTCCTGAAAATAATATTACATTGTATCTTATCTAATTAAAATTTAAATAAAAAGTTGACATTGGGGAGGTTATGTGCTGTGGTGAGTACTAGTGTTGTATGAGACTGATGAATCACAGACATGTACCCTTGAAACAAATGACATATTATATGTTAATTTTTTTTTTAATTTTTAAAGTAAAAATAAATAAATAAATATTTGGGGAAAACCTGTAAGTCTATTAGTGTCAGTTCTCCAACTGTGCTTTTCTTTAATATTTTACTGCCTATTTGTGGTATTTTGCCTTTTCATATACGCTTTAAAATCAGTTTATCATTATCCAAAAAGTATCTTTTGGAGATTTTATTTATTTATTTGACAAAGAGAGAGAGAGAGAGAGAGATCACAAGTAGGCAGGCAGGCAGGCAGAGAGAGAAGGGGAAGCAGGCTCCCCGCTGAGCAGAGAGCCCGAAGCGGAGCTCGATCCCAAGACCCTGAGATCATGACCTGAGCCAAAGGCAAAGGCTTAAACCACTGAGCCACCCAGGTGCCCCTCTTTTGGAGATTTCTGTTTGATTTATATATATTGAGGCTTCTTGGAACATCTGTTATTTAGCATTGTGCTGTTTCATCTCCATGTATTTTGGAATTTTCCAGCTACTTTTTTGTTATTGATTTATAATAAGACAATCTCACTCCAGTGTGGTCTGAGAGCATACTTTGTATGATGTCTCTCAGATTTAAGTGTGTTTTGTATCTCAGAATATGGGATACTTTGGTGAATCTTTCATATGAACTAAGAAGAATATATTTTCTGCAGGTGTTGGATGAAGTATTCTATAAATGTCAATTAGATCAAGTTGATTGCTGTTGTGGCTCAGGTCAACTATATCCTCACTGATTTTAGCCTAACTGGCTATTTCAGTTACTGATAGAAGGGTGTTGACGTCTCCAGCTATAATGGTGTATTTGCCTTTTCCTCACAATTCTATCAACTGTTTTTCAAGTAACTTTTAGAACCAGCTCTACTTTTAGAATACACTTTAAAGATGGTTTTGTCTTCTTGGATAATTATCCACCTTGTCATTACATAATGTACTTCTTTATTCCTGATAAGATTCTGATAATCTGTATCTTCTTTTGATATCACTTTCCTTCTATCTAAATAACTTTTTCTAGCAGTTAGCATTTCTTAAAGTGTAGATTTGATTTCAATAAGTGAGCATAATTCCCCTTTATCTAAGTGTCTATTTTAGCTTTATTCTTAAAGAATAATTTTGCTGGTCTTGTAGTTCTTGGTTGGTAGTTTTTGTTTGCTTATTTTCCTTTCATCACTTTAAAGATATTTTTTCCACTGTCTTCTTATTTCCATAGTTTCTGATGAGAAGTAAGCTTTAAATTGTTCCTCTGTAATATATCATGTTTCTCTAGTTTCACCATTTATTGTCTTGCTTCTAAAAGTTAGCCCATTCTGTGTCTAAGTATAGTGGTTATTGTATTCATTAAGCTTAAGTTTCATTAAGTTTTTTTATTCTGTTAGTCTATTTGTTTCATCCCATTTAAATTGAATTTGGGGTTATTATTTCTTCACTGGCTTTCTTCTGTCCTATTTTCTTCTAGGATTCCAATTTTAAGCATTCAGTATGTTTATATAAAATATAGATCTATACTTTTAAATTTTTTTCTATTTTTCAACTTGGTTAATTTTTATAGATCTATGCTTAAGCCCTTGTTATCTCTCTATCTCATTGTTTATTGCACCCAGAGGTTTCTTCATATATTACATTTTTTTAGTTATGGAATTGCCATTTTACTCTTTTTTAAATCATATTTCTATATTCTGTGGAAGTTTTCTATTTTCACATTCCTTAAGATCATATTTTATCTAATCTAGATAATTGAGAAATATTATAAATTAATAGCAGCTATAGATCTTTGTCTCTTAATTCACATATATGGAGTATCTATGGTTGTTCTGAATTGATTTTTTTTTTTTTTTGCTTGAGAATGAATTTCATATTGCTGGATGTTTGAATGTCAGGTAATTTTTATTATAATGTGGATATTACATGAATATTAACTTGTGAGACTCCAGATTCTGTGATTTTTTTTATGATTTATGTATCATTTTTTATAGAAGGAAACTGCTTCAGGTGAATATAGACTGAAAACACTTTCTTGGTTGGCAGCCTAGTAGACAACTCTTGTCTTTAAGTGAGCTGCTTTAAGATTGAACAAGGGTCAGCCAAATATATGAACCAAAAGAATCTGAAGATTTTCTCTAATGTTCTTTCCTTTGAAAGATTCCACCATCTTCTGTATCTACCACTTTGTTTTCTTCCCCTAGGTCAGAATGACTGCAGTTTCGCCATTGACATTACATGCATGATGACTGCTTCTGTTATCAACTCAGAAGCCAGCAAAAATTGGAAATTAACTAGCTAAATCCCCTCCTTTCAAAGTAGACTCATTACCAGAGTCTGCCTGCTTCACTTTACCCTTCCATACCTTTCCAAGATCTCTTCTGTACAGATATTTTGTTATTTCAGTAGAAATTTTGGTTTGGTAGTATTACTTACTCATCTGTTACCAGGAACATTTCCAGTAGACTTAAAACATAGACACACAAAGAGTCAGTTCCATTGTAATGTTTATTTTGATAATACCAATTTCTTCTAGTGCAACTGATATATTAGGAAATAATTTGAACATAATGTGAGTCTTGTGTTTTCTTATGCACCATTTCATCAGAACCAACAGGACATGAATGCAAAAAAATGCATCTAGTTGCACTGAGCTGATACAGATACACAATAGGCAGGCACAGGCATACAGACCTCAAAACTCTACTAGGTACCTCATTGTGCTACATGTGTTATGAGACACTTATTCATATCTTGGGCTACACTTTATCCATCTCATTTCAGATACCCTTTTTCCCACCACTTCATAGTTACTGAAAGCTGCAATACTTCTAACACCTATTTCTTCACGAAACTTTAGCTTTCTTCAAGGTTAAGTGCCACATTTATTGTGATCTTTATGTACCATTTAACTACTTAAAATATGTACAGTAGTGCTGTTATCATTATTAAATCCTTCTATGTGGTTTTTATTGAATTTTATATATCATGATGATATTTAGGAACACATGTTGCATAGACTGTAAAAGACTGGATATTAGTGGTGGTATAAATGTAAGGATATGTATTTTACACATGATTTGGAAGTTAAAAATAATGTTTTACATTTTTATTGGGCTGCATTGGCTCAAATGCTTCAAACTATATGGTTAGAGGTAATTTAATCCAGCAGCTTTGTGTGTATATCAGTTTTTTTCTTTGAATAACTAATAATACTGTGTAGAGATTAAAAAAAATTAATGCATTAATGTCTCCCTGAATAAGTATCAATATGAAGATGACATTACAGGACATGATTTTGAACTTGAAGATTTTACCTCCTGGCTGAGAAAACTTTTTGTGTATATATCTAAATCTTTTTGCTTTTTCCCTTCATAAACTAATATAGGATTAATAGGAGATGAAATTTTAAAGTTGGTAAATTTTCTCCAGTATCCTGTGCTTTAGGGTCTTAGCATTGAATTCACCTGTAAACCATCCAAAATCTGCCTCCTTGGAAACTGCTTATAGTATAAATCATTATGACTCAATTACTATTCTGTAGACCAGTGAGACAAATATGAGTTTCTCAGGCCAGTTTTCCTTCAGTTTTGGCCTCCTCAGGTTACTAAGTTGTAATACATCTATTCCTCCCTCTTCCTTGCCACTTAATTCTCTCACACACACACTGCTGGGATGTGTAGGAAAAAAATAAAATACTTGTTATTAAAATTTACTCAATTTACATATCATTTTGCAGAGTTTTATACATAATTATTTTAATATTGGAAATTCCTTAGAGGAAGTTATTTTTTCATTGATAGCATTAGTAGAAAAATTTGAATTACACATTCAAACACTTAAAACATGCCATTTTTGAGTCTTACCTCAAGTTAGAGAAGTATTAACTCAGGTATTATGATCTATAAGGAAATGGAGATTCAGAGAAACGTAATGACTTCAGGAAGTTCATTAAGATAGTAAATATCAAAAGTTGAAAGAGATTATGCCGAGTGAAACAAGTCAAGCAGAGAGAGTCAATTATCATATGGTTTCACTTATTTGTGGAGCATAACAAATAGCATGGAGGACATGGGGAGATAGAGAGGAGAAGGGAGTTGGGGGAAATTGGAAGGGGAGGTGAACCATGAGAGATTATGGACTCCGAAAAACAATCAGTGTTTTGAAGGGGCGGGGGATGGGAGGTCGGGGTACCAGGTGGTGGGTATTATAGAGGGCACAGATTGCATGGAGCACTGGGTGTGGTGCAAAAATAATGAATACTGTTATGCTGAAAATAAATTTTAAAAAAATAGTAAATATCACAGCTAGGATTTTAAAAGTACTATCTTTCACATATATCAATTAAACTGTTTCTGAGAGATCTAAATAATAAAATTGTCCATACTATTCTCTTCTGACAGCATTTCACAATCAAAAGATTATTGAATTTTGGAAAGTCATTTTCATTATAAAAAATACAGGAAAAAAAAGATGAGAGAAGGAAATAGACAAACCATATTATACCATCTAGAAAAATAAGTTTTTAGAGATAGTAAAATCATTCTTTGTAACTTCAGAAACTATTATTTATTCATATTTGAACTCTGTCCTTAGCTAATCACATGGCAAGCACAATTTTTAAATGCCAGAAATTTTGCACAATAAGCAGATGCCCAGATTAGATTGGATATGCAAAAATAATTCTAACATGCTGGGGTGCCTGGGTGGCTCAGTGGGTTAAAACCTCTGCTTTCAGCTCAGGTCATGATCCCAGGGTTTTGGGATCAAGCCCCACATCAGGCTCTCTGCTGAGCAGGGAGCCTACTTCCCTTCCTCTTTCTCTGCCTGCATCTCTGCCTACTTGTGATCTCTGAATGTGTCAAATGAATAAATAAAATCTTAAAAAAATAATTATAACATGCTAGAGAAAGTATGAGGTGACTTGTCTAAGACTTTTTTGCAGGTAATAAATTTGTGTTAAATACAGTGAGTAGCCAGAGGAGACTTGATCCGTTGAGAAAAATTGTATGTCATTCTGACAACCTAAGCTAATACCCCACATGATTGTGTGTAGGGATAGGGGAGACATTTAAATCTACAAACACATACTTACTCACATCACACATATGTATATGAAAGTGTAATTCCCAGAAAAAAAGGGACCAGTATCTTTGTGAGCAATAAAAGACAATATCCTTGGATCAGACTTTGGAACCTTTCACAGTGCCCTTGATGCAGGTGGTAGAAGGAATCCTTAAAGAGGCCAGAAGTACCTACATGAATATCGGGCAATGGATATTTTTTCAATACTCTATGCAAATGCCATGAAAACTACCTTATGATATTAAATATTCCCATCTGAACTTCCCCACTATAAATGTTTCCTTATGTTGAAAACATCCAAGAGAGAAAAACCTTAATAAAAGTTGTACTTTTATTAAAAACTTCTACTACTCACATGTTGATGTTACTAACCCTTCAACAACTAATACTATCAAAAAAAAAAGAATTCTTCTACCCACTTAAGCCTCCATATGGACATTGGGGAGGGTATGTGATTTGGTGAGTGCTGTGAAGTGTGTAAACCTGGTGATTCACAGACCTGTACCCCTGGGGATAAAAATATATGTTTATAAAAAATAAAAAATTAAAAAAAAAAAAGAATTCTAAGTTTTAGATAAAAACTTTAATTCAAAAACATCATCTTCAGTGTGCCTACATATACATACCCTTACTTTAGAGTTGTAATCATACAGTTTTCATTTTTAATTCTTTGACTCTTATATTTTTTTCCTAAAACATTAAAAAAATGTTTTGACACAACGTTTATGATTTTGATTCTTAATATCCACAGTGTAGTGTATTTCATTCATTAATATTAGAATTTTCCAAGTTGTGGTTCTTACAATAAATTCAAAATGAATTGCTACAAGTAATTTTTGCCTTAGGTTTAATTATTTTCTTTTGTTAAATTCTTAGATAAGATATAGTTGAGTCAGTAGGTATAAATATTTGTGTACTTGGTAACATTTCCATATGGCTTTCCAAAAATGTTATTCAGAATTAAAGTGTCACCAGTAGTTTATAATCATTTATTAAAAAATCTCCCAACAGTTGCTGATAAATTTTCTAGTTTTGAAAAATTTATTCATAACGTCATTTTATGTGGCTTTTAATTTTTTTTAAAAAAGCTGTACTGGAAAATTTTTTGAAATGAGTTCATTTTTTTTTAAAGATTTTATTTATTTATTTGACAGACAGAGATTACAAGTAGGCAGAGAGGCAGACAGAGAGAGGGGAGGAAGCAGGCCCCCTGCTGAGCAGAGAGCCCAATGTGGGGCTCGATCCCAGGACCCTGGGATCACGACCTGAGCCAAAGGCAGGGGCTTTAACCCACTGAGCCACCCAGGCACCCTGAGTTCATCATTATTATTAAGTGGTTGCCTGTGTTGTGAGATTATTGCTTTCTTAATTCACATTACATCACACAATCACATTACAGAAAGAAGTAACCCAGAGTACAAAACCATGAACAAAGATAAACAAATTTGGCATTTTTGCCTGGTATCAATAAAAAACAACATAAGATGCTCTGAGGATGTTTTTGGTATTAATTCCTTGTATCTTCGTGAATCCCAGCTGTCAGGCACACTTACACTGGCTCTGGTAAAAGGGTGTCTTCTTCTTGTACATGGTAGAAAGAAAACTCAATATTTAAAGTGAAAAATGTATGCTCAAGAAAGACTCAAGGAAGAGCTATAATTACACCTTATGGGAAATAGGAAATGATCTATTAAAAAAATAAAAAGTATGGGGACACCGGGGTGGCACAGTCATTTAAGCCTCCGACTCTGGGTTTTGGTTCAGGTCGTGATCTTCAGGGACATGAGATCAAGCCTCACATTAAGCTCCATGTTCAGATCGGAAGTCTGAGATTCTGTCTCCCTCCCCCTCTGCCCCACCTGCTCGTATTCTTTGTCTCTCTCTTTCTCAAATAAATGAATAAATCTTTTTAAAAAAGGTATCAATAATGCATAAAACATACTGAAGTCATAAAGAAAGATCAACAAACATGACAGGATCCTACTCTGTCTTGCCTGACACCAGTGAAGATTTCTTGGTGAGATTTTATTAATAGATGTAAAATAAGTTTTCATTATTTTTCACATCGACCCATGATCATGTGATATTTAAAGTAGTGTGTGTGAAATGTCCATATCCTGAAGAATCCAATTAAGGTGGGCAGTTCTCTCAATATATTTTGGCAGCTGAATATGATGAGTTCATTCTCTCTCTCGTCAGAAACCTTTGTTCCTTCCTCAACTCATTGTGGTTGAAAACAAGCTAGACTCTATTGACTTACTTTTCAATGGCAAGGTTTTCTTCATCAAGTTGAGCGTAAATACAATTGAAATAAATGTCTGCAATGGATAGAACACTATAAATTTAGTTTCTTTTTACTTTTGCTCTTTGTGGTTGCTTTAGTTTTAAAGTTTTGTATGGCTATAGAGTGATGTGAGGTCTGAGTTTATGTATTAAGAATAGGAAATAGTTTTCACTTAAAATAAGAGAAAATATGAGGTAATATGTAGGCAAAAGTTGCTCAAAGTTCCACAGGCATTATGAAAATAAATCCTAGAAAACAAACAAAAAAAAAAGAAAATTAAAATAAATCACTTCATTTTAGACTGTACTGTTCTAAACAGTACCACATAATATATTATCTCATAAAAAAAAACCATGTAAAGTACTCAAGGGCACAATTTGGGTCTCTTTTTTAATTAAATAGGCATAGGTTCATAGATGTATAAGTACCTAACAGGAGACAATTGGTTAATTCCAGAATTTGATTAGATATGTTTTTCTGACTTAAATTAATTGGTACTCCATACTATTTACTTATCTACAACATTATAAAAATTTCAAAGTATTTTGTCATCCTTTTTGCAATATTGTTTATGATAGTTTCTGCTGTATATAACATGTGTATTGTGCCCTTGTTTATAAGTCCAGTGAATAGAACAGTGTCTGCCTATAGGAAAGGCTTAAATAATATTGATTGAATAAAATAATTCCCCATTCTTTGGGAATTAGTGCTGTCCTTAAGAGGTGATTTCAAGATATGTTTCATCAGATATACTTGATGGTATACTTTTTCTGTAAACAATACTCCTGAATCATTTGGTTTATTAGGGATCTTAAATACAACTGAACAAAATAAACTGTTTTCATAAATGAAATTTTAAGAGTTAAAAAAAACCAAGACAGGATAGGAAATCAAGATGAAGAAAATAGCAAACTTTATCTATATCACAAATAGATTTTTTTTTTTTTTGGTAACTCTTCAACTACTGTACAAATGAGAAATATTTTTTTAACTGAAAATTTAAGAAAAATTCTCAGAAAGAACTCACTGGAATTTTTAAAATTATGAATAATTCCAAAAAGAGAACTATCTAAATATTTATAACTGACTCGACTTATAGACTTTAAGTTATGTGATATAATGCATTTCATTTTGTTTAAACCACTTTGTCATGATTATCTTTTACCTACAGTCTCCAACTGATCTCAAATCCTTAACAATAGTATTATTGCTTGATTACTCTTTGACTCCTCCTGATATCTAAAACAGTCTTGGTAATAGTAGAAACCAAATAAACACTTAGAAAAAAAAAAAAAAAAACAGGGCGCCTGGGTGGCTCAGTGGGTTAAGCCTCTGTCTTCGGCTCAGGTCATGATCTCAGGGTCCTGGGATCGAGTCCCGCATCGGCTCTCTACTCAGCGGGGAGCCTGCTTCCCTCTCTCTCTCTCTGCCTGCCTCTCTGTCTACTGTGATCTCTCTCTGTCAAAAAAAAAAAAACAGATGCGTGAGATGATAGATAAATTTTAATGAGTAAAACAATTAAATGTATTGATAAAGCTAATTAAAAATATAGAGTGTTGAAAATAAATCTGCATGAAGAGGTAATCTGACATGAGTATTGCAAAGGTGAGAGGGGTTTCCAAACAAGAGAAACAGCACAAACCATGCACTTGGGTTAATGTGAATTAAATTATTTGTTGGAAAAGTTATAGAAAGTACATTGGCAGAAAAGGGGGAAATGATAAGGAATGAAAAATAAGTGTGGAAATAGTGTGCAACTTTTAATCTTTAGTTGTATACTGTGAAGAGAACCAAAACCAAAACAAAAACTAAAGACAAGGGCACCTGGGAGGCTGAGTGGGTTAAGCCGCTGCCTTCAGCTTAGGTCATGATCCCAGGGTCCTGGGATCGAGTCCCACATTGATCTCTCTGCTTGTCAGGGAGCCTGCTTTCCCCCCTCTCTCTGCCTGCCTCTCTGCCTAATTGTGATCTCTCTCTCTGTCAAATAAAAAAAAATAAAATCTTTAAAAAAAAAAGAAACAAAGATAAGCTAATCAATAAATATTAGAGAAATAGCTACATTACAATAGTGGGTAAAATAGCTTATTAACTTGATAATTAAGTGAAAAAAATGAGTACAAATTGTATATTTGCTACTATGATTACAAGGACAACTGATGTAAAATAATATAATATATGCAAGAGAATTCCTGCTCACATAAAGGAAATCTATATTGTCTCAGATTAACCCTTCTGACAGATAAAATATACACTCTGGAAAAAAATATAAAAAGCAATATTTGAAAACATGGAAAGTAATAAAAACATTCAGAAACTGGAGGGATTTCAACCTGTGACAGAAGAGAACTTCATTCAGTGACATCCAGTTTGATAGAAATTTTCCCCATAGGCATTTTCCGTTGTAAATGGCATTGGGAGGCTAGAATCAATTAGGAAGTCTCAGTTTTATTATGATGACGTATCAGAGGATGAAGCTGAGGGGTTTACAAAGCAGTAGGAAATGTAGATGGAACATGAAGAAGAGGAGGAAACCATAATGCAGTGTGTTTCAATATTTGCATACAGGTTCCTGGAATTATTGGCTCTTACTTATAGATCTCTAATTACATTGCTTTACTTAAACAGTTGTTTGTTGGATACAAAATTCAATAATCATTTTTGGTTACTTTTGTTGTGGCAATATTCAAAATACCTTCTCCTTTATAATATGAGATTTTGGTATTTCTAAGTATTTCTTGATTCTATCAAGGATGTTTCCTGATATACTACTGCTTTTTAGTGTCTGAGGATCCAGTTCCCTTGATAGAACATCTGGGCAGCTAATTTTATTTTATGTTAATAGGTGTAATAGTTTCGTTATTGAAATTTTTATCTTCACATTTTATACTTTTAAAGCATTCAATGGCATGTGATTGGATTAGCTTAGGAAATATTTTACAATGAAAAATATCTGGTATCATTTTATGGATAATTATGGGTCTTCCTGAATGATGAAGAATGAGATACTAATGTCAAATAAAGACTCAAGGAGTTCATCTCTCCTTCTTCCTTGTCTTATTCATTAAGGACATTGGTTCATGACCACAGTTTAAAAACCTTCAAATTGGGGTGCCTGGGTGGCTCAGTGGGTTAAGCCACTGCCTTCAGCTCAGGTCATGATCTCAGGGTCCTGGGATCAAGTCCCGCACAAGTCCCGCATGGGGCTCTCTGCTCAGCAGGGAGCCTGTTTCCCTTCCTCTCTCTCTGCCTGCCTCTCTGCTTACTTGTGATCTCTCTCTGTCAAATGAATAAATAAAATCTTTAAAAAAAAAAACCTTCAAATTTTCAGAGTTTGCCATCTGTGGACTCATGCTCTAAGTCTTGGGAATATTAATTTTTTGGAGGGGACTTTTTTTCTTCCAAGAGACTGTACAAGTAAATAAGAAATAAGATAATGCCTCAATTATGGGGTCATGATGAACCTTAAATGAGATACATACATAAACCACAACAACTATGGTCAGCTATGCATTCAGTACTCAATAACTTTTGATCTACTGCCCAGTACTAAACAAATTTATCCCACAGTAATATAGGATAAGGTGACCCCCTTCCACTCTAAATTCATCCAAACAATTAAAAAATAACCACCAGTACACTCACTACTAGAAATATTTACTTCTTCAGGCTAAACATTTCAAGCTTCCTAAAACATTTCCTCTTTTGCTGAAGACTACTTTCTCCCCATATTCCATATATGTGATTTCTGTGAAGAGAGTCCAAAAAGCATTAATTCTGGGCCTCATTTGACCCTTTTCTCATTCTGTCCTTAGGAACAAAGACTGACTAATGCGACTAGGAGATAGGATATTTCATGTAATGTTAGCCATTAGGATTTTTGTCATTGTTGGGAGATAATTGTCCATTGGTCTCTCACATTTCTGTATTTCTTGTGACAGCTTTTTATGCCAGACTGGTTTTTTTTGTTTGTTTGTTTTTTGTTTTTAGCAAACAGCCTGAGAAAACAGAGAGAGTCTCCATCCAGGATAGAGGTTTATTTGTTCACTGTTCAGGATAATAAAGATGTTATACCTTCCACGACAAAGGTCTAAAAGGTTTGTTAGAAACTCCTTTTAAAAAAACAGAACTTTACTAAACTTAGCTATTACTCAAACCCACTGTGTACCTGGTAGTCACCTGGGCAGCTCCACATCATCCCCTCAGGCTGATGCAAACATGAAGCTCATCCAGCTTGCTGTAGAGTCCTTTGTCTCTAAACCACAAGTCTTATATCTTCTGCCAGTATCTAGATTTACTTATTGCTTCTAGAAGTAGGGTAAAATCACAGACCCCTTACAGTTCTCAACAATATATCTATCTATACATATTTTTTTTTCTTTTTCTTACAACCTCACTGTCAATTAGCACACAGTTTACATCAGAGGGCTCATGAGTATTTCTCCACGAGGTGGGAGTAGGTAACTCTGGACTAGTAAACATGGCCCCATTCCTATAAGAAAACTTTTCCCACTCTCCCTTGCAAGGTATAGCAATAGTACAACATGCAAGGAACAGAAAAACATGAGATAGAAATAGGAAGACAAGATGGAGAGTCAGACCATATAGCTTTTAGCTGCTAAAGGACTGCAGTTTGCTCTAAGTACTACTTAGGCTCAAAGATTGCTTTGATTTGGACAATATCTGCTTTCACCTCAAAAACATTGGATCAGAGTGAAATAATGTAAGCCAAGTTTCTTCCTATGGATAGATTGTGGCTCAAACACAAATTTGCTGACACTTATCAAAAAAATAATGTGTTCTGCATTTTTAGACTTTGCTTTAGAGACACTGTAGCTCTTACCATTTACAGGAACATGAATTAAAGATATGTGGGTATAAAAGGAGGGAAGTGAACCATAATCTAAGGTGCCGGGGTAAGCAGAAGAAGGGATAAATATGGCAGATATTTACTAACTGGAATAAGAAGTAGGTCAACTTTTAGATATAAAAAGTGAGGGAAAGAGAAGTATAGAATTATGAAAAATAAATCTTCTCTGTCTTCCACATTTTATAGACAAAATATTTCACATAATGTTAGAATTGCAAAGGAATTTTGAAAACATCTAGTTCAGAATGCTCACTCAGCAAATGAGGAAACTGCCCACTATCACAGTTAATTACTAAGTGATGGCCTTTGAACTTTAATCTAGATCATGACACTAACTCTTCACTAAGCCTCAGCCTTCCATCTCCTTCTATGATTATGTTTATTATCATTTCTTAATTGTTCTTAAGTAAATGGATATGATTCCTTTATGTTATACTTTGATGGCAGTGAAAAGAGAGGTCAGAGAGGTAATAGAAAAGCAAGAATATATAACTTTCTAAAAACAATCTATATGATTTACTTGTCATTTGTACAAAAGCAACATAAATGTCATTAAGTGAAAATATGTTCATTTTGAAGTTTTACCTATTAATTTTAGTTAAGAAATTGAAAACTCACATCATTTGGCAGACTGTTCTCAATAGTTCAAATTTGGGTCATTTTCTATGGCTTGCTAAGAAAAGTAAATGAATTTATTTAGTGTGTTACTTTTTAATGTTTTATTCCATCCCCCTACCCTGAGAATGCAATAATAACAGCAGTATAATTCTTAAGTGAGAAAATCAGTGTTGTGTCTTGAATTCTTTTTAGTACCCTAAACTGTACATTTGTTATGTTTCTTTACTCCCTTTTTAGTGAGAATACCTGAGTCACTTTGTTCATCAGGCAATGATGGATGAGTAAGAGTTTGCTTCCTTATCCATTATTGAACACACATAAGTTTCCCTTTTTGGAAGTTACATTAGTGTAAAAATCAATACAGTACTTAAATTGGCTACCCCATCAGCATCATCAATTGAGTTTATGAAGGAACTACCTAACCAAATAGTAACCAAAACTAATCTGAGTCCAATTATAGTCCATTGAATAAAGGTTTCTCGTTTATCACTAGATTAAGAGCCTGATTAGGTCCAGTCCATGATGCAATATTCCAAGTTCATTCATCCAGCCTTAAATGCAAGGCACTTAGAATGAGAAAATTCAACACTTAGTGTATTAAGAGACAAATATCGCTCTTGACAGAATGGAATTATAGACTTTCAGGTTTAAAAGTGACTTGATCCTTACACCACACAGGAAAATAGACTCAAAACGGATAAAGGACCTCAATGCGAGAAAGGAATCCATCAAAATCCTTGAGGAGAACACAGGCAGCAACCTCTTCGACCTCAGCCGCAGCAACATCTTCCTAGGAACATTGCCAACGGCAAGGGAAGCAAGGACAAAAATGAACTATTGGGGTTTCATCAAGATCAAAAGCTTTTGCACAGCAAAGGAAACAGTTAACAAAACCAAAAGACAACTAACAGAATGGGAGAAGATATTTGCAAACAACATATCAGATAAAGGGCTAGTGTCCAAAATCTACAAAGAATTTAGCAAACTCAACACCCAAAGAACAAATAACCCAATCAAGAAATGGGCAGAGGACATGAACAGACATTTCTGCAAAGAAGACATCCAGATGGCCAACAGACACATGAAAAAGTGCTCCGTATCAGTGAAATACAAATCAAAACTACAATGAGATATCACCTCACACTAGTCAGAATGGCTAAAATTAAGAAGTCAGGAAATGACAGATGCTGGCAAGGATGTGGAGAAAAGGGAACCCTCCTACACTGTTGGTGGGAATGCAAGCTAGTGCAACCACTCTGGAAAACAGCTTGGAGGTTCCTCAAAATGTTGAAAATAGAACTACCCTATGACCCAGCAATTGCACTACCGGGTATTTACCCTAAAGATACAAACATAGTGATCCGAAGAGGCAAGTGCACCCGAGTGTTTATAGCAGTAATGTCCACAATAGCCAAACTATGGAAAGAACCTAGATGTCCATCAACAGATGAATGGATAAAGAAGATGTGGTATATATACACAACGGAATACTATGCAGCCATCAAAAGAAATGAAACCTTGCTGTTTGCGATGACATGGATGGAACTAGAGGTATCATGCTTAGCAAAATAAGTCAGTCAGAGAAAGACAATTATCATATAATCTCCCTGATAGTGAGGAAGTAGAGATGCAACATGGGGGGTTAAGGGGGTAGGAGAAGAATGAATGAAACAAGATGGGATTGGGAGGGAGACAAACCATAAGTGACTCTTAATCTCACAAAACAAACTGAGGGTTGCTGGGGGGAGGGGGTTTGGGAGAGGGGGGTGGGGTTATGGACATTGGGGAGGGTATGTGCTATGGTGAGTTCTGTGAAGTGTGTAAACCTGGCGATTCACAGACCTGTACCCCTGGGGATAAAAATACATTATATGTTTATTTTAAAAAAAAGGATATTTGTAAGATAATCTAGAAACATTGAACATAGATTAGGTGTAGATAATACTAAGGAATTTTTAATTCTGTTGGAGGTGATAATGGTGTATTGTAGCTATAGGGAGGGAAAAACCTTTAGCTGTTAAAGAATGTAAACAAGTGAAAAAAAAAAAAAGTGACTTGAGAAGTTGTTTAGTCTAAACACACAATGCTTGAGTCCCCTCTGAAAAATATCACCCAACTAGTCATGTTGATTCACATGTATATATCCTCTGTTCTCACCTACACTACTGGGTAATAATCCTCATCATTTCTTTTTAATCTTTAGCACCTCCCTGGCCAGATTATATATCCCCCCTCCCAAATTTGGCAGAGATAGAAACTAATAAATTATGAGAGTCAGTGTTTATTAATAAATCTAAGGTCGACTTTGCCTTTTTAATTGCTCCATTTTGTGTTTGCAGAAAACATACAAGCACACATACAAGAAAGAAATTAAGAACCCCCCTCAATTTCAAAACATTCTGATGTATAGAGGTAAGGACAAAAAGTCCCATTTAGACCATTCAATTCTATCTTATAACTTTCTTAATTGGAATCTGAAGCATAAAAAAACAATCTTGACAATTTCATTTTCTTATTTGTGAAGTCAGCTTCATCTCAATGTAATATTGTTTACTCCCTTGCACAACTAGTCATAGGTCTCTCAATCCCAAATATTGACAATGGATTGACCTAGGATTACATTTTCACCTTTTTCTAATTACTAATACATGCCTGCTATTTTAAAGTGATCAGACAAAAAATTAAAATAGAAAACAAAAAAACAGATGAGGAAAGTTTTAATACTTCGGAGCACAGAAGGCTGTGGGCTCTGTTGAGATTCCTCTGGTGTTTTGAGGCATCACCAGGGTTGATAAAGTGGTATGGCATAATGCAACATAACAAATCGTTGCCAATTATGTCTCATCATTTCCTTATTGATTTTACCTATTTTTTCTGTTGCCTTTTTGTTCTGTGACTCAAAATTTTCATCTATCCATTATCAATGAATTAATTAGATGTATCACAGCTGTCTATAGCTTATCCTCATCTTTTCTGTTCTCCTCACAGTTACTGCTCATATTTATCATTCTTTAGTGACTTTCCCTGAAGGATATCTATGAGGCAAGTTTCAATTTCTTAGTGGAACTTCAGGAAAGACTCCAATTACCCCTTTTAGTCGATGTTTTTAAAACCTCTTAGGCAGATTGTACTCTTCACCAGTTCTCAAGTATATTGTAACCACATGTCTTCCAATTTCTTTCAAAATTCCAATTTTATTATACAGTTCAATTTTCACTATAACCACACTTATATTTGCCAGATTATATTTTCTAATTATTAGTATGGCAGAGGTTTATCTCCTTACAGTTGCTTTTATTTCCTCCTGTTGTGACCTACTCTTCATCTCACATTCTGAAATCATTCTTCCGCAAGATGGCACTTCTTTGTAACACTCCTGACACCAATATTCTCTCCCTCTTCAGAACTTCTGTAATTACTTGTGCTGAAAACGAGTCTATATCTCTTTCTCTCTAGAATGGAAATACCTTGAGAACAGAAATACATCCATAATAGTTTCTTCTCTATCCTGTAAAATAATACATGCTTATTTACCTATGAGCTCTTTATAATGCTAAATTAGTATTTTGGTAAAATAGAATATATTTATCATGAGGTTCAGTTCTTCTAACTAAAGTTAAAGAGTAATCCCAGATATATAAATCGTTTTCTGATTTTCGGTGATCTAAAATATTTATTAACTCTCTCAATACCCAGAGCAGAAAACATCTGTTAAGCAGTGTATTTACTGAATAGTTTCTGCTTTTAAATGGAGGTTTTGAATTTTTGGACTAATTATTTCAATACTATCCTGAGCTAATCAAGTGAATGCATATGGGGTTTTGTTTTGTTTGTTTGTCTGCCTTTTTTTTTTTTTTTTGGTTTTTGTAAAAAATGATTTTAGTCTTACTACAGTAAAATGGACAAGGATAGAAGTTAAGGGGCCTTGGAATTTTCTGAAAAGCTGTTGGGCTTGAAAGATGAAAGCAACAGAATTCACACATATGACTTGCTTTTCTCAGGATCTAGATCTTGAGGGTTCTGTGAATGACCTCATTTGAGAAAAGTTCTTGTTCAGAAGGCCTTATCATGGCTCCTATCTCCGTGTACATATTTGGGGCTATGTGACTGAGAAGAGGACATTTTGTCCCTTGTAGAACTAAAAAGCCTCTTAGATAATGGCCAGAAGAGACCTATGCTGGGAATCACACCCACGGTAACCCAAAGGAAAGGGTGAGCGCTTGTGATCAGAGTGGCCTCTTAATGCCAGAAGTTTGGTAAGAGGCTGTAAAGGAGTGAAGAGCAGTCTAGTAGAACCTAACACTGCGCCAGCATTTATGGCAGAAGAAATGTTATTTTAATATTCATTAGCAATTTTATTAATTATAAGTCTGTAATGAATTATGCAGTCCTTATTGATATAGTTGCATTTTTCTTGAGTTTGGCTGCAAACTTCAGCAAAGCTCCTGACCTTCAGTACACAAAAGATGGTCAGTTTTGTCATGAATAATGAAAATGCTTGTCAGATGTGAATTGCAAGCAGTATCTATTTATAACACAAAGAACTGATAGAATTTAGTAAGCTAAATGTTCCTTAAAAAGTAAATTTTAAAAAATGCTTTGCTTTGTTTTGTTTAAATTATATTACAGGAGCTTCCTTGGCATATAACAGCATTGAATCTGTTAAGAGAATAGATAGGGAAATTCAACAGAAGTTTTTCAGTACACATGCAACTATTAAAGCATTTACCATAAATACTTTGGCTTTGTGATGCTGTGTGCCTGTAACATTGTCTTGTAAATGAAGATCTCGTTATTTAAACATATTTTTAAATTTTGACAAATAGATGTTTAGAAAAATGGAACTAACTTGGAATACAAAAAGAAAATAATTAAAGATACTAATTACATTCTCTGGTGTTTAACAGATTGCATTTCTACCAGAAAATAAATTTGCACTCTCTTCCTGAGAAACCACTAGTTTCTGATCCTCTGTGACCAAGTATTGGACAAATGTATACTTGCAGGACTTACTCCTCTAAGGGCACATTAAATGAGTCTGAAATAGAGTAGACACTCAAAAAAATACATACAAAATTAGTGTATATTTTAAATTATTACATATTGTATTTCTCCTTTGAATGTGTCAAATATTTACATTAATCAACCACTCAATTTTTTTTTACATTCTACTTTCTTTAATCGAAAAGGAAATTTAAAATTTGATTAAATATTATTCAGGTTAAAAGAAGCAGAATAGGTTCTATTTTAGAACAACTTTCTAGAACCAACATAATTTTAGCAAGATTGTGGACACTTGTGTTTAGCGATTCAGGGACTGCTGATCAGGAGAGTTTCAGTTAAGTTACCATTCTCCTAAACTCTGACTGCATCTTCAAAAGAGGAAGTACAGTTTTAACATATACGGAGCTTCCCAGAAAAGATAACTATTAAGTAATAAATCTGTTTCACTATTTTTGTTGCTGTCCTTCAGGGCTTTTTAAAGAGTTATCCACAACTGTTGAAGATCCGATTATTGTTTGCCGTGTTACCTGTGCATGAGTCATACTTGCAATTAGAACTCCCAATTTAATAGCACACCAATACCAGTCTTCTTTTCCACTTGTTGGATTCTAAGTGAGTCTGCTTATGTGTGAGCATATGACTGCCTCACTGTGTTTCTAGAAATGGAATGCTATTTGTGTATTAAAATACACATTTTGTTATAACTTCACTTCCTTCTATTTCTCTTCTGCATTACAAGTTGAGGCATTGATTTTTTTTTTTTTTTAAGGAGGCAAAAAGCCATATTGTTTATGGATTTAACTTCAAATCCTAAAATTTTTGTGAAAAAAAGAAGTTGTGTCTGAAAAAGCTGAAAATCACTAGACTAGGAGATTCAAAGAAGATGATATTAGTTAGTTTTATTTTCTAAAATGTTGTACATTCCCCCAAGGATCTAATTTACCAAACACATTGAATCTGCCATGAGAAGTTAAACATGATTCAGATTACAATAGATGCAATGAATATTGAATGGATAACAAATGAAAGTAATACTCAAGGTTGCAGAAGGATGAATTTTGCCCATGGAAATAAGGATCAGTGGATATGAGACAGTTATTAAGTGCATCAAAGTTTTAAAGCTCCAAGAAATCAAACTAATGACAAAGAAAATAAGTGTGAATTAAGGGGGAAAAGATGTAAGCAGTCATCAGAATGGTGACTTAAAATGCCAAACATACATATTTGTGAGTTTTTTTGTTTGTTTGTTTCTTTTGTTTTGTTTTGCCTGAGCTCAGGAAAATTAGATTGGTGAGTCATTCTTTAGATCTATGACAGCAGGAGAAACAAATTATCCTAGTGTGAAGAAGAATTAGAAATAACTTCTGCTCCATTATGTCATTCATATAAATTCACAACTGGTGTGAGTAATATGAGGGTTTGTTTTTTTCTCATTAAGAACTCCAGAAACAGAGCTTGCTCTCAGCTTGTAGTATGAAAGTGCATTTTCTTTTACATATGGTTTTTGTAGGATGGAAGAGAACAAGAAGTGCTGATGTTCAGGGTATGACTTTGTTTTGGGGGGAAAAAGTGAAATAAAAATAATGTCAGTGATGCAGAAAAGGTGCTAAGACTAAAGCAGTGACATGGATATTGTGCTGACTTCCAAATGAAGGGAAGACCTCAGATTCCAGCTAAGGGTTGATTCTAGAAGAGAATACTTCATGACTAATGGCCTTTCATTTCTCAAAGAGCAGGAGCATAAGCTATTAGTAGAACATAGAGCAGAAACCTCAGAAGGACTTCATGATTGAAATTCTTCCAATGCATCCAAGGACAGGAATGAGAAGAATAGGTATTTCAAAGGGTAAAATTGTTGATAAGTTTGCAACTCAGACACTTTCTCTATTTGATTCCTTTATTGTTCTTTATTCTTTGCCATGAACCAAGTTTTTATATCTGCATAAGAATTTCAGAGTTGTTAAATCTTACATCTCAAGCAACTGAAAGGATTAAAATAAGGGATTAAGTTGCAAAATGCATGCATCAACACATGTATGCATAATACTTTGCTTTAAAATATTTGTAGTGATGGGACGCCTGGGTGGCTCAGTTGGTTAAGCAGCTGCCTTCGGCTCAGGTCATGATCCCGGCGTCCTGGGATCAAGCCCCACATCGGGCTTCTTGCTCAGCAGGGAGCCTGCTCCTCCCTCTGCCTCTGCATGCCATTCTGTCTGCCTGTGCTCTCTTTCTCCCCCCTGCCTCTCTGATAAATAAATAAAATCTTAAAAAAAAATATTTGTAGTGAGAGGGGCACACCTGGAGGGCTCAATTAGCTGGGAATCTGACTCTTGGTTTCGACTCAGGTCATGATCTCAGGGTCCTGGGATTGTCCAGCTCTACGCTCAGGTGGGAAGTCTGCTTGTCTCTCTCCCTTTGCTCCTTCCCCCATTCATGCTCTCTCTCTCTCTCTCTCTATATATATATCTTAAATAAATAAATAAAATCTTTAAAAATATATTTTCACTGAGAAACATGTTCTTAGCCTAGTTCTTGTACAGTTATGTAAAAACACAATTGAGTGAATGGAAGAACAATGAAGAAGCCATAAAAATATAATAGGTAATTGCATAATATACTTATTAAGTCATATTATCTGTATACTTACAATATTTAAAGATGCATACATATGAATAGCTGGTATATATCTTTCATATATCCAAACACACAACAATCAAGAATTTTTAAAAATTCACCAAAGTACTATATTTTAAAAATACTTAGTAATGGTTAAAGTTTGTCAGATGTCTTAAGTCCCTTCTAGTTTTTTAAAACTCCCATGAAACCAATTTCAAAGCCTAGTAACTTTATTTTCACATATTATAATCACAGGTTTGCCTCAGATCACATATGGGGTTAAAAACCCCATATGGAGTTAAAAACAAAACAAAACAAGCAAACAAACAAAAAAGCCTGCTTTCTTTTATGTGAATGTGTATGTATATACACATAGCTTTTTATTTTAATTCCAATATAGTTAATATACAGTGTTATATTAGTTTCAGGTGTACAATATAATGATTCAACAATTGTGTACCTTACTCAGTGCTCTTCATGATAAGCGTACTATTAATCCCCATCACCAATTTCACCTATCCCCCAGCCCACTTCCCCTGTGGCAACCATGAGTTTGTTGTCTATACTTAAGAGTCTGTTTCTTAGTTTGTGTGTGTGTGTGTGTGTGTGTGTGTGTGTGTGTGTCTTTTTTTCCTTTGTTCATTTGTTTTGTTTCATAAATTTCACGTATGAGTGAAATCCTATGGTATTTGTCTTTCTCTGACTGGCTTATTTCACTTAGCATTATACTCTCTAACTCCATCCAAATCATTACGAATGGCAAGATTTCATTCTATGTTTATGGCAGAGTAATGTTCTGATGTGTGTGTATACATATATATGATATATGAAATATATATATATATATATATAAATTCTTCTTTATCCATTCATCTTTTGATGGACACGAGCTGCTTCCATAGTTTGGCTACTGTAAATGATGCTGCAATAAACATAGGAGTGCATATATCCCTTTGAATTCATGTTTTTGTGTTTTGGGGTAAACACCCAGTAGTGCAATTACTGTATCATAGGGTACTTCTATTTTTAACTTTTTGAGGAACCTCCATACTGGCTTTCCACAGTAGCTGCACCAGCTTGCATTCCCACCAGCAGTGTGTGTATGGGGGTTCCCCTTTCTCCACCTTCTCACTAACATGTTGTTTCTTGTGTTTTTTATTTTAGTCATTCTGACAGGTATGAGATTTTGATTTGTATTTCTCTGATGATGAGTGATATTGAGCATATTTTCATGTGTCTGTTGACCATTTGGATGTCTTCTCTGGAGAAATGTCTGTTCATGTCTTCTGTCCATTACCATTGGACCATCTGTGGTTTTTTGGTTTTGAGTTATATGAGTTCTTTATATATTTTGGATACTAACGCTTTATAAGGTACATTGTAAATATCTTCTCCCAAAACCTGCTTTCTTACATTATGTATAGATGGGGGAAAGAAAATGGTAAGAACATTTTTGTTGGCATCCCCTAACACAGCCCTTTACACTTAACATTAGCAATTGACCCTACAATAAGATTAACCAGGTCTTTCTTTATGGCTCTCAGAATTTTCATTCCTTGATTTTTTATTCTATACCCTCAAGTCCATTCATTTTCTCTGAATTTTTACCTGTGTAAAGACGGGTCAGCCACATTAACACTGTTTATTTGTCTCTGCAATTTGGAATGTCATTGTTGCTCATGTCCAGAAATTATAATATATGATCATAAATTTTAATCTGGTTTGAACTGAAATTTCTGAAAATTTTACCTAGGTTATCATGTCATGTAATCCAGGACCAAAAGTGCTAACTATTGGGAAATCAAGTATTCATTAGACTACACAATACTTATGCTGACTTTTTCCTGAAAATTACAAACTAGGGAACATCATAATCACAAAAAAGCTAGTTTCTATATACATTTCTAAGAATTTCACTGATATGGTTTTTATTCAAATGATAAACTCAGTGATTCTCAGCTAATAATCTTCTGGTATGATCTCCCAGTAAAATTACAAAACTTTATTGAGTCGAATTGAATTGAATTGAATTATTCATTCATCCTATACCTTTTCTGACTTTGACTTTTTGGACTACCATTTTCTTTTATTCATTCAAAGAGCCCTCCTTCTACCTTTCCACTCTTTCTTGGTTTACAGAATAGCTTTTCTTTTCCCCTGAAAAGAAATAAGAGCATTAAGTGTATCCTAGTTGAGTTACTAAAGTTTAAAACTCTGCAAAATTGAGATACTGTTTGTTGCTCATTCTTTTCCTCATAAGACCAATTCTAGAAAAATAAAATGCCTAGTGAAGGTTCTGGGTGTTCTCATGTTGCATGTGATTTTTTCTTTTGTTCATTAGTTGATGTCTTAAGAATTTGGATGCTTCTATATGAGACATGACAAATACTATCCCTAAATCTGAGCCTCAATTATTTTTTTCTTTTTTCTTAACTCCTGGGACATTCTGATACATAAAGCTACAGTGACATGATATTGAAATGCTAATCAGAGATTAACACTTAGGCTAAAACAATAAAGGGAAATTAAACTTAAATAAATTAAAGAACTAAAGAGGAAAAGGAAAAGAGCTGAAGTGTGACATTTCCTAGTTGGAATTTCCATGGATCCTCATCTTTGATTAGTAAATTGGACACTGACTTCTACAATGCAATGCCCTATGACATACAAAAATATTAAAATGAAATCTGAAAGTTTGGCTCAGTTTCTCATTATTTAGCCAGAGAGATTTCACTTAGCACACCACAAATACTCCTACATACATCTCTTCACGAGTATATTACTTTTGAATTGAAGTAGACAATGCCATCCTCCATCTCTATTCTCTGTTCCTCCTATTCAACACTTGCTACTTCTATAACCTACTCAGAAATTATAAAAACTTCCCTTTTAGAAAGGAAAAATAAATAAATAAAAACATAAATAATAGTTGCTTTATTAGTCTTTATCACTTTGTTGGAAATCTTTTCAATTCAGAAACCAGAATTTTTCCATGCTTTTGCATTTAAAAGCTGAGCAGCACTTTAATCACCTGTGGAAAGGACGTTAGATGGCGCTCCAGCCCAACTTTCCATCCAGTTAAAAGTCCTGGGTGGAATGGCTATGAAGCAAAGTTCTAGACTTGCTTGTCTTTGATACTCTAGTAATGCTTCTCTTCTAAAGCACTCAAAGAGAGAAGTAGTCATCTAGAGACCCTTTTCAACAGTAGAAAAATTTAATAGTTCCTGGCTAAAAGTCAGCAACATGAGGACTTTTCTTGCTTCTTGGTACATGGCTCTGACCTCACTTTTGCCTTCCACACCAATCTGTATTAGTAGATCTCCACACAAGTAAGAGTCCCAACCGTATGTTCTTTAAAAAATATCCTTCAATTTTGACATCTGTCCCTGGGCTTCACGTTTCCTTCACATACTCTGTGGGGAATGGCGAGGCTGTTTATTAATGAGGTATGTTTGGCCCAGGAGCTTGTAATCTCTTTGTATCAAAAGGAATTTATTAAATCATTCCCCTCAACTGATGGAGTGTGCAAATGTTAAGCTTGGGTTAAATGATGCCATTAGCAGATGGCACTGACACAGACATGTTTTACAACCTCTGATAGAGCCTTTAAGCCCATGAGTGATCTATAGCAAAGCAGTAAATAACGTTTACATGATGTCTTTGAATAGGTCACAACATAGTCAGAGAATGACAAATGAAGATGAGCCATAAACTAGTTAACACTCAGAAATGATTCTCAGGAAGGCTAATTTATCTGGTCACAGACAAATAACAGAGTTTTCTTCTCCCCACTTCTCAAGTGCTGACACTTTTCTCTTAAATTTGAGAGGTTATTAGATGCATTTTAGGAGTTGAAGAAGAGACATTTAGTCAAAGGAACCGAGAGCCTAATGTACGTTGCATCTTGCATACATTATTGCTTTGGCTGCCTTCTGCCAGTCCACACCTCATTAATTCCATTTGTACATTATACATAGTACTAACACTTGACTAATTAAATCTAAAAGGATGATCCTGAACATAACCAACCTGAAAGAGCACATTTCCTTCCACAGATATGTTAGATACAGTTTTCATTTTTACAGGCATTCCTTGAGATTATCATATTGAGTTTTCAAATTTCATTTTAGTCAAGTTCTAATTTAAAAAATTAATGACCAGGGGCGCCTGGGTGGCTCAGTGGGTTAAAGCCTCTGCCTTCGGCTCAGGTCATGATCCCAGGGTCCTGGGATCAAGCCCCACATCGGGCTCTCTGCTCAGCAGGGAGTCTGCTTCTCCCTCTCTCTCTCTGCCTGTTGCTATGCCTAGTTGTGATCTCTGTCAAATAAATAAATAAAATCTTAAAAAAAAAATTAATGACCAATGTGGAAAAAATATGCTTAGGGATACTGCTTTAATCAGACCCGTTAATAAATATTCTGTACATGTAAAATATCTGATATATATGGAATATAGATTTCATATATACAGTCTCTAAATTTAATAAGCAAATACTACAAAAAGCAGATATTGACTTCATATTTCCCAAAACTACTCTTTTCCCTAGAGAAATGAAATAGAGAATAGATGACACAATGAAATAGATGTTTTTTCTGCTGTTAAGGTTTTTTTTAAAATATAAAGTTCACATCAGATCAATGCTTTCCCTTAAAACATACACTCCACACTAATTGCTGTGTAATAGTGTGACATCTGGTTAGAACGTTTTTTATGCACTACATATTGCTAAGAGTAAATCTTCTCAGACTAGCTCAACATTATTAAACCACTTAATCTATTTGAGACCAATTAAAACAAAGAACTTTTTGAGAAACATCTAGGATACAATGCTTCTTATAGTCAGAAATATTTTTGTAATATTCAAATGTAAATCATGGATTAGGCAATAAAGGGAGGGAGAAATGAAAATCCATCTTTTATCTGTTTTAAATATAGAAATATAGATAAATTGGTTGTTTTTATTAACATAATGATTTTGTTTAGCTGTACAGTATGTAACATGAACAGCATGATGTAATAGAATACAGACTCATGAAGCAAATAGTTTTGAGTTAGAATTCCAAAATCAAATATTAGCTTTTTGGTAAATACTTGCTTTAGTGCTCAAAACCTCAGTATCATTATTTGTAAAGACATAGATAAAACCAGAATTCTGGTGGATATTAAATAGATAATAATGTAGAAGATGACACAGTGTTGAGACTCAGCAGTGATTTAAATAACATTACTTGGGACGCCTGGGTGGCTCAGTTGGTTAAGCGCTGCCTTCGGCTCAGGTCATGATCCCAGTGTCCTGGGATCGAGTCCCACATCAGACTCCTTGCTCGGCAGGGAGCCTACTTCTCCCTCTGCCTCTGCCTGCCTCTCTGTCTGCCTGTGCTCGCTCGCTCTCTCTCCCTCTATCCCTGAAAAATAAATAAAATCTCAAAAAAAAAAAAAATTAAATAAATAAATAAATAAATAACATTACTCCACATCTTTATAATTACCTGGCTTCTTAAAAACACAACCTTTTGACTACACAATTCTACTGAAAGTAGTTTCCCAGTGTACTCACTATCCAAAATGTTACAATACAGTCTGTTCTTTTTTTAAAAAGTACTACTTATGACTAAATAATTAGACATAGAAATAATATATAATGTGTGGTAAAAGAGAAGAAAATAGAGTAATTCATACCGACCCATAGTAAATATAATAGTGTATATATAACTCAACTTCAAATATATTTCCACATCATTTATTCTTTTTCTCACTTGCATAAAGTGAGAAAAATTAGCCATAGACCTTTAGAACTCATTGCTGTTATATTAAGCATGCATCATTCTAGGGTTTTTTTTTTTTAATTTGTATGTATATGTACATGGAAGTATATATTACATAGAAGCACACATATGTATATGTAAATGCATGTGCATTTTTTATCACACAGAGCATAGTCTGTTACCTGCTATTAAACTTTATAAATAAGTCATTAATGTTTTTCCAGATGATTGAATATTATTTTAAAATATGTGGAGTTCAAACAAATTTCCTGTAGATAATCTGACTCTAGGGAGAAAGCATCCATGTTTTGTCATCTACCAGAATGAATATTAGATATAGTTGAGACTATCATTTTGGAGAATCCAAATTTTTTTTAAGAATTTCTTTGTATGAATTCTGCAAGTAAAGGACTATTAATGACAGGATGCACTTGCCAATTAAGGAGGTATTTGTTTTTCATACTATTCCAATAGGGAGACTGTTGACTGATGAGGAATATCTCAAGGAAAAGGAAACAAAAAGGAAAAGAAAAGAGCCTGAGCTCTTAAAGGCAGGTATATAATGGAATCTGAGGAATAATGGAGGCTTTCTTATCTAGGTCATTGGGGAAGTGTGGAAGTGGAGCTTATTAAAATTATACTGGGGGAAGAGAGGTTTTTGAAGTTAGCCCTTTTCCAGAACACAAAAAGGTGGAGAGATGTCCTAACCCAAACTCTTTTCCTGAAGTATAGTACTTGAATAAAATTAAACATTGTGAGGCCTCATCTTCATAGGCATAAAAGGAAAGAATTTGTAAATTTGTGGCAATGTGAAAAGCTAATCTGGATAATTCTGGTCAAAATAACTGTTTTTCTTAATCCAGCACCAAGATTATAAAAAATCAATTAAATAGTTGTTCCAATATCCATTGGTATTAATAACTCAAACCATAACTGTAATACATTAACACAAATGTAGGCAGAATGTGTCAGCTATTGGATATAAGTGAAGTCTTATTATTATTCAAACTTCAAGTCGCTGATATTAATAATTTCTCCAGAAGGACAATGGGGTTTATCTCTCATTTGGAAATCTGCCCCCCATCTAGTATTTCATGGGGATTATAGAGAAGGGAGAGAGTTTGCTGTTGCACATAAATTGGCATGTGAATCTGTACAGTAGTTTAGAACCCAGCGTCACCTAACTCAGCATGCCCTCCCCTGCTTTGTCCCCAGAACACTGCCCAGACCACTCCCACTTTTCCCCATAGCCCTATGACTACCATAACTCTTCCACCTTATTATGGCTGCCATTATGATACCACTTAACCAAAACACAGAATTTCCTCTCCATTTCCTTCCACAGATATGAATATACTGAAACATTTAACAAGACCTTACTGAAAGCTCAGAGAAAGTAGAAGAGCATTACACTAGAGAATGACTTAAAACTGTTGAACTGAGGTTATTTCCTCTTTACTAAAGGCCACTCCCATTAAATTGCTGATTCCTTTCAAGTTGTTAAATAGCTTTGAATATGGGTCCCAGTCCTGGGTTTGGTTCTCTTTTTTGCTTTCTGCTCAAACTCCTCAAAGAAATTTCCCTATAAAAGGATGTCATAAGGGATGTTTCTTTTATGAAAACAACTGTTCAGCATTGAATAGATGATTCAGACAAATCAGGTGTGACACATTTAAAGCAGTTACTGGCCAATTACTCTGATGTAATCCATATGAATCAACTTCAGGTTGTCACATTTCCCATTTCAGGGTTATCCAAACCTGTGTCAACTTAGATATGCTAAGGTACATAGTGTGGTATCATAACTTCAAAATCTCAGTGGCTTAATGTGAAATTTGTCTCACTTAAATCACATGTCCTTTGGAAGTCACCTCTGAATTCTGTTGTACATCATCCTCATTGTTGTGACCAAAGCTGATGGAGTAGTCATCAACTAGAATGTTCTCCCTGTCCCAGAGGGAGAGAGTGAAAAATCTCCTGAAATTTTCACTCAGCAGAGGCACATATCAATTCTGCTTACATTGAACTGGCCAAGCAAGTCGCAAGGCTCCAGTAATCTAAAAGTGTCTGTCACAACAAAAAAATTGCACTGGACAAGTTAAATAAGCCAGAAGGACTTTATTAAAGGCTACTGCAAGAGGGGAGAAGGGTCAGAGCTCAGCCTAAACTCAATTCTACTGAAACAAAGACCTGAGAATTTTCAGGAGCTGGAGTTGGTGGATCTTGGCCACAGATGGCCTATCTGTGTCTGCTAACTGGTTTTATCCAAATGAAAAGTAAACTTTCTCTTATCTTCATGACAGGAGGTAGTTTTACAACTTGCAGTCGAGATATTAGTTTTTTCCTGTCTTCAGACAACTCAGACCAGTGCTTACACACTAGCCTTTTTTAGTTCTCAGACCTTTGAAAATTGACTTGAACTATACCATCAACTCTTCAGCAGATCTTAGGATTTCTCAGCCCTCATAATTGTGTGAGCCAGTTCCACATCCTTATAACACATCTCTCTCTATATAATACACAGACACACAAACAACTAAATACACACACACACACACACACACACACGCATATTTATTTATTTATTTATTTAATCTGACAACTATACTCACCCTCACCTTCATCCCCAGATATGTTCACTGCATTAAAAAACAAATGTATTTTGCTGTGCAAAAGCTTTTGATCTTGATGAAATCCCAATAGTTCATTTTTACCCTTGCTTCCCTTGCCTTTTGCGTTGTTCCTAGGAAGATGTTGCTGCGGCTGAGGTCGAAGAGGTTGCTGCCTGTGTTCTCCTCAAGGATTTTGATGGAAACAGTTAACAAAATCAAAAGACAACTGACAGAATGGGAGAAGATATTTGCAAATGACATATCAGATAAAGGACTAGTGTCCAGAATCTATAAAGAACTTAGCAAACTCAACACCCAAAGAACAAATAATCCAATCAAGAAATGGGCAGAGGACATGAACAGACATTTCTGCAAAGAAGACATCCAGATGGCCAACAGACACATGAAAAAGTGCTCCATATCACTCGGCATCAGGGAAATACAAATCAAAACCACAATGCGATATCACCTCACACCAGTCAGAATGGCTAAAATCAACAAGTCAGGAAATGACAGATGCTGGCGTGGATGCGGAGAAAGGGGAACCCTCCTACACTGTTGGTGGGAATGCAAGCTGGTGCAACCTCTCTGGAAAACAGCATGGAGGTTCCTCAAAATGTTGAAAATAGAACTGCCCTATGACCCAGCAATTGCACTATTGGGTATTTACCCTAAAGATACAAACGTAGTGATCCAATGGGGCACGTGTACTCGAATGTTTATAGCAGCAATGTCCACAATAGCCAAACTATGGAAAGAACCTAGATGTCCATCAACAGATGAATGGATCAAGAAGATGTGGTATATATACACAATGGAATACTATGCAGCCATCAAAAGAAATGAAATCTTGCCATTTGCAACAACATGGATGGAACTAGAGCGTATCATGCTTAGCGAAATAAGTCAAGCGGAGAAAGACAACTATCATATGATCTCCCTGATATGAGGAAGTGGTGATGCAACATGGGGGCTTAAGTGGGTACGAGAAGAATAAATGAAAGAAGATGGGATTGGGAGGGAGACAAACCATAAGTGACTCTTAATCTCACAAAACAAACTGAGGGTTGCTGGGGGGAGGGGGTTTGGGAGAAGGGGGTGGGATTATGGACATTGGGGAGGGTATGTGCTTTGGTGAGTGCTGTGAAGTGTGTAAACCTGGTGATTCACAGACCTGTACCCCTGGGGATAAAAATATATGTTTATAAAAAATAAAAAATTATATTAAAAAAAAACAAATGTATTGAATTAAGTCACTGAGATTTGGGGACTATTTGCAGTTGGCTATCTCAGGAAAATATAATACATTGCTTTCTTAAACAACTTGCTCCAGGAATTACCAAGTTTTCCTTGCGTAGTACCTGATAACTTTTCTTTTCTCACGAACTTATATATAGTCTGCTCACCCTTTTAAAACTGAATGAAAAGTTTTATGTCAAACACGACAAAATAGAAACTTCTATGCCTTTTACTTCTCAGAAGGTGACTATGGCTTCCATTTCAGTGTAAATAATGTCTGTAGATGGAAGAAGTGATATTTCTAATCTATGGGTAACAAATGGATATTGAAAAAAGTTATTGAGCATCATACAGGCCTTCTGGGGATGGAAATAAGATCCACAACATATATGCACCCATCTCTATACATTTGAATCAAATGCACAACAGTGATATTTTTTAAAGAAAGAGAATGGGAATACTTGTCATTAAGTCTCATATCTTCCTAAGTAATTTACTGACAGAGAGGACCCTAGTATGGTTCATGATTGATATACATTCCCCATTTCCCCCAGGTATAAGCATATTAATTTCTCTACTCTCTGAGAAAGGTAAATGTGTTTTCATTTTGTTACCAAGGAAACTATCAGCAATACCAAGATTTCTTTATCTGAAGTTGTTTTTGCCCTTCTCAATATACATTCTTCAGTGAATTTCTTCAGAAAATTCCATTTGATATTTCTCAATTTTGTCTGGTTCTGTTTGCCTCCTTCCTAGTCATTGGCTTAAATTCAATTTGTACATTTTTACTAAATACATATTTTAAAATGTATTCGAAAATGTATTTAAATGTATTTTATTTGTATTACTAAATACATATTTTAAATGTTTTTTTAAAATGTTATTTGACATGTATTTGTTTTTAGTTCACTTTAGAAAATTTGGAAGAATAAAGTAACGTATCTCCAACTTCCAAATATAGCCATTTTGATATATTTACTTTGTAATTTATTCTATCTATATTCCCCCTTCCCCAAAAAATACAAACAAAAATATATTTAAGGAATATAAGGAGCTCAGCATTTTATGGTCTGCTTTTGCACTTAAAATTATGAACATGTTTTACATAACTGTACTTCTTAATGAATAATTCGCATTTTATCGGTGAACTATAATTTATTTAACTATAATTTATTTATTAAATTAGAATATATTTATATAGTTGCCAAATTTATGATAGGAGCTATAGAACCAAAATCAATCTTGTATATAAAAAAAACACATCTTTTCATGTGCTTATTTATATCATGAGGACCAACTGAGAGAAGTCCATTCCATGGGAGTGCACAGGTTAAGGTCTTTAATTTGTATTCTGTATTGACTTCTAATAGGTTTTTACCAACTTAAACTCCCAGTTTGAAATGAAGGTTTTCCTTTCCCATTATCTGAAAAACTGATTTTTAACTATTCATTTCATCTTTGTTAATATGTTAGGAAAAAAAATTTTATTTATCACAATTTCTGTTTGATTATTCGTGAGGTTGAACAATTTCATAATCATATGTAATTTCTATTTATTTTCAAATTATTTAACCACAGCCTTGCTGTTTTTCTTATTGGTTAGTAATTTTTTTTCACGTGCTAAGAATATTAAGACTTTTTAAAATAAGACTTCTCTTTCTCATTAAGACTTATTTTCTGGTGTGCCTGGGTGACTCAGTTGGTTAAGTGTCTGCCTTCAGCTCAGGTCCTTACCCCAGACTCCTGGGATGGAGCCCCACCTAAGGCTCCCTGCTGAGCCCCCTGCCTCTACCTCTCCCTCTACCTGCTGCTGTCCCTACTTGTGCTCTCTCTCTCCCTCCCTGACAAATAAATAAATAAAATCTTTTTAAAAAATAACATTTATTCTCCCATTTATTGCTTGCACAGTATTTTATTCATTAAATTTATATACCTATTTATATATCTATTTATAAAATTATATATCTATTTATAAAATTATTCTTATAGCTCGGCACATACATCAGTTACATATATCTATCTGTCTTTTTGATTTCTCTTCTAGATGTTATCCTACATCTTAGAATTCATACCATTTTGTCTTTTCCTCCAAAGGGACTTTGCTAGTTTGTATTACATATCACTGAGTCACTGATTCTATTTATGGTGATTTTGATTCAGACCTTTTAAAATAATCTTTTATTAAAGTAATCCACAAAAGTGGTAACAAATCAAGTAATTCTACAAAGCTAATGACTTAAAACTGCTCCATTTCTCTACATAATATGCTCACCCCAAGGAATCACCAGTCAACTTTTTATGCGACTTGACTCTGATTTTTACCACTCTAACTCTACATAAACTCATCATTTCTCTGTGTCTTTATTCATCAAGTTTATTCATAAATATTCTTGTCCCCCTATGCTGGGTGACATTTTAGATCATATCTATTTTCCCTTTTTTCCTCTTTTCTCCTCTTAAAGATTGATAGTTATTTCATTATTTTTGCTTCCTCCATGTGACCTTTGTTCATATAAATAATAAGTTTTCCACCTCTATTTATTTTTCCATCAACTTTATTCAATATGTTCAGTATTCTCTTCAGAGAGAGAAAGAGAGCACAAGCGGGGTTGGCAGCTAATATGAGAATATTAGCAATTCCAAGCTTTCTTCCATTTCTCTTTGTTTCTATCTCTTACCACTGGCAGCTACCATCTTACTTTTACAAATGAACCAAGGATGTTGACCTATGCATACTTTCTCTTACCTTGTATGTTATAGTCATAAAAATATCTTCCGTGCTTCCATGAAACAAATAAGCAGTGGCTATATTATTTTATCTATGTATAGATGTAATGACTATACTCTTCAGCCAAGCATTGTGCTAGGATATTCTCTTCTCTCTGGATATTCTAGAAGCAGAAGGCTTTTAACATCAAAGTTTTGGTTTTAACTACTTAAAACCACATTACTATTTAGTTTGCTTAAATTTTTACCATAACTTTTTATACATACTTCTGTGTTTCCTAATTTCTTTTCTATCTTTTCCTTTAGTTGAATTAAAAAAAAATGGATGCTTTTGTAATAGCTCATGTATTATTCCTGTCTCTCCTTTGTAACAGTTTCTGTATGAAGTCAGTTCATTCTCAATGACTTTTTTGGAATAACCTTTCCTTTGCTGCAGTCCAAACTGAATACTCTTTAAGCCTGCTACAGAGCTGCCATTAAGATTTCCCCTTCCTGTTTTCCTGAACTATGTCTACTCTTTTCTGAAGTATATGTCCTACTCATTTTTTTAAAGTATTTTATTTATTTATTTGACAGAGAGAGAGAGAGAGAGAGAGATCACAAGTAGGCAGAGCAGCAGATAGACAGAAAGGGGGAAGCAGGCTCCCTGCTAAGCAGAAAGCCCGATGCAAGGCTCAATCCCAGGACCCTGAGATCATGACCTGAGCCAAAGGCAGAGGCTTAACCCACTGAGCCACCCAGGAGCCCATCTCCTCATTTTTTGAAAGTTATCTTTGAATTCTCATTTATTTTAAATTTACCTCCATTGTTACTACATAACAATCCATTCTTCCATCCTCCTTCCTAATCCTTGGCTTAAATTTAACGTGTACATTTTTACCAAATACATATTTTAAATATATTTAAATGTATTTTATTTGTATTACTAAATACATATTTAAAATGTATTTTAAAATGTATTTTAAAATGTTATTTGACAACTTTTTTCCCACACTCATTGCTCTTGAACCTAATTAGGCATTTAAATTTATATACTTGATATAAATTTCTTATTTTTTTATTTTTTATTTCCTATTTTTAATTTCCTAAAGGTTTTATGTTCGTTATTTCTATTAAAATTATTCTTACAGTTCTTCACATACATTAGTTACATATATCTGTCTTTCAGACTTCTCTTCTAGATGTTATCCTATGCCTTAGAATTCCTACCATTTTGTCTTTTCCTCCAAGGGGACTTTTCTAGTTTGTACTCCACATCACTGATTCAGTCTTCCGCAGTGCTTATTCTACTATGTAATAGATCCCATGTGAATTTTAAATCTGTGATTGTACTTTGCTAATTTAGTTTATTTGATTTTCATTTATTCATCTCACTTTATACAATATTCTGTTGTCTGCTCAGTTGTCTATTGCATTCTTGTAAATCCCTGCCTACCCTTAAGAGGCCCCATAGATTTCCCCTTATTTAAAGCACCAATTCCTTTTTCAGAAAAATTCTAGACCTTGTAGGACCTTATTTTTCTGAGATTTTTTTTTCTCTTATTCTGAGTCTTCAGTGTAATGTCCCTTCCTGTTGTTCTGTAATTATCTTGACCATCCTGACTTAGGCTTTAACTCAGTTTGCTTTCTGCTGTGTGAAATGAGGCATTTCTAACCAGAAATTAAGACATTTCTAACCAGACCCAACCTTTGAGAATGGAGGTTTTTAGGTTTCTCTTAGTTCAATTACTTTTCGCTGCTTGTAATAATGGATACCCCTCTTCATTTTCAAGTCAAACGTAACAAAAAGTTTTTAGTCGTATCTCATTTCTACATTTATTTAGTTCAGTGCTGATGTAAAAAAGTAAAAATTTTCTCACCCATTCCTAAATCAAGTACCAGTTATACCTGAGAAAAACTGTAATTCCAATGATGTGTTTACATGGCTCCTCTTTTGTCTACTCCCAATATTTTGTTCTTTTTTTGTTGTGCTCACACAAGCTCACACACATGCTCACACACACCCACACAAGCTTCCTTTAGTGAGTTATCTGTTATCCAAGAAGATTCTTACCCAGAAAAGGTGGGGAAATAAATACATGACTAATAAACACCCACAAAATAGAAGGTTGGATAGATGGATGAATCTTATTGAGATAAACATTAAATCTTTTAGACATGAATACCCAGTTACATAAAGATAAAAAAATAGATAAAAAAGATAAATAAATAGAGAGACAATAGATTAATAGGTCTATAAATCAATAGATCAATGGCTTAATGGATAGTTGTTTTTTTCTCATTAGGCTGTATTTTATAAGTTGAATCCTACAGAGTTTGAGTTCTTAATGAGTGGTAGTTTTATGGTTCATTAATTATATTTTCCAAATTCAACTTAAGCTCTCCCTTCATTATTAGGAGATTTCATCTAGATACCATTAATATGAATTTATAAATAGTCTTTACTTTTATCCTGGTGTAATATTTCACTATTTTTCATGTCCCATAATCTAAAGAGAATTAGAAAGAGACTGTATAATATTGTTAGTTGAATCCTTGCTAAATATGTAGTATCTTGCTTTCTAATATTTCTTAAATTGATTTTTCCTTCTTTTAATCTCACAGATTATTGATTCCAATTTTAAACCCTAATGCACTATGGTTCTAATAATTCTTTTTATTAGCTACTTCACCAAGACCTTCTGATGTACTTCACTAGTTTGAGATGCTCCTAAAATAAGTTCCTTTATCCATCATTCTGATCACATCTTCTAGTCTCCATAACTATATAAATACTAATTTTTAATCGTGTTTATATCTTTCATTCTTAATTCTCTAACTTCCCAGAAAAATCAGTCCTCCAAATAAATTTCTGTTACCATATCTCTAATGAATTTTTTTAGTGAGACTAACTAAACATCTCAATCTCTTTTTTTAATTTGAGATTATTATAGAGTCACATACAAATATAACAAATAATACAGAGCAATCCCATGTACCCTTTACCTGGTTTCCTCCCATTGTAACATTTTGTAACACTGTAGTACAATATCAGAACCAGGAAACTGACATTAATACAATCAAGAACAAAACATTTGCATGCTTCAAGTACCCCTTGTGCTGTTCTTTTCAGTCATATCCACTTCCCTCCAGCCTCATTCCCTCCTTCACCCCTAACAACCACGAAATTGTACTGGCTTTCTATAGCTTTGTCATTTCAAGAATGTTATATAAACAAGATCGTACATTATATAATCTTTTTGAATTAACTGTTTAAAATCAGCATAGTTATCTGGAGATACACCCAAGTTGTAACATGTGCCAATAGCTCATTCCATTTTTTTTTTTTTTTTTACAGATTCTAATTTTTTTTTTTATTTTTTATAAACATATATTTTTATCCCCAGGGGTACAGGT
>NC_081565.1:28965062-28986037 GCF_022355385.1 Mustela nigripes
AAAGATACAAACGTAGTGATCCAAAGGGGCACGTGTACTCGAATGTTTATAGCGGCAATGTCCACAATAGCCAAACTATGGAAAGAACCTAGATGTCCATCAACAGATGAATGGATCAAGAAGATGTGGTATATATACACAATGGAATACTATGCAGCCATCAAAAGAAATGAAATCTTGCCATTTGCGACAACATGGATGGAACTAGAACGTAGCTCATTCCATTTTATTGGTGAGTAGTATTCCATGGTGTGGTTGTACCATAGCTTGTTTAACCACTTACCTGTTGAAGAGCATCTGTGTTTGTTTCTTTGTTTTTTCAATTTATTTATTTTCAGAAAAACAGTATTCATTATTTTTTCACCACACCCAGTGCTCCATGCAATCCATGCCCTCTATAATACCCACCACCTGGTACCCCAACCTCCCACACCCCCGCCACTTCAAACCCCTCAGATTGTTTTTCAGAGTCATAGTCTCTCATGATTCACCTCTCCTTCCAATTTACCCCAACTCCCTTCTCCTCTCTAACACCTCTTGTCCTCCATGATATTTGTTATGCTCCACAAATAAGTGAAACCAGATGATAATTGACTCTTTTTTTGTAACATAAATTTAATGAATTTTTAAACAATTTTGAATTAGTTTTTTTTTTATTATTATTATGCCTTGTCACTGGAAGCATACTAATTGCTTCAAAAGCTATCAGGAATGTCTCCTGGAAAAAAACAATAGTAAAAATACAAAATAATCTACAACCAATGACTACATCTTTTTCAGAACAGAAACGCTGGAGAGTCAAAAAGTATTTTTTGAGTGTACTGTACATTCATAATGCATGTACATAATGTTAGATTGTTCTCACTACATTTTATAGAAGACTGAAACTGGGTCTTCAGGAAAAATAGATTTGTTTAAGGGCACACGGATTTGAGTGGCAGATTGTAATTCAAGCCAGGGCTTGTGGTCTGAATCTGGCGATGAATGGTACATGGTGTGTACAAATTCCATTTAGGAGCAAATGCCACTGGTGCAATCTGCAGTTGAGGCATTCTTCCATGAAGCTGGCATCAACATGGTTTTCTCTAAGGAGTCAGAGTTCATTTTCTTCCAAAGATGGAGAGATTTTTCTTTAATTGTTCTGTATATACAGCAAAGAACCTTAGGGACCTACTAACTATTCTTGAGGGACATTCTTACAGAAGAACAGCTGGAAGACAGTGTGAATTGGCAGGCAGAACAGCAGGCTGGAGGACAAGGGACTAGAATTTAAAATCCTATTTCCCATTCCTAAGGAAGAGTGACCTTGAGCAAATCCCCGTGCTGGGTATGTCTCTGCCCCAGCAGAAATCAACACTGAAATTAGGGCCTAGATTTTATGTACATTGAATATATCTAGTCTATATACTTTAAGGCTGTTTCCATGGAAACCTGCATTCATTTGGAAACTTAAATGTGCTTGCCGATGGCAGATGTTTATGATATCATATCCCAGTGCAATGATACCTTACCCTCTTTCTGTTGTCTCAGGAAAAGGCATCCTCAAAGGCTACTAAGAAACCCTTAAAATTATAAAATAAAATTCATTTTAATTTATCTAAAAATATAGGTTTATAGTTGAGAATTAGTATTTTGGAAAATTAGCAACCTCTGATTAGCTTCTCCAATTTCTCATCGAAATGTTAATAAATAGATAAATAGCCAATACATCAACATTAAGAAAGCAGAAATATTGTTAAATAATATAAGTGATTCTAAAAATAATTTCCAAGAACCAAAATATAGAGATTTTAATACAGAGCAGTGAGATATGAGAGCTTACTTTCTTACCTTTACTATTATATTTGACACAAGGATATAGATTCTTTGTCAATGAGGGAGAAAAAAAGACCTTCTGCCTTCTATAAAAGGACACTTCAAAGGTGTTTTGTGGTGTTTTTGGTAGAATATTGTGGTGGTCAAGGATCTAGACACTTAATCTGATAAATTTCTCGTTGGAAAAATATTAACAGGGGTCAGAAGCAGCTTTTTTCCCATTCTAAAGTGCTTTCTGTTTTGCTCCCCATGACGATCTTTTAGCTTTGTTCATTTCTATGTTCTATTTCATAATTACCTATTGAATCTCTTACTCTCACCATCCAGATTGCTTCAGCACAGCATTGTACCAAACTGAGATGTCACTAAGAATTTGTTTCCAAGCCTGGAAAAATGATCAAAGTGACTGTCTTCCTAAGGTAATACATCACTATCTTGGTAAAATAATGAGAGGCCACCATAATTGACATTATCACATATTGTTACTATCCCTAAGGCTTTTGTAAAGTAATCATAGGCAGTGTAGACAATACCCTGATACCAATGTAGCCACAAATACAAATAACCATTCCCTTTCACGTTGCAATTGCACTAACCTCAAGCTGTAAATTAATGAAGCTGGAAACAAATCAGATCAGAGTTGGTTAAAAATTCAGACAAGAACAATAATCTCCTCAATGGAGATTAAAAAATAGCAAGGTTAACAAAAGAATGAATATTTATGGAGCTCATGTGGGGAGTTATACGTATTGTCCAATTTACAAAAGAAAACATACCTATAGTAACTTAAGATAAATGTTAATAGCCAACAGTCAACATAATATGTATAAAATAATAATTAGATATGAAAGATGATAAAACATCTTGTTATTGTTTAAAAGATTTCTATGAATATAAAAATAATGGCTGCAACTAACAAATAAAGGGGAATTATATATTCATGATGGAAAAGTTTTCATACATTTTATAATCTGGAAGTGAGGACTGAAAGGAAACAGATTATTAAAATTTACAGTACCATATCTTTAAGGTCATTTCAAAATCTCATATTTGTTGTGATCATTACAATGTTGTTAAGAAACAATTATCCATGGGCCTCTCAGGTTTTGCCTTTCTTCCAAGCAGAGGCACTGACTGCCCTTTGTTCCAGACTATCTTTCCTAGGATGTTTGTCCAGTAAACAGCCTTGAAAAACATAAATAGCATGTTCTTCCAGGTAAAGACAGGCATGTTTATTATTCAATATAATAGACTCAGGTCTCCAAAGGGCTTCTCTTCTGTAAGGGCTTCTCTTCTTTTCTCAGAGCTTCTCTTATGTAATACAGTGCACTATTTGTACAGGCAGCCATCTGTGCCCATCTGCGTCATTGCCACGAATCCTTCATCTCTGACTCAGTAGTCTTGTTTCTTCTCTCAGAATCCATGACTAAGGGGTTGAGCTTGTTAGCTTGAAAATAAGATAAAATCTCAGATGCTTCACAGTTCCTAAGAGTTATAGCAATGAGAATAGAATACTAAAGAGATGTGGCTTTCTGGAAGAGGGAAGATAAGGGCTCCATTACTGTGTTAGGGGATAAGAAGATTTTCTGGCTTATGGTATATACTCGACCAAGTGATGCTCAAGGGTTGGGGGATTGGGAATAAGAGTCTCTTACTCTTATACTTGTTCATGGACTTTAGAGGCTGAGCAGTGAAAATTAGGATAGAAATAAGATGCCCAAATTGTGTCTTTATTGCTGCTCACTCTCCTCTGTGTAGGCAGAGGAAGGGCTGTTAGTAGGATAGGGGGTTGTGAGCAACTTTGCTAGAACCAAAGACAGTGTAATTATGGCTTCAAGCCAAGGTGTCCTCTAATCTGAAATAAATGAAGCCAGCAATGAGGACCTTGTCATTCTATACAAACTTTGTATATAGATGAAAAACATGAAGAATCTAATTTCTGGTTGAGTGGTTTCTGGAACTAAAAGTAAATCTGCATTGCTTGTAACAAATTCCCCAGCCTTTGCCATCAGTGAATAGGTAAAAATTTGGGGCAAGTTCCTCTGCATTTAGAAGTCCAAAGCTTATACTGATGATATCCTGTTGACTGACAAGTCAGGAACATGAGTGTTACCAAACATCTGCTAAAATGGATAGCTTATAAATTCCAACAAAAACCAAGTGCGATTAGCCAAAAAAAGTTTGTTGGAGTCATAGGAGTACATTCACAATTCTCAGTACTTCCCATAGTTAAGAAAATACTGCTATCTATTAAGCTACAACCACTTAAAAATAAATACATCATCAGGGGCGCCTGGGTGGCTCAGTGGGTTACAGCCTCTGCCTTGGGCTAGGTCATGATCTCAGGGTCCTGGGATCCAGCCCCATGTCAGGCTATCTGCTCAGGAAGGAGTCTCCTTCCCTTCCTCTGTCTCTGCCTGCCTCTCTGCCTACATGTGATCTCTGTCTGTAAAAAATAAATAAATAAATAAATAAATAAATAAATACATCATCATATTGGACTCTAGGTGTTGAAGACATCATGTGCCTCACTTGGGCATTCTATCTGGCTCTTTATTTCAGCTAACATTCAAAGCAGCATCCTTTGAAGCACAAATGAATGGACTGCAATAGAGTCTGTCCAATAAACCATTCTCTGTACCTTTGTGACCCAACTATCCTAAATGCACCCTTTGAACCACCAGCCTCTGAGATGGATGATATACCTGGTTGGAGCCTCTGGCAAAGGGAGGCAAGGTCAACTAGAAGTGTCCCTTGAGATTTTTAATGTGTTGCCTCCCAGATGCAGCTATCAGCTCAGTCCCCTTTCGAAACCATTATGAGTTTACTACAGGCTTTGAGTTGAATCTGTATGCCTGATCCATGGAAAACTGTGACTTCTGGCCTGATACTCCATTTTGAAGTGTGTCAACATGGACTAAATAACTAATAAGACTCGATTGTTAAGTGGAAATAGTAAATGAGAATATAGCTAGCCTGACCCAGCAGTACTTCAACTTTGCATTAAAAAAAAAAAAAATACTAACTTATTTGTGGTTAGTAGGTCTATAAATTGGTGCAAAGTCTTAGAATGGTTATTTGACAATGGTTATTTGACATTTAAAATGAAGATGAAAAGCATCTGTATTTTATGCAGTGAAGATGAAAAAGCATCTATTTTTTATTGAAATGCTATAACTTAATGGCAATACATTATTTAAATATTTGTCAAATTTAAAAAAAAAGAAACAGCTTTACTTCTGGAGCAAACTTTATTCCCCTTTCCATTCACTGAAGCAAAGACAGTGGCTCATTGGGGCTTTCAGTTCACCAAGGTTCCTCTAAATGCCTGAACTGTTTCATTGATATTTCAGCTAAGCTGAAACCAAATGGTGTCTACTAGGCTGCTGCAGTTCAGCAAGCTAATGCAGGCTATTCAGAACTGAAAACAGACATGTTTGTTTTGCTCAGTGGGAATAACTCAAGACTTTTCTCAAAGCACAATCCAATAGTCACATCAATGAACCTTTTTATATTTTATTGACTCTTGAGCTGGTGACAATGGCCTAGCTATTTGGTCCACTACTTGGAATACTAGTGACTGGCAGAATAAAGCAATCCTTCTGGGATATGAATGATTGAAAAAAATCACGGTTGTTGATTGAAATGTCTGGAATACTAATGTACATGCCCACGGTAAGCTGTATTTACTGATGAGACACACCAAAATCAGGCTGCTGATTGAACCCTCACCACTCAAATTGCCACTATTTCTGCATAGATCCATCCTCACACCAGACATAGAGATAAATTTACTATAATAGACTGGACACAAAATAAGAACTATGTTTCTGCTGCTGAGGATACAATTGCATTGCCAGAGTTGTGGCTCCACAACTTCCCAAATCTGATCCATATCGCTCTGAGAAAACAGACACTGCATAAACCATTGTCCCTGGCGTCTCTTAGTAACAGTGACAGCATCAGACTTCTGGCCCATTCTTGGGCTGTTGGTGGTACTTCACCACTGACCAAGGTGGCTTAACCAAACTTTAGACAGATTTTTTTTTTCCTGCCTTTCCTGACATTCTTACACTGGTCCTTTACAAAATCCAGGTTGCCTAATCACAGAAGCCCCCTCTTTCCATTGCTTACACTATTTACTTTAAAAACTATCTCACAAAACAAACTGAGGGTTGCCGGGGGGAGGGGGTTTGGGAGAAGGGGGTGGGATTATGGACATTGGGGAGGGTATGTGATTTGGTGAGTGCTGTGAAGTGTGTAAACCTGGTGATTCACAGACCTGTACCCCTGGGGAAAAAAATATATGTTTATAAAAATAAAAAAATTAAAAAAAAAAAAAAAAAAAAACTAACAAGTTTATAAATTCTTTCTCTGCCTCTTTGAGATGGAATTAAAAAAAAAATACAGAATTTTCTTATAGTCTGGAGACCAGAGAGCTACTGCTGCTACTGTTACCATTGTTGCCTCTGCTACCACAGCCTCAGGCCCAGAAACTGAAAGCTAGACACGGAATGTGAAGCTGTGCCACCGCAGACACTTGCTTCTCAGCAACTATCACCACCTCCCTTCTACTTTCCAGATCCCATGCACACACACCTAATTGTAAGATACTCACCACCATACATTTCCTGGCAATAAGGGAACTGTAATGTTTTTAGGTTTCTAGTCCCTTCATAAAAGGAGGGTTATGATGAGGTTTAAGGGAGGCACTCAAAAAATCTTCCACATGAGCCAAAATTTCAATCAAGACTGAGGGTGAAATGAAGACATTTTAGGACCCCCCCCCAAAAAAAATATTCATCAGTTTTATCACTCAGCACTGTCTTTCTCAAGGATTTGGGAGCCATCCTTCTAAAGTGTAACCATCAAGGAAGATATCTCCCTGTCTCCAAATCTCCTTGGAAAAGTAGGAGTCTAAATTCCATGAACAACTAACTCCAAATTGTAAAATTCCATCCTATAATGAAGAAAAAAGAATATTTGCTTTTCATTTGGGTAAGACCAGTTGGCTAACACAAATGGCCTAAGATACCCTGACCCTATTTCTCAAAAATTCTCCTGCCCTTTGTTTTACTAGAGTTGAATTTATAGACTATATCCTGAACTCTCCCTGCTATAAAAATAACCTTGAATGAAGTATTCCTTATCTGTTTAACTTTGTCCATTGAATTTTTTTGCTTTAGTAGGTCTATTGACACTTTTTCAGATGAAGATGTGGAATACTCCAGTTTGATCAACTGACCATGGGCACACCAGGGAAAAACTATACATTTTGTTTAGCTTGCCAAACTTTTTTAGTCTGACAGTGGTGAGAAAAAGCTACTCAAAAAAGGGATGATAGTTAAGCTATTCAAAGGACCTTCCCAGTTTCTTACCATCTATAGTCATCTGATACTGTTTAGTATCAGAATGGTTATCTCAAATATTTTTTTCCACAAAATTTCTGATTTCATCTCATTCACTTCCTTCTGGTTCATTCATATTAGTAAGGTAATTTGACCACTGACTATGACTCCTTCCAAAAAAGGATCATCATCTCTAGGCCACTTCCCAGGTGATGATCAATGTAAAAAGGGTAGCATTTATATAGACGGACTTTACAAATTCAGAATTCTACCTGACCATTACTGGCATTATGCTCTTAATTTCCCCCTAATAGCAATCCTGGACTGCTCTGATGGAGCTATCTCCAGAAGGCAGCTTAGCCAAAATAAGGCTCAGGAATTCAAACTTAAGTCTGGTTTTGCCACCTGGATTCTCTTGTTAGCTAGATGGGATCTTAGATTATAAAGCTAATGAACCCTTGATCAAGTACCCTGTTACATCCCCCTACAGCAGTTTATGTTAGCCAAAGGGGGACCTGATGAGTCACTGTACATCTTATAAAAATACTCTTGTCCCATTCCTACTTCACCTCTTTGAATAAGAGGATGGGGTACATGTAGGGATGATTGGAAAAAAGGTAAAGTAATAATCAATGGAAGAGACATACCCATAGGAAGTGACATACCCTGTCTCTTGGAGAGAAAACACATCAGATTCTGGAAGAAAAGGGAGACAAAAAAAAGAAAGGTTAAAAACATCAATGATCTTGGGACGCCTGGGTGGCTCAGTTGGTTGGACAACTGCTTTCGGCTCAGGTCATGATCCCGGAGTCCCGGGACTGAGTCCCGCATCAGGCTCCCAGCTCCAACCCTCTGACCTTCTCCTCGCTCATGCTCTCTCTCACTGTCTCTCTCTCAAATAAATAAATAAAATCTTTTAAAAAAATCAATGATCTTTATCTTCAAGATAATTTCTGGAGCTAACCTCATGAATGAAAACAACCAAGTGTAGCTTTCCCAAACTATTGCAAGCCCATTAATTTAACTGACTGCTGGGTCTGCTTTTAACTACCAGACAATTTTGACTATGATTTGACTGAGATATGATTTGATCCCCTGAACCATACCAGGAAGATTTTAACTGGCCCCAGCACCTTCCACTCCAAAAACATAACATCTATAGCAATCTCTTAGTGGGATGGATAAATGGCATCCAACTGGTGGTGTTCAAAAACAAGACAGGTTGGACTGTCATAAGAAAGACCATATATGGAAAACCCAGAGCTAACTTAATAATCAATAGCAAAAAATTGAATTATTTTCCTCTAAAATCAGGAACAAGGCAAAGATGACCACATGTGTAATTTCTGTTCAACATAGTACTAAAAGTTCTAGCCAGAGCAATTAGGCAAGAAAAAGAAAATAGGACATCCAAATCAGAAAAGAAGAAGTAAAATTAGTTCTGTTGGCAAATGACATGAGCTTATATGTAGAAAATCATAAAGAGGACTAATAAAAGAATTCAGTGAAGTTGTAGGATACAAATTCAATATACAAAAATCAGTTGTGTTTCTATACACGAACAATGAACTGAATGTTTGCAGACCATATATCTGATAAGGAATTAATATCTAAAATATAAAATGAACTCATACAGCTTAGTAGCAGAAAAAAAAAAAATGGACAAGGGACTTGAGCAGATACCCTTTTGAAGAAGATATCCAAATGGTCAACAGGTCCATGGAAAGGTATTCAACATCACTAATCATCATGAAAATGCAAATCAGAATCATAATGAGATACCACCTCAAACCTGTTAGGAAAGCAATTATAGAAATAAGTAAATAAAATAAGAAGTATCAGTGAGGATGTGGAAAAAAGGAAACCCTTATGCATTGTTGGTGGAATTATAAAAAAAAAAATGATATAGCTACTATGGAAAATAGTATGGAGATTCTTCAGAAAATTAAAAAGAGTTACCATGTAATCCAGAAATTCCACATATGGATATATGTACAAAAGCATTGAAATAAGGATCTTGAAGAGATATTTGCATCCTTGTAGTATTATTCATTATAACCATGATAAGAAAACAACCTAAAACATCCATTGACAGATGAATGGATAGAGAAAATATATGTGTGTGTGGATATATATATATACTTCCATACACATTCACATATATATGTATATATATACATATATATAATGGAATATTTATTATTCAGCCTTAAGAAGGAAGGAAGTCCCTGCCATATGGGACAACATGAATGAATGTAGAGGAAATTATGTTAAGTGAAATAAGAAGGACAAATACAACATGTTTCCACTTATATGATGCATCTAAAATAGTCAATGTATCTTAGAGGTAGAATGGTGAATTCCAGGACTGAGAGGAGGGTGGAGCAAATGGGGAGTTGCCGTTCAATAGGTATAAAGTTTCAGTTATTCCATACTAATAGTTGCTAGTGAACTGCTCTAAAACATTGTGTCTCTGGTTAATAATACTTTATTGTACACTTAAAATTTTTTGGAAGGGTGAGTCTCACATTAAGTGTCCTTAACACAATAAAAAAATTGTAATGCTATAATACTGATCATCTGTAGGATGATCATAATAATGTTTCAAAATGTCTTTTTATTATTTTCACACATTATAGGAAGACAACTAGTAAAGATAAATAGTAAAGATTACATTGAACCCCTTTTAATCCCTAGTGTTGTTTCAAGGTCTTCCTTTATTCACAGTTGTCTTTGAGGTTGAATTTACTGTACAACAGTTAAGGGATCTGAGGAGTCATTCCACATAATCTGGCTTTTATCTGTTTTAAATATTACTATGGAACATAATAGTTCTTTGGAAAAACCTTAACACCTAACACTATTTGAGTGACTAATAAATGGGATATTTTCTGTGCAAAAATATCAGGGAAATAAAAAGGAAAGGCTGGAAAAAGGAGGTATAATAGTTGAGACCAGAAAGTATTATTAAAAATTCATTTATTCATTCCTTCTTATAATTGAACAAATGTTAGTAGAGCACTGCTATTTGCCTAGTGCTATTCTAGGTAATGGGGAAAAGCACTGAACTCAATAGACAAAGTTTCTGCCTTTCTGGAATATACATTCTTATTTGGAGAGAAAGAGATAACAAACAAATACATAATGATGAGTAAAGCAATATTAAGGGTAAACAACCTCAGAGACAAGATTACATTTGAACAGAGAACTAAAGAAAATGAGGGAATTAACCATGTGAATATCTGAGGGATGAATACTTTTATCTTCAGAACTTTCTGAAATTGTTTGGTATAACTTGTGTTTTGAGCTATTTCTCTGGCACTTTGATGAAAGTTAAGTGGCCTATAGGACAATCACTGCTTTGATCAATATTTAAATTAATTGAATCTACTTTGGCTAATATTCTTTCTCTGAAAATTATAGTCAAACTGAAGACAAACTCAATCCCAACATGGAAGTGAACAGGTTAGCTTCTGGCTCTAATTTTGTATTCTAGCCTCAAACAATCTAGCAAATTGGAGTTCTTAATTAATGACCTCATCTTAAGACTACATGATAGTGAAAAAAAATTGTGAATTAATGACTTCATACTAATGATTGCATGATAAAGAATTTTTTTATGATTTGTAAGAAATACCTGTTCTTTAAAAAGATCAATCTCATGTAATATACAGCACTTACATGTAATATCTCAGATATTGCACAAAGGAGGTTATTTTTAAAATTTCATTTATTTATTTGACACAAAGAGAGAGAGACAGTAAGAAAGGGACCACAAGCAGGGGGAGTGGGAGAAGGAGAAGCAGCCCCCCTGCTGAGCAGGGAGCTGGATGCCTACCTATCCCAGGACCCTGGGACTACGACCTGAGCCAAAGGCAGATGCCCAATAACCAAGCCACCTATGAGCCCCTCACAAAGGAATTTTTAAAATACTGCCTATCTGGAGCACCTGGCTGGCTCAGTTAGTAGAGCATGTGACTCTTGATCTCAGGGTCATGAGTTCAAGCCCCACATTGGGCACAGAGCTAAGGGAAGAAAAAGAAAGAAAGAAAAAAAGAAAGGAAGGAAGGAAGGGCTTTAAAAAAATAAATGAAGGGCGCCTGGGTGGCTCAGTGGGTTAAGTCTCTGCCTTCGGTTCAGGTCATGATCTCAGGGTCCTGGGATCGAGTCCCACATCAGGCTCTCTGCTTGGCAGGGAGCCTGTTTCCTCCTCTCTCTCTCTCTGCCTGCCTCTCTATTTGTGATCTTGCTCTCTCAAATAAAGAAATAAATAAAATATTTTAAAATAAATAAATAAATAAATAAAAATAACTATCTATCTTTTGAAGAAAATCACTCCCAATATTTTTTCACTATGATTAATAAAGGAACTATGTAAAAAATGCTGCATTGTTTATTAATTGAATGCCACACTTTTAGGGGGATAGAAAAATGACATCCCCAGGAAAGATTGCAACCATGTGAAAAATTGCATTTTAATATGTTTAATCGCTTTTATAACACTTAACAAATTATAAAAATCTTTTTCATCAGTTATCTCTTGATTTCTTATAAAATTCAGTTAGTATATATCACAATTAAATTGATTACTTTTTTTTCCATTTTACATAAAACAAATTAATTCTTTTCCAGTATGTATCAATGCTAACTTGCTAAGTGGTCATCTACTGTGTGTTTGTGATCTTTATGTTAGGTTTTGAGCTGTGAGAGATTTAGCCAATTTGTTTTTGTTAGTTTGACAGCAGTCTATTCAGTTATAGTATTCTCTGTGAAAATTCCAGTAAAACTGCACCTGAGTTGGTATCCCCAACTTTCATTTTTAAAGAAGAAAATGGGTTAAAAAGCTTCAGACATTTGAGAACATATCCCTCACCATATATAGTTAATGGTATAATAACCTAGTCCTATCCTCAAATTGTCCTGTTGTGACGCTACTGATTTTACTTCATGTGAATTTTTTACAGTAACTTAATATGTTTCTGGCAGTCTGTTCATTCTACCGTCATATGCGTAGCTCAAAAGTTACTTCCATTTTGCCATGTCTTAATCCCCACCTTGTAACTTACAACAGAAAGGCCAGGGTTTAAGGGCAACAACTCATTATATCAATGTAAATTTAATCAAACATATTGGTGTTGCTGACAGGTGGCAGCTCATCGATAAAAATAACTGCTTCTGACAATACCAAGCAGTTCTTTTATGACATTTTGTTCCAGCCAATTTTTACACCATTCTTTCATTTATAAAATAGTTTCTCCTAGGAGTAATGAATATGGATGCCTTATATTCAATGCTGCTTTACCTATCAGAATTTCATTTCTTCATGCCTTTACAATCTGATTTGTGGGTCCTTTGCTTTTATTAGGAAATTTCTTTTGAGTCACTATACAAATATGTATAAAGTAAGTAATTCTATTGATCAACAACAAAGAACATTTGAGGAAAGAGAAATATCAAACATATAAAATACTTGTAACTCACCCAAAGGACTTGTTTCCAAAACAGAAAACTATTGATTAAGGTGATGGGAAATTTAACACTAATATGCACACAGTATGATGTGAATAAATCAGAAATGCATTTTTTCCATTTATGAAACATTGCCAATCTTGTAAGCCTAGATGATCTCCACATAGAAAATAAGAAGAGGGGTGTCTGGGTGGCACAGTCAGTTAAATGTTTGCCTTTTGGTTTCGGCTCAGGTCCTGATCTCATAGTCATGAGATCAAACCTATGTCAGGCTCTGTGTTTAGTGCAGTGTGCTTGAGATTCTCTCTCCCTCTCCCTCTGCCACTCCTTCTTGTGCTCTGTCTCTCTCTGAAATAAATAAATAAATAAATCTTTAAAAAAAATAAAAAAGAAGATGAGGAGGTAAAATCTCCATCTCTCCTTTGGGGCTGGCAAAGAAACAATAATCCCACTTATACTTAGCACAACTAAAGTGAAGAAGGTTTGTACCTTTCAATAAGACACCAACTGTAAAAGAATTTCTTCACCTATCCATAGTTGGGGTCACAAACTTATTTTCATAAAACAGTATTTAATAGAATTTGATAGCACAACTGTCAAGTAAATTAATCCATTACTCTAAAATAATCTTGGTTCACCCTTTCTGGCTTTGCTTTGTTTCCTTAACCCCACAATATTCTTACAATCCCATGTGCCTGTAAGTGTTCATTTTCATAAGAAGGGTTATGAAAACAGTATGTGTGACTGGCTCCAATTCATTACTATCATTGGGAAAACAGTTGGAATAATAAGCACTACTAAGATTATAATGATAAGGTCAGCTTTGCAGAGGACAGCATCTAAGTGATTTGCCCACCTAGCCATACACCCTGCTAATGTTGCTAACGGTGCATTCCCTATCTTGTATGAGTCAAGTCAGATACACTCAGCTGTCAATCAAGGAGACAATGATAAGTGCATTCTAAACTGAGACAAGCTGTGAAAGGTAAACCACTGAAATCCAGACACAAAAATGTTGCCAGCAAAAAAAAAAAAAAAGTGGCTTACGTTGTGACCCAACTTCAAGGGAGTTAAAAGGACATTTGATGAAAACAGTGGGTTTATTAGATCAGTGGCCTTTGGCATGCCGCAAATGTTCTTGGTGTCAGTTTCCTGAACTACAAAATTATAGATAATATTCCTACCATGCTCATATTATCTCAGAGAATGACATAATGTTTAAAAAGCCTTTCACCTGAGACAAAATAGATATCCAGTAATGAGCACCTACAATTGTTGTTACTGTTTTTATCATTCTTTTTGTTCATAATACCTTTGAAAGAATTTACTACGAAGACTTTTTATCCTATAATGCACCTCTTCCATCAAAAGGCATTACAGGGCACCTGGGTGGCTGAGTGGGTTAAGCCTCTGCCTTCAGCTCAGGTCATGGCCTCAGAGTGCTGGGATGGAGTCCTGCATTGGGCTCTCTGCTCGGCAGTGAGTCTGCTTCCTCCTCTCTCTCTGCCTGCCTCTCTGCCTACTTGTGCTCTCTCTCTGTCAAATAAATAAATAAAATCTTTAAAAAAATAAAAAAGGCATTACATTCTCCCATAGGTAGGATGGGTGCTGCTGTATTTTCCAAAAAATTAAGGGTAAACTAACAGAAATAAATCCTCTGGCCTAAACAATTAGGATAGGTCACATTCAAACATTACTCTTCAGATATATAATACTTGAAATCAGGTAATTCCACAATCTCTGATTTCCTAGACATCTTATAATTATAAAAACATGGGCTTTCTTCTTCTCTCCTATGCTTTACATCCTATTACTATTCTCTTTATTTTTCTGTTAAAAAAAATTTGCCATCTCTTTACAAACTTTTTCTTGACAGTTCTAGAATTATCACATCTTCAAAATTTCCACAGAACACTATTAACTCTCAGCAAGTTTTATCCTGGCTCCCCTGGAGATGTCTATCTGTTTCCCTATAGGTCATTTCCAATATAACAGAGCATCAGATCTCCTGCAGATACAGAAAAGGACTTGAGGATTCTCAAGGTTTTCCAATTTCCTTCAATATCATTATCAATATCAATATCATTAAGTTATACAATAGTCCGGGGTGCCTGGATAGTTGAGTCGGTTAAGCGTCTGCCTTCAGCTCAAGTCATGATCCCAGGGTCCTGGGTTTGAGTCCTGCATGTGGCTTCCTGATCAGTGGGAAGGTGGCTTCTCTCTCTCCCTGTTCTTGTGCTCTCACTCACATGTTCTCTCTCTCTCTCTCTTCCTCTCAGATAAATAAATAAATAAAATTTTAAAAATAAAAATTTATACAATAATCTGTTTGCTTTATCTCTGCTCTAATGACCTGCTGGCCACTTACCTGACCTTACTACAAACTATTTATTAATGACTGCTCCTTCTTTTGATTGCCCTCTCTTTTTACCCTTTATCTGAGTGATTTATATAACTGTGTACATTTTCTATCCAGCACTCCAGTAGACTCAAAGTTTATATGCTTCCTAAGAATGATCACTGTTACTCTAACACCCTCAACCAACCTGTACTCTGCTATCCTCTGGAATCACTCCGTTTTTAAAAGATCATAATTAAAAACAATCTCATGCTCTTTCTCCAGCAGTTTTTCCACCTTTCTCCCTTGTTCCAACAAAAGCTGTAACTATCTGCATTATCTTCATTCAAACTTTTATCCTTCAAATTTTCTCCCAAACTTCTAGCCTCCTCTTATCTTTAATTCTTTATACATGTATTAAAGATCACATAATCCCTCATTTAAACTATTATTGAGGCATTATCCTCAAGAATCCTACCCATGATTTTTCTATTTCATTAAGAACACAATACATCAATCCTGGACCAATCCAGCTGTTATGGACTGATATGTTTGTGGTGGCCCCCTACAACCAATGTGATTATACTGGGGGATGGGGAAGTGATTAGGTTGTGAGGGTGGAGCTTCTGTGAATGGGACTGGTGTCATCAGAATAGAAAAGAAATCTCAGAGAGCTCTCTTACCCATTCTACCATCTGAGGACACAGGAATAAGACAGTCACATATAGACCAGGAAGCAGGCCTAAATCAGATACCAAATCTGTTGATGCGTTGAGACTTCCCAGCCTCCAGAACTATGAAAAATAAATTTCAGTGGTTGGTAAGCAATGCAGATGATGGTATTCTGTTACAGATGCCCTAATAGACTGATACCAACCATTCAGATAAATGAAAAACCCATAAAGCAGATAATAACAAAAGAAAAGAATCCAGAGAAGGTAAGAAACCATAATAAATACTTTTAAGATTTTCACTTAAATTTAAGTAGGAAGGATTTTATCTCATAAAATAATACCTAAATGAGTAGGAATAGGAAAGGAGCAAAAAATAAGGGGGGGGGCACTTTTGTTCCTAAACACAAAGAACATAGCACTATCTACCATGCTTTTTGCATAAAAAAATATTAGGTGCAATACAATGTAAGAGGAATAATAACAACTTTATGAAATCAATAATTTCAAGACACGTGGAAGTCTAGTTTAAGAAGTTGTAAGAATTGTTTTTAGGAATCGTATGTATTACCTTGGAATAAGTTTTCCAAATCACTGCTTTAGATGAAATGTTTATTAGATCTTTGTAAATCAACTATTTTTAACACCATAAACATCATCCTTGATGTTTCTTGATATTAACCAAGAGAATAATTAGTTTAAATATAGATATCTCAGCTCTTAGATAATTGTGACAGTTGTGTGTGGTTAGCTGCACTCTACCCTGTTTTTAAACAAATCATGTATAGGAGGACATATGCCTGCTTTACCTAGTTTTTAATTGTTGACATACCAGATGCTACAATATAAGCCATCTTCAAAAACTGATTGATGATGGGGTGTCTGGGTGGCTCAGTCTGTTAAGTGTCTGTCTTTAGCTCAGACCATGATCTTGGGATCCTAGGATCTAGGCCAGTGTCCTGATCCATGCTCTGTGGGGAATCTACTTCTTGCCCTCCCCCTGTCCCTCTCTACTGACTGCGTTCTCTCTCTCAAATAAATAAATAAAATCTTTTTTTAAAAAATTGATTGATGCTTCATGAATATAGATCTTTAAAGAAATGTAGATGCATCTCAAATGCAGGTAATACTATGTTCTAATATAAAAACAAATAGTACCATGAGTTTTAAAGAAGTAAAAGGAACCAAATAAAAAATAAAAATTACGTTCTCATATTCACGTACTCCTTAGGGTAGACAAAATGAGCATGTTACTGCATGGGTATAATAAATCTGAACCTATTAGGAGAAAACGGGGGGAATGATTTCACAGCAAAATCTCCACAGGGAAGGGGGAATCTTCCATACATCAATCTGGGCTGCTTTTGCAACAATATTAGAAAATATTACTCTTTAATGAAGATGGAAGTAAATGCAATTTTGTAACTGGTAAGAAGGAGATTGAAGAGAATCTTTTTTGATGAAAATCTCAAAATGCAGTCCATTTCTACCCAGATTAAAGAGGAAAGGAACAAAGAAAGCAAAACCACTCTTAAAATAGGTTATAAATGGAGTAAATGGGTGCTCTTTTTCCATCTCTCATCTTTGAAAGTGATGTGATGTTTTGAAGAGTAATTACCAAATCTTTGTGAAATATGGTATTATCTTTATGAAATATTGAGACAGAATATAAATTGCGTTGTTTTCATTGATCTTATACCAAATTGCATTTACGACATTCATAAATAGCTAGACACTATAAAGTTAGTGGATCTTTTAGAACTCTGAGGAGTATGGCAATTTGTTCCCTTGGAGAATATAAACATTATGGCTGGTGGTTACCATATTTACACATGGTTTAAACACAATCCTTCCTGAAGACAAAAATAAAAATAAAAATAAAAAGGTTATAGTCTTTGGTTTCATTTCTAATTCTTAATACTCAGCATGAGATCAGTGATTTGTACAATGTGTACTTTTATAGTCCCATAGGTATTTTATAATATTTAGTATAAATATAATTTGAAATTAACTAAGATATATTCTTAGGAAGTGGCATCATGTAGTGGAAAGAGCACAGTATTTGAAGAGAAAAAATGTGAATTTGAGTTATAAATGTTCATTCATTAGCTAAATTGTGCCTTCATTTATAAAACATGATGTCTATTCTGGAAACATCACAGGATTATTAAATGGTTATTATTATTAAATGGTTATTAAATGGAATGATATGTTTAAATTTTAGTAAACTAGAAAGCACTATAGAAATATAATATATGATTATTATTGGCTGCTAAATTAAAGAGGTAGAGTGAATGAATGAGTATCTGCTGGTTATATAATCTGGTGTGACACAGTTAGCCTGTATTATTTCATGATTTCCTCTTATTTTTATTCCTATTATTTTTTCCCCTCTTATTTTATTTTAGAAATGGAGTGATATTAAGAGAGGTCACATAACTCAGTAATCATAACTTGTCTAGTAACTGGAAGAATCAAGTCTTACTGAAAACTCATTCTCTTTCTACCAAACTCATGCTGTTATTGTGAGAAGTGTTATTAGGACAGTGCGGAGAATAGTCTTTATTTTAACCCATCACTTAATGTTTTTAAGTGTAATCAGTTGTATAATACAATGTATTTGATATATTTTTATAGCACTTTGGATTTTCTTGACCCCATGAGTCGATACATTGTCAATCAGTTTTGTGGAGGCTTTGAAAACCTTAACATATCACAACTTGAACCTTTTTGAACCTACTTGAATTCATGTATGTGCAGTCTGGAAGTAAGAGCAACCAATGCCCAGTGGGATACTTTAATGGGCCATAATTAAAGGGATAAATATTTATCTTTCATCCCCCAGAGGGTTAGTTCTGAGGTACATTTTCTAAGACACCTCAGAAGGAGCCTTTTCTGACACTAATCTGGCAAGGTTTTGGGAGCACCTACTTACAACCTGAGTAAGGAGTCAGTCTTTTATTTTGTTTTGTTTTTTGCTGGTGAATATGGGTTTCCAAGGAAGGGAGTCTTGGTTCACACTTGATCTTTGCTGGCAAAGGCAGGAATGGAGCCAGTTATTCTGTGGTGTCCAATGGGAGTAGACCAGTTATTGTCTAAAAGTTTTCTCTTTTTAAACTACATTTTTACTAGTCTTTGGCTGAAGAAAACAGGCTTTCATTGGAGATTTTTCTTCATCTTTTGGTGTTTCTGGATTTTTGGTTTCTCCAGCACTAAATCTAGGATGGATGAGGCAAAGACAACAAAACAAAACACAGACAACAAAAACGAAAACAAAAACAGAAAACTTAACACATGTTGTTCCTCGGGTCCTTATGTCCCTACCTGGTCTGCCATCTTCTCTCTACATATGGAAGTCTTCTTATGTTTATTTTATATAATATGTTCAAGGCTTTTAGATTTAATTAGCAAGAGAGATAGTGAAAAGTTGTGGGCTTTTTGTTTTGTTTTGTTTTTGTTTTTCTCCATCTTTCTGGAAGCAGAAGCTTCTGGACAGCTTGAAATAGTTCTTGTGCCCATGACTCACTTTAGATTGCTTAATTAAACTCTCTAAAGATGAGCATGTGCATTTTTAAAATTTGATATATATGCTCAATAACTAAGGGATTATTTTGCAACTTTCATAACTTTTGCCCTCAAGTTTTGAATGTCTCTTTCTGAAGATTCAATTCATACCTTGTAAATTCTAACAGCAAGTATCCTGAATCTTATGTACACTTTGGGCTGAGAATTTCTATACACAAACTCCTCTCTTCTACAGGTTCCATGGGATCAAAGATCACCCATAATTCATGGAAGGCTAATATAATGAGTCCTTCAATTTTGCTACCTATAAGCAGAAAGATCCTACTTTTGCAATATTCCTCCTCTTACCTGTACCTTGCAAAATTAGTTGCTTTGTAATTTTGTGGCACATGAGCTCTTTAAAATTCTGTATGTGTGAGAGTGCGAGAGAGACAGAGAGAAGGGGGTGCTAATTGCATATAATATGAGGGAAACCTACCAATATACATACTGATTTATAGACAGTTAGGAACCCATACGACACAGAAAAAAAATTGGCTTGTTCATATAAAAGAAAAGCAATTACAATCTTTATGAGATTCACTTTCCTCTTATGACATATTATTATATGTACACTATTAGCTACATCATTAATGTATCTCAGATTAACTTTTTCTTAAATTTTATTTAATTGCAACAATAAATTTCATTTACATATTCTCTGTTACTCATACACTATGGTCATCTTTTTTTTGTTTTTGTTTTTGTTTTAAGATTTTATTTATTTATTTGTCAGAGAGGGAGAGAGTGAGAGCACACAAGAGGGGGAGCAGCAAGGGAGAAGCAGGCTCCCCACTGAGGTAGGAGCCCCATTCAGGACTCAATCCCAAGACCCTGGGATCATGACCTAAGCCAAAGGCAGACACTTAACTGACTGAGCCACCCAGGTGTCCCAATCTGCTTGACCCTGAGGAACTAACTGAGGGTTTTGGAGGGGAGAGGGGTGGGAGGTTGGGTGAGCCTGGTCGTGGGTACTCTGGAGGGCACGTACTACATGGAGCACTGGGTGTCCTGCATACACAATGAATTCTGGAACACTGAAAAGTAATTTAAAAAATAAAAAATTAAAAAAAGAAAAGAAATCAGGAGGAAATTTTTGTGTTACTTCATTAGCATGATATTATATCTTGCCTTTTTAAAACATATTGTTCTAGAATGAAAGATGTACACTAAATAAATTTAAAATATTAATGTCTATGTGCAAACACATGTTTGAATGTATGTGTGTGTATTTACCTAAATGCTTATGATATTTTTAAAAATAAATCTTAGTAATTGCCAGTTAAAGGATATTTTCCATTGATACAACAGAATATAAACTTTTAAAAAAGAGACATCTATGTCTGTTTTTGTGGAAAGGAAAATAAAAAGAATAATTAATCTCAACCTGAGAAAAAGTAAAGATGGCTCAAGATACACTCTGGAAATGATAACCAAAAAATAAAATAGAAATGAAAATATAAATGCTCAGATTTATCTGCTAGAGGAAATACACTAAAGTAGACAAAAAATATTTGAAAATTAAGAACTATGAATAAATTAACATTGTGTGGTAAGCTAAAAAATAGCCCCCCGCAAAGGTAATTTTGTCCATGAAAGAAATGGAATACTAAATCACTGAAGAGGAAAACATAAGGTCTAATCCAGGCTATTATGAAGGAATAACTGGCAAACATTTGGAAGAAAAAGTAATTTAACTGGCACAATACACAAAATAATCTCCAGACAAAATATCAAAGCAAAAAAAAAAAAAAAAAAAAAAAAAAAAAA
>NC_081565.1:28986137-28989360 GCF_022355385.1 Mustela nigripes
AAAAAAAAAAAAAAAAAAAAAAAAAAAAAAAAAAAAAAAAAGACATAAAAGCTTTAATGGTAAATATAGGCAAAAAGAGAGAGAGACCTGGAAAGCCATTTATAAGAATGAATTGAACATAAAACCACTTTTACAGGGCACCTGGGTGGCTCAGTGGGTTAAGCCACTGCCTTGGGCTCAGGTCATGATCTCAGGGTCCTGGGGTCGAGCCCCGCATTGGGCTCTCTGCTCAGCAGGGAGCCTGCTTCCTCCTCTCTCTCTGCCTTCCTCTCTGCCTACTTGTGATCTCTCTCTATAGAATAAATAAATAAAATCTTTAAAAAAATTTAAAAAGAAAAGAAAAAAAAATCCCACTTTTACATCAGCATTGTATTTCTTATGTTGGGCTTATACAAATAAATGACCTAGACACCTAGGTATTGTGATTCAAGTAGAAAAAAAAAAAAAAACAAGTAGAAAAAAAAAGTACACTATATTTCTGAGTAAAAAACAAACCAAAGACAACCCCAAGCTCCCACAAAAAACAGAAATCCTGAAGTATAGTAGTATATATTTGACTTGGCTTTGCTTCCAAGTGTGTTTGTTGGCTTACAAAAGGGAAAGGAGACCAATTATAAAAACTGAAAAATGTATGAGCCAAAATTACGTAAAACTTCAGACTAATAGAAATTGATTCTTGAAGAAAATGGAGCAAGTTTTAAGATGGTGACAATTCTGAAGTACTGTCATATATCTCAATTTCCTATCCTATTTGTTTCTACAGAAGATAATTTGTTTTGGACTCAGTTGCTTATTACAGAATCTATGCTGGGCAGTGTTGAACATCACTATCACCCTAAATCTAAAGAAGTTCACTAGGTACTCAGATGTAGTACCATTGATAAGAACTTATTTTATTGTCATACCTAAAGCATATTTTGCAAAATACGTTGACATTGATTTTTGACTTGGAAAATTATCATGTTTTAGGTTTTGTCTTCACCTAATTGATGACCTTGGAAGTTTTATTAACCTGCCCAAAGTTCCTTTGTGAGAGAACAGAATACAGTCTAGCAGTAGTCACACAAAGCCTCAAGTTTTAAAATGGCACTTGAAAGTTCAACTTCCACCAAACATTTCCCTCAGCAGACAGGATGATTAGACAAATAGGTTAAAATGTCAGTTGTTAATACTTTGATAGTATGCTACCTCCAAATCACAACTGCTATACTTTCATATTTTATGGCCAAACTATTCTTCATCATTTAACCTACCAAATGTATGGACAGCATGCACACATACATACACACTCATATAACATAACTTTCTCAATTTATATATTTTCCCTTTGTCTTCAGCTATCTGGCCATGGTTGGCTGGTTGATGCAGAATATCCACACCATATGTAATGCACATAATCATATCAAACATCAAAAGTAGAGTTTTCAAGTGAACTCCCAATTACTTGCTCTCTTATTTTCATCTTCTCAGTATTCTTTCTTCTTTGTCCTCTCCCCAGTTATTTGCCTTTCAAAAACCATCTTACTGTTCCATTTAAAATTAAAGAGGTGTTATTCAGTTATAATTGGTGATGAAAGCTGTTGCATAACACCTAGGGTACTTCACACTTTGGAACTGAAATTTCACTAGATTATTTAAAGATTATTTCACTCCAGTTTTTTATATGTCTCTGATTCAGATCATTTCTTTAATATTTTGGTTTTTTCCCCTCTAAACTATATCCATCATCCTTTAATTGTAGATGTGGTAAAATGATAAAATCAGCAAAACTTTCATTTCTTCTTTGTAAATGAGTTATCAGAAATGAGAGAGAGAGACAGGGGGACAGAGAGAGAGGGAGGAGGAGATGAGATCTTTCTAGCTTGAAGAAAAAGCTTCCAGGGACAAAATTAGAAACTAAATAAAGTCTTTTCGACTTAGAGTTGCTGCCCAAAATGCAGACTGAAAATTGGTAATGGAATCAGTTGAGTTACTGCATGTAATAGAGGCCTTGACGAGCTCTGATTCAGAAGTCATGCAGGCCTGGCTTGAATCTGACCTCATCCATTTCCTTCGGTAAGTTTTTAACTACCCTTGGCCTCTTCTCTATAGTGGGGAAAATTACGACCACTACTGGCATGAAATAAAAGTGCAATAGATTTTAGATAATGTGAATATTTCTTACACAAATCCTCGGGGGGAAAAATGAAAAATATATCACAGGCCTTGGGTAATAATTATATCAAGTCTGAAATTTCATTGTATTTTTAGGCATGATAAATGCTGGAAAAATACTTGGTATTCATTATACATGTTATTGGAGTGAAAGTATAGGAAAACATGGGCACCTAAATAAATTTATAGAAGTTCATAATCATTATGAACATTGACCTACAGTGGATATTTTTAATTTAAAATTTGGTTGGCTATTTTACATAAGTAGAAGTGTATAATGGAAAATCTTAAATAAGATTTAACAATAAAATTATATTGGAAGTTCAGGATTCAATCTCTGAGAGGCATTTGAAGTTCATAGGGGCATGTTGGTCTGGAAATGGTAAAGGTGTGTAATAAAAATAAGGAAATTCTGAGACAAGAAAATAAAAGAAACTGATGGTATATTGGGCGAGCTGTACTATGTTCAACAAAACCATGATACAGTCAGGTCGGGGATATGTCTATTGACATCAAATTCCACTGTATTTAACAAATGAGAAATGTCATCTTATGTTGATAAAAGAATGGTTAGTAACAAATCTGGTTACTTCATATGATGCTTAGAACCAATTCAGTAACCATATAATACAATTCTAAGTGAGTGTTGCTTATTATGGATTTTAAAATAACTGGCAAAACTGTTGAAATCTTGGTGAGAGACTATACAAAAAAGACATTATATTCAGGTAGTTACAGAAAAAGAATAGGACTTAGATTCATCTAGCCTGAGTTTCATCCCTGTATCTGCCATTTATTGTTTTTGATATTGAACATGAATTTCCTCTTCTCAAAGACTGTTTTCTTTTTTTTTTATAATTTTTTTATTTTTTATTTTTTATTATTTTTATAAACATGTATTTTTATCCCCAGGGGTACAGGTCTGTGAATCACCAGGTTTACATACTTCACAGCACTCACCAAAGCACATACCCTCCCCAATGTCCATAACCCCACCCCCCCTTCTCCCAACCCCCCTCCCTCCAGCAACCCTCAGTTTGTTTTGTGAGATTAAGAGTCACTTATGGTT
>NC_081565.1:28989760-29079516 GCF_022355385.1 Mustela nigripes
TTAGCCATTCTGACTGGTGTGAGGTGATATCTCATTGTGGTTTTGATTCAAAGACTGTTTTCTTAATTGAGCCAATACTTCAGAGAAGTCATCCATAATGCTTTGTACTTCCTGTATTATGTGCTCATGAAAGCATTGGTGATTTTTTTTGGAATCTTTTTGGATTAGTTGTTATTTAATCATTTTATTCTTCATTGTCAGTAGCAATTGCTTTATTAAAATTAATGCTTTCATCGGATTTCTTGTATACTGTAAGAATGCCCCACCAATTTCTTTTTTTTTTTTAGCAGAATGTTGGATAACGTAGTTATGAATTTGCCATTTCTGTTGATCAACTAGTCCTATTATATAAAATGGTAGAATGTATTGTAGTTATTTCCTAATCATTGTAGATATAAATTGACTAAATTTTTGCCATTAAAATTAGATTGATATGCACAATGTTCATTTCAAAAATTTACTTTAGGGGTACCTGGATGGATCAAGTCAGTTAAGTGTCTGCTTTGGGTTCAGGTCATGATCCCAGGGTCTCTACAGGGAGTCTGCCTTTCCTTCTCCCCTTGCCACTCCCCCGACTCATTCTCTCTCACATGTGCACTCTCTCTCTTTCAAATGAATAAAAGCTTTGAAAAATTATTTTAGATGAGTGAATAATATTACTACATATTAAATAGGAAGTAACGTATGTGAATATACTTAAAAACATATTGCTGCTAGTACTATCTGTTAATTGCCCCAAATTATTTTAAATCAGAATTTTGCCATATACCCAATGATAAAATTTATCTTCCTACTATTTTCCCCCCATTCTATAGTGATTTGACACATTGGTGTGCTCTAATAATAATAGAGTATACAAGTCCAGCTTAACTTTTATAAATTAGTTAAGGAACAGTTATTCTTTGATTAATAGTTATAAATCATCTTTATTTAGAGAAGTGTTAGTTGTCTTACAAATACTATTCCATCATCCATGACAAAATTGAATAGCCACCACCATATAGTAAATTGAAAAGTTCTGCAGATATCACAAAACAACGTAGAATTCATCCAATACTTAATACTTTTTTATTTTATTTTATTTTATTTAAGATTTTATTTATTTATTTGACAGAGACATTGGGAGAGGGAACACAGCAAAGGGAGTGGGAAAGGGAGAAGCAGGCTTCTTGCTGAGCAGGGGAGCCTGATGCGGGGCTCGATCCCAGGACCCTGGGATCATGACCTGAGCTAAAGGCAGGCACTTAACAACTGAGCTACCCTGGTGTCCCAATACTTTTTTATTTTAATTTCATAAGAGGATATTTTTGAAGTACATGGGAAAAATTCAGTCTCTGGCACTATGTTTAATGAGAGTCATTGTAGCAGAAAGATGGTCTATTATTCTGAAGAGAGCCTGGGTTCAAATTCTAGTTGTCAGTTTTAATTTTGAAGAAAAAATTATTATAGGATTATTTGAGGCCTACATAAGATAACGATCTCATAATTATCCTACACCAGGATGGTATACAGTGCCTATTAGATAAAGCTCCTCTTTAGTCAGGAGAATTTTAATTTGAGCCCCCAATTATCTCTTTTTCTGAGCTTTCATTATTTCTCATTCTTAAATAAAACAATATACTCTATAAAATGATGTTTGATAACATGGATTTAAAAGTCTAATTGCTTTGTATATGAATCTTGGCTTTGCCACTTACAAGATATAAGAACTTAGACAAGTTATATAATTTTTCAGAGTCCAATTTCCTTGTGCATAACATGGAGAGTACATTTTTACCTTACTCAAAGGAAATGTATGCCTGGTACATAAGCACTCAAGATTTCCTCTCATTACTATTTAAAAATTGTGAAGTCTCCATACCTGGATACTATATCTAGTTATGTGAGTGTGTGATCTTTAAGGAATAAAGAAATAAAGGGCACAAAAGTTTTTAACTTTGTTAGTGTATAAATTCATTAAATCAATTACCCATCTAATTACCCACAGAGCAGCTTGTCCTTAAAGGATGAAATGTGTAATGACCAATACATTTTGCAAGTATCCAATAACATTAATATTATAGAGATAATTACTATTTAATTAAGACTGAGTTTCATCTACAAGAATAAAAAATAAAAGCTAAATAATTTGTTAGTATAATTATTTGATGAAAAATATTTCATATATTTGAAGAGTATGATTAATACTTCAGATAAAAATTTTACACAGACACACACACACAAAACACACATAAAGTTTGGATTCATTCATAGAACTCAGCTAAATTTTTTACTATATTACCTAAATTTATAAATCCATGATTATCCAGGTAAAAATATTATTTTTCTGGGTGAAACAATTAGTGAATGATTCAAAGTTTCATTTATTAAAGAGAGTGAACATTTTTTAATGAAAGTGGGTCACCTTTAAAATGATGACTTTTTTCTGTCATTTTTATTATTTATGAATAATTTAACATTCAGAATTCTATACTATTGGAAACTATTCAAATAGAGAAATAGTTATAAAATGTTCCATTTAAATTTGCCATTGATCTGACTTGAGCTAACAACGTAATTCAAATGGGAAAATGATATTGTTTTATTCTACTTTCAGTAAAATGTTGAAAATTATAATCTTTAAATAACTTTAGGTAGCATTTCAGAGGTTGGAGCTACATTCTTACTGTTTTACTTAGTCTTTTACACCCTGTATATTTTTTAAATTTATTTTATTTTTTTTAAGATTTCATTTATTTATTTGACAGTCAGAGATCACAAGTAGGCTGAGAGGCAGGCAGAGAGAGAGAGGTGGAAGCAGGGTCCCCACTGAGCAGAGAGCCTGATGCGGGGCTTGATCCCAGGACCCTGGGATCATGACCTGAGCCGAAGGCAGAGGCTTTAACCCACTGAGCCACCCAGGAGCCCCATCCTGTGTATTTTTTTAAAGATTTTGAAAACTCTGACCCATATGAGCTAGGTATGAAAAATATTATACAGGAAAGTGTACTCACATGCTCCCCAAATCAGTAAGCAACAGTGGAGATGACAGAAAACTTTCTGGGGGTGCCTGAGTGGCTCAATTGGTTGAATCTCCTACTCTTGGTTTTAGCTTGGGTCATTATTTCAGGATCATGGGATGGAGCCCTGCATTGGGGTCCATGATCAGCTGGAAGTCTGTTTCAGATTCTCTCCTTCTCCCTCTGCCCCATCATCCTAAAAAATAAATAAGTAAATCTTTAAAAGAAACTTTATGGAATGAGAATAATCTTTTTAAGCAATCAGTAAATACATAATAGCCTGATAACGTAAGTAATTATTTTGAAATAATCCATAATTTAACATCTAATAAACTGAGAGCATTTTCACCATTTAGTTATGAACATTGATAACTGTGTTCTAATAACCCTCAGACCTTCAGGAACTACTGGGTTGTAGATGTAGACTAGAAATGAATTACATGTATTAGTGTTCACCTAATGTTGGGATATCTAAATGTCTTTCTCAGTTGAGGGAATATCTTGAAAAAAGGTATCTTGAAAATCTAGAAACAGTTTAAGATGATTAGGTTAAAGATTTATTTAATAATGCTATATAATTTTATTATTAATTGTACATATTTTTAAAAATTATTTTTATTAACAAGTGATGTATTATTTGACCCAGGGATACAGCTCTCTGGCTTATACATTTCACAGCTCTCCCATGGCACATACCCTTCCCAGTGACATAACCCAATCATCCTCTGCCTACCCCTCTAACCCCAAGCAACCCTCAGTTTGTTTTGTGAGATTAAGAATCTCTTATGTTTTGTCCCACTCCCACTCCCATCTTGTTTCATTTTTTCCTTCCTTATTCCCCCGCCCTGCCTCTCAAATTCTTCATAGCAGGGAGATCAAAAGATAGTTGTCTTTCTCTGATTGACTTATTTCATTCAGCATAACACCCTCTAATTCCATCCACATCATTGCAAATGGCAAGATTTCATTTCTTTTGATGGTTGCATAGTATTCCATCGTGTGTGTGTATGTGTGTGTGTGTGTGTGTGTGTACACAACGTCTTCCTTATCCATTCATCTGTTGATGGACATCTAGGTTCTATCCATAGTTTGACTATTGTGGATATTGCTTCTATAAACATTCAGGTGCACATGCCCCTTCAGATAACTGCCTTGGTATCTTTAAGGTAAATATCCAGTAGTGCAATTGCTGGGTCATAGGATAGCTCTATTTTCAACTTCTTGAGGAACCTCCATGCTGTTTTCTAGAGTGGTTATTCCAGCTTGCATTCCCACCAGCAGTGTAGGGGGGTTCCCTTTTCTCCACAACCTCTCCAACATCTGCCGTTTTCTGACTTGTTCATTTTAGCCATTCTGACTGGTGTGAGGTATCTCATTGTCATTTTGATTTGTATTTCCCTGATACCAGGTGATGTTGAGCATTTTTTTTAATGTGTCTATTGGCCATCTGGATGTCTTCTTTGCAGAAATGTCTGTTCATGTCCTCTGCCCATTTCTTGATTGGATTATTTTTCTTTGGGTGCTGAGTTTAGTATGTTCTTTATAGATTTTGGATACTAGCCCTTTATCTGATACACCATTTGCAAATTCTGTCAGTTGTCTTTTGGTTTTGTTGACTGTTTCCTTTGCTATGCAAAAGATTTGATCTTGATGAAGTCCCAATAGTTCATTTTGTCCTTGCTTCCCTTGCCTTTGGCGATGTTTCTAGGAAGAAGTTGCTGCAGCTGAAGTCGAAGAGGTTGATGCCTATGTTTGCCTCAAGAAATTTAATGGATTCCTGTCTCACATTGAGGTTTTTCATCCATTTTGAGTCTATTTTTGTGTGTGGTGTAAGGAAATGGTCCAGTTTCATTCTTCTGCATGTGGCTGTCCAATTTTCCCAACACCATTTGTTGAAGAGGCTGTCTTTTTTCCTTTGGACATTCTTTCCTGCTTTGTCGAAGATTAGTTGACCACAGAGTTGAGGGTCTATTTCTGGCCTCTCTGTTCTGTTGCATTGATCTATGTGTCTGTTTTTGTGCCACTACCGTACTGTTTTGATGATGACAGCTTTTTAATAGAGCTTGAAGTCTGAATGGTGATGCCACCAACTTTGGCTTTCTTTTTCAACATTCCTCTGGCTATTCGAGGTCTTTTCTGACTCCATATAAATTTTAGGATTATTTGTTCCATTTCTTTAAAAAAATGGATCGGATTTTGATAGGGATTCCATTAAATATGTGGGTTGCTTTAGGTAGCATAGACATTTTCACAATATTTGTCCTTCCAATCCATGAGCATGGAACATTTTTCCATTTCTTTGTGTCTTCCTCCATTTCTTTCATGAGTACATTATAGTTTTCTGAGTACAGATTCTTTACCTCTTGGGTTAGATTTATTCCTAGGTATTTTATGGGTTTGGGTGCAATTTTAAATGGGATTGACTCCTTAGTTTCTCTTTCTTCTGTCTTGCTGTTTGTGTAAAGAAATGCAACTGATTTATGTGCATTGATTTTATATCCTGACACTTTACTGAATTCCTGTATGAGTTCTAGCAATTTTGGAGTGGAGTCTTTTGGGGTTTCCACATAAAGTATCATATCATCTGCAAAGAGTGAAAGCTTGACTTCTTCTTTGGTGATTCAGATGGTTTTATTTTGTTTTGTTGTCTGATTGCTGGGGCTAGGACTTATAATACTATGTTGAATAGCTGTGGTGATAGTGGACAGCCCTGCCCAAACTCCTGATCCCAGGTGAAAAACTCTCTCAGTTTTTCCCCACTGAGAATGATATTTGCTGTGGGTTTTTCATAGATGGCTTTGATGATATTGAGATATGTTCCCTCTATGCCTACACATTGAAGAGTTTTGATTCAAAAAGGATGCTATATTTTGTCAAATGCTTTTTCAGCATCTGTTGAGAATATCCTATGGTTCTTGTTCTTTCTTTTATTGATGCGTTGTATCACATTGACTGATTTGCAGATGTTGAACCAAACTTGCAGCCCAGGAATAAATCCTACTTTGTTGTGGTGAATAATCCTTTTAATGTACTGTTGGATTCTATTGGCTAGTATTATGGTGAGAATTTTTGCAACCATGTTCATCAAGGATATTGGTCTGTAAATCTCGTTTTTGATGGGTTCCTTGTCTGGTTTTGGGATCAAGGCCACATAAAATAAGTTTGGAAGTTTTACTTCCATTTCTATTTTTTTGAAACAGTTTCAGGAGTATAGGAATTAATTCTTCTTTAAATGTTTGGTAGAATTCCCCTGGGAAGCCGTCTGGCCCTGGGATCTTGTTTTTTGGGAAATTTTTAATGACTTCAGTAACAGTACTGAAATTTTTGATGCTTCAATCTCCTTACTGGTTATGGGTCTGTTCAGGTTTTCTATTTCTTCCTGGTTCAGTTTTGGTAGTTTATATGTCTCTAGGAATGCATCCATTTCTTCCAGATTGTCAAATTTGCTGACGTATAGTTGCTCATAATACGTTCTTATCAGTTTTTATTTCATTGGTGTTGGTTGTGATCTCTCCTCTTTCATTCATGATTTTATTTATTTGTGTCCTTCCTCTTTTCTTTTTGATAAGTCTGGCCAGGGGTTTATCAATCTTATTATTTCTTTCAAAGAACCAGCTCTTAGTTTCATTGATTTGTTCTACTGTGTTTTTGGTTTTTTGTTTTTTGTTTTTTTGTTTGTTTGTTTCTATTTCACTGATTCCTGCTCTGATCTTTATTACTTCTCTTCTCCTGCTGGGTTAAGGCTTTCTTTGCTGTTCTTTCCCCAGCTCCTTTAGGTATACGGTTAGGTTGTGTACTTGAGACCTCTCTTGTCTCTTGAGAAAGGCTTGTATCATTATATATTTTCCTCTTGGGACAGCCTTTGCTGTGTCCCACAGACTTTGTACAGCTGTGTATTCATCATCATTTATTTCCATGAATTTCTTCAATACTTCTTTAATTTCCTGTTGACCCATTCATTCTTTAGTAGGATGCTTTTTAGCCTCCATGTACTTGGGTTCCTTCCAAATTTCCTCTTGTGATTGAGTTCTAGTTTCAGAGCTGTGGTCTGAAAATATGCAGGGAATGATCCCAATCTTTTGGTACCAGTTGAGAACTAATTTGTGACCCAGGATGTGATCTATTCTGGAGAATGTTCCATGGGCACTAGAGAAGAATGTGTATTCTGTTGCTTTGGGATGGAATGTTCTGAATATATCTGTGATGTCCATCTGGTCCAGTGTGTCATTTAAGGCCGTTATTTCCTTGTTGATCTTTTGCTTGGGTGATCTATTTCAGTGAGTGGGGTGTTAAAGTCCCCTACTATTATTGTATTACCATTGATGTGTTTCTTTGATTTTGTTATTAGTTCATTTGTATAGTTGGCTGCTCCCATGTTGGGGCATAATATTTAAATTGCTAGGTCTTCTTTTTGGAAAGACTCTTTTTGTATGATATAGTTTTTTTCCTCATCTCTTATTATAGTCTTTGGCTTAAAATCTACTTTATCTCTTATAAGGATTGCCACCTCTACTTTCTTTTAATGTCCATTAGCATGGTAAATTGTTTTCCACCCCCTCACTTTCAATCTGGAGGTGTCTTTGGGTCTAAAATGAGTTACTTGTAGACAGCATATTGATGGGTTTTGGTTTTTTATCCATTCTGATACCCTATGTCTTTTGATTGAGGCATTTAGCCCATTAACATTCAGAGTAACTATTGAAATATATGAATTAAGTGCCATTGTATTGCTTATAAGGTGACTGTTACTGTATATTGTCTCTTTTCCTTTCTGGTCTACTACTGTCAGGCTCTCTCTTTGCTTAGAGGACCTCTTTCAATATATCCTGTAGAACTGGTTTGGTGTTTACAAATTCTTTTAGTTTTTGTTTGTCCTGGAAGCTTTTTATCTCTCCTTCTATTTTCAATGATAGCCTAGCTGGATACATATTCTTGGCTGCATATCTTTCTCATTTAGTTCTCTGGATATCATGTCAGTTCTTTCTGGCCTGCCAAGTCTCTGTGGATAAGTCTGCTGCCAATCTAACATGTCTACCACTGTATGTTATAGACATCTTGTCCTGAGCTTCTTTCAGGATCTTTTCCTTATCACTAAGACCTCTAAGTTTTACTATTAGAGTGGGGTGTGGACCTATTTTCATTGATTTTGAGGGGGGTTCTGTGTCTTCCTAGATTCTGATGCTTGTTCCCTTTGCCATATTAGGGAAATTCTCTACTATACTTTGCTTCAATATACCTTCTGCCCCTCTCTTTCTTCTTCTTTTGGGATCCCAATTATTCTCATATTGTTTCATCTTATGGTATCACTGATCTCTTGAATTCTCCCCTCATGGTCCAATAGGTGCTGTCTCTATTTTCCTCAGCTTCATTATTCTCCATCGTTTGGTCTTCTATATCACTAATTCTCTCTTCTTCCTCATTCATCCTAACAGTAAGAGACTCCATTTTTTATTGGACCTCACCAATTTTTTTTTTATTTCAACTTAGTTAGAATTTAGTTCTTTTATTTCTCATGAAATGGATTTTATTTATCCAGAAATGGATTGTCTCATACCTTCCATGCTTATTTCAAGCCTAACTAGCACCTTGATAATCATCATTCTGAACTGAAGTTCTGACATATTTCCAATGTCTGTATTTTAATAAAATAAAAATAAAAATAATATATCTATATATATATACTATATATATTTTTTATATATACATGTATACATATATGTAGATACACACACACACACATACATGTAGACTGGTGAATAGAATAGAGCCACCCACTTGATTTTGGGTTTATTCTGGTCTCTTAGAAGAAAATACCTTCCAAAATTTAAAAGAAAGAAAAACATATATATACACAAATAAGGGTAAACACGATGAAGGGATGGAATATTACTGTAAATATGAAAATTTAAAGAAGATTCTAAAAAAGGAATTGATAAGTTGGTTGGAAAAAGAAAAAAAAAAGCTAAAGAAGAGAGAATGTGATCAGACTGGAAACTAGAACAAAACCATGTGCTAGATTTAGGGTATATTTTGATCTATTAGAAGAAATTGTATCCCAAAATTTTAAAGGAAAAAAACCTCTATGTATAGAAAAAATAAGATTAAATACAATCAAGGCATAAAATATGACTATAACAATGAAAATTTAAAAAGTAATTTTAAAGGTATTTTTAAGATAAAATAGTTAAAAAAACAGTGAAAGAGGAAAGAGAAAAAGTTAAAAAAATAGTATAAGAAAAAAAACGGTTAACTTTTTAAGATTAAAGGATCCTGGGGGAAATGCCATGAATTCTATTTCTTACTTTCCCCTAACTCTGGAGTTACAGTTCTTGTTGATTGGTGAACTTGGTCTTGGCTGGTTGTTTTTGCTGATCCTCTGGGTGCGGGGCCTGTTGCAGTGATTCTCAAATGTCTTTGCCCAACGTGGAATTGCACCACCCTTGCCAGGGGCTGCCTAAGTAATCTGTTCGGTTTTGCTCTTGGGAGCTTTTGTTTTCTGACTGCTTTCCTTTCCATAGAGTTTTGGAGGATGGGAGTGAAAATGGCAGTCTCCCAACCTCTGGCCTGGAGGAGCCAAGAGCTCGGGGCTCCACTCCTCAGTATGCCCTCAGAGAAGAGCAGTCAATCCCTCCCATTTCCCAGGTCTCCAGCCACACTCCATGCTCACCCAGTCTGTGACTGAGCATTTCTATCTCTGGCACATGGCCCCATTTGGAGTCTCCAAACCCAGCAGATTCCTGCCAGGCATTCCCATGCTGCACCCCCCAGAGGAGGAAGGAGGGGGTCTCTCCAGATCTGCTACTTATGGAATCCCTGCTCAAAGAGCAGTGGCCTAACTATGCCTCAGATCACGGCTTAAGGTAACCCCAAGCTGAGAGCTCACTCCTTGGCCCCAGCTCTGTCTCTGTAGCTAGCTTCTCTGCTCTGATACCTGGCAGCTCTGCCACACTCAGACACTCCCTGGTCTTTCTGTGACACTGCGGGTCCTGAGACTACACTCTCCCCACAAGGGCTTCATCCCTGCTTAGCCTCTGGAGCAATTTCCCTCAGTGGAGCAGACTTCTTAAAGTTCTGATTTTGTGCCCCACTGCTCTTCTGCTTGCTGGGAGCTGGCCCCTCCCCACACAGTCTATCTCACGTGGCTTCAGATTCACTTCTCCACAAGTCTTACCTTTCAGAAAGTGGTCAATTTTCTGTTCCTAGAATTGCTGTTCTTCTTCTCTTCTATCTCCTATTGAGTTTGTAGGTATTTGTAATGATTTGATAACTATTTAGCTGAACTCCTGGCACCTAATGCTATTTCAGTCTGCTACTCCTCCGCCATCTTGCTTCATTGCACATATTTTAAATGACATATACAGTATAATACTTTTATTATACTAAGTCAACCAAGAAATATAGAAGACGATTGAGTTAGATAATCAAGTACTTGGCAATATTTATAAAATGTCTTTGGAAGGATTAAAAATGTGGGCCCTAAAATTTATACCTCCCCAGAAATCCAATGTATTTTAAAGTGACTGCATATAATTTGTCATTGCAAAATTATTGTGGTTTTTAAAAATTAGAAACAAACTGTCTAAAAATAAGAAATTGATTTAGTGTGTTGTGATTTATTCATAAATGCAACATTAGACAAATATCTTACAATGATATATTTTTAATAATTTTATTTATTTGAGAGAGAGAGGAAGAACATAGGCAGGGTAATGGCAGAGGGAGAAGTGGACTCTCCACTGAGCAAGAAGCCCAATGTGGGGCTTGATCCCAGGACCCTGGAATCATTACCTGAACCAAAGGCAGACTCTAAAGCAACTGAGCCACTGAGGTACCATATTACAATGTACTTTCAAGTAATATTTTACAATATAAATAACCTAAAACATTCTATCATATTAAAAAGAATTTTATAAAATAGTATAAATACTGTGATCCTAATTTTATAAAATAAAGACAGTGAGCTCTATGAGTGCAGCTCCTGTAAATGTTATTTATGATTGTACATTTCCTTCCAGGTACATTGTCTCAAACAGAATAGGTACCAGTCAACATTTCTAAATGAACAAATATATAAGACCAAAAATAATCCATAGTGCTGTAAGAATCTATTGAGCACTTTGTAAAGAATCTAAATATAATGAGTATTCTAAAGTTAAGTAAAATAATGTGCTATTTTGCTTTTCAAGACTTTATGAAGAAATGATCATGTTTTTAATGATTATAATTATTAGTGGTAAAATTATCCCAGGTGAAGACATTAAAAAGAGTAAAAACCTAAATTTTGCTACTACACAGTTTCGTTCTTTCATGAGATATTCTATACCAACAAATTGGTTGTTCATGCAGAGATCTACAGCATAGACTTCTTTGCAATGAAGAAAATACTGGCTGTCAGGGAGCTGATTCAACATTATAAAATGATCGTCACAGAAACAGAGCAGTGTGTGCTAAACCACTTATTCCAGGGAGAAAGTTTTCATATTTTAACATTAGTTCTCTAATACCTGGAATGGATGCATGTGGTAAAGAGTTAGAAAACCCATTTATTTGATAAGGATAAAAGGACAAAAAAATTATTTTAATTAATAAAATGTTAAACTTTTCTTACCATTTCTTAACCATCAATGATTTAAAATAATTTTGGCACCTAACTTTTTTTTTAGTTTGAACAATATATCTTGACATAAATGTTTTATACATTTTCCATGATGTTAGACTTCCAGGGAGCTCTATAAACAGAACTGCTATTTCTGCTACTGACTTCTGTACTAGCTAAGAAAGAGAAGTCAGACAAGTAGAGACAAAAATGTCAGCTCTCTATAGCATAACATACAGATTTGTGAAATCACTGTGTTGTACATCTGAAATTAATGTAACAGTGTGTGTCAACTATACCTGAGATTTTAAAAAGTCAGTTCTATTACTGGAAATCTAATAATACCAGGGAGACATAGATATGGGGCAGCAAAACTGCTAACCGGAATTAGACTGACCTACCATAACAGGTTCTGGTTCACAGGAACAGACCTTGCTCATTGAACTTGAGGAAAGGGCAAGAGCAGAGCAGAGAGACCTCAGCAGCACAGAGCTAGAGGAAAGGCAAAACTACAAAATCCCCATTAGATATTTTACTACTCCTCCTTTCAGTAGGAAAAATGCAGGTATAGAGAGAAGTCAGGTGAGTTACAATCCCCTTCATGGAAATAAGTAAATAAAATTCTCTTCAGGGAGAATAAGTTTCTTTCTTAACATGTATCTTCAATACTTTGCCATGTGAAGCAAATGATAGTTATTAGTGACTGATCAAGTTTTATCCTTTCCATGTCTATACTAAATACATTTTAGTTTAGCTTTTTTGGATAGAAAGAAAATAAAGCTAAAATATTGTGAAGGATTGGCTTTAGACACGTCCTTAGGCTTAAAAGTAGTGGTTTCTATTTTTAAGAAGGCACTTGGAGTAAATATTGTTATATAAAATAGATGGAAAGATAATATGGATTTGTACTTACACTGAAAGACATTAAATTGCCAAAAGGTGATATTAATTCACAAAGTAAATTTTCTGCCCCAGTAAATTTAATTACAATACTGTTCTGGGTCACAGCGTATGATTTTATTTTTATTCTTATTATTTTAAATGCTATTCTACTAATAGTTTTTCTAGCTTCACTTGTTACCTTGTTTATCCTCTGGCTACAGAACCAGGAAAAAAAATTACATGAAAATTCCTCCAAAGGTCTCAGTATTGCTTTTCTTTGTTAAATGAACACATGTTTGTAACATACCTACAAACACTTCACTAGTTTGACTGCTAATTGCAATCCTTGTTGGGATGTGCTTGGAGAAAGCAACCGTGAAATAAATAAAATTCAGCTTTTCTCTTGCTACAAGTACTATCCTTTTATCTTCCTATGTAGTCTACTGGAGAGAGACATTTTCAGACAATATACCAATCTCTAATTTGTCATTTAACAAGTATTTATTGAGTTCACTTTATGTTTCAAGCTTTGTGTTAAAATAAAACAAATAAATGTAAGCTCATAGATTTTATGGTCCATTCTACTTTATCAACAGCTATTGGTTTCTGTACTATAAAAATATTGATGAAATACTGCTATAGAGGCAACTGTATTCTTTTCATTCATATAAACATGATATTTTATTCCCTCATACACCACAAATGCATGTGCCTGTGAATGTGCTTTTGATATGTTGTTGACTTTCCATACAACCACTGACTATGTAGAGAACAGTTTTTAGGGGACCTGGGTGGCTCAGTGGGTTAAAGCCTCTGCCTTCAGCTCAGGTCATGATCCCAGGGTCTTGGGATCGAGCCCCACATCGGGCTCTCTGCTCCACAGGGATCCTGCTTCCTTCTCCTCTCTCTCTCTGCCTACCTCTTTGCCTACTTGTGATCTCTGTCTATCAAATAAATACATAAAATCTTTTTTAAAAGTACAGTTTTTAAAGCAAATCAGTACGAATTCTATTAGCCATAATATTACTAACTTATTATCTAAATATATGTGTTCTTTTTTTAAAGAATAAATAATTTGCTGGTTTAAAAAAGCACTTGATTAGCATTATATAATGCAGCCTCTTTCAACTCCCCAGTTAAATACCAACAAAATTGCAATAAAAATTGAAACATCATGTCACTATTAAAAAGTAAGTTTCAAAGCAATTTATAAAAATCTGAAATTTTCAGTACCTATAAAATTGATGCTGTTAGGTTTAGAAAAACAGATCTAAGGTTAGCTTCTTCGAATACTATGGTTTTTTTTTTTTCCCATCATACGGCTGTCCTATCAAAAAGTTGGAAGTTTTGTTATATCTCCCTTTTCAAAAACAATAAAAAATATCACAACCCTTTCTTTACTGAAAAAATTATTCTTCTTGGAGTTTTCAGATTATTGTTTTTTTTTCCCTTTACCATACACAATCTTTCAATATTCAAAAAAAGAATAAAATAAGATAGCTGGGAAGAAGAAGAATAGTCTCAGGGTCCCTCTTGTCCCCTGTGCAATATAACCTTATCTTCAGGTTTCCATGGAATTACTACTTAGAATTTCCCTCCCAACTACTGAAAATGATGTGTGTGTGTGTGCATGTGTGTGTGTACCCGTGTTGTGGAGCAGTTATTAGTGTACGTGAATCTGTTCTCAGTATCCTTGTTTTTGATAACTTAGCCTACTTACAATTCCCAGAGATACATTTTACCACTAGGCAATATACTGGCTTCAAAAGCTGAAACAAGGCTGGCTACTTTCTCTTTTCAGCCCAGGATGAAACAGAGAAAGTTATTATCTTCACTCCTTTTTTCTTTTCTTTTTTTCCCTTCCTACAACCATCTTCTTTGCTTCTGTCCCCAGAGAGTAAGTTCACTTGGGCACCTTAAGTCGATATGGTTTCCAAGTCTAGACATAAGATAATAGGGGTAATCCTTCTCCCACGTAACCATCCATATTTACAGTCTTTTTTTTTTTTTTGTAAGAGAATTCCATCATTGCTCCTTCTACAGACAAATGAAACTAGTAAATCTTATATTTGGATTGTGACCTCATGACTCTTGTATATAGTCTCCCCTTACAAGAACCATCGATGGCACAGTTTAATAGTACCCTCATGCCTTTAAAAATTAACAGGAAAAGGAAGACTGACAAATAGTATTGTCTAGAAAAAGTGGCTTCCATTGCTGTTTGTGACAGTAGAGTCAGGAAGATGATTAGAGCAGGTAATTGTGGGGATTATAGTTGCTAATGAATACTGTTATTTCAAGTATGAGAATTAGAAGTGGAGGCAGCAAAAGAAGCAGTTGTGGGCTAGAAACGAGAATTGGCATGAAAACTATAGACACTAATCTGCTAATCTAAGGAACACTTCAACTAGTGCCTCAGTGAACAAAGGAAGGAATGAAACGCATAAACAAATGTGAATATCTGGACATTTCATTTGAAAATAACTAAGGGACAAATAACAAAAGTAGATCATGAAAAATAATTCAGACCAAAGAAAATGGGACCTCCAAGCTAAAAGCTCAAAGGTAAAAACATTCTCCTAAATGAATCATTATAAAAAGCAAAATGCATTCTAGAAAAGTTGGACTTTCTCAGTGAAATAAAACTATGAGTGTATTGGCTAACATTAGAAGACAACAGAATCAAATTAAGATGTAAGTGGGTAGATAAGAAAAGTTTGTAAGTAAACTAAAATGCATTAAAGGAAATAAGGGGAAAGATAAACTGTGAAGAAAATAAAATTAGAAATATGGAGGATAAATGTGAAAATTCATCAGACTAGAAAAGAAACCATAAGACAAAACACAGCACAACCACAGCAAATGAAAGAGAATAATACCATAAAGCCCACGTACTGACGTTAAAATGACTCACTGTGTCTGTGGATCTTCTATTATGTTACAGTTAAAATTTCTGCCTTGTTTTTAAATCCCGAGATTTACTTCATTCTTCCTCTAAATAAAACCCTGGGTCTTGTTTATCCAGAATATATCTGTTTCGAGAGTAGATTTTAGACATACACACACACACACACACACACACACACATACACACACACTCACAATTTATACTAATGCTATCCTATATAAAGTTGTAATATTTTTTGGCTGTTTTTTATATAAATTACAAGGAGTTATGATATTTGTATGCTGGTCAATAGCATTGACCACTGACATCTGGCTATCTCTGAGTAAGGTGAAGTGTCCGATGCAGGTCATGCCAGACCACTTACATGTTGTGTATCCTGGATCCAGCTCCTAAAAGATGTTTTGTGGATATCAAAGAAACCTAAACCTTGGGCCATGGGTCTTATCCAAGAGTGAAGAAGCAGACTATGGACTAGGATACCAAAATTTTCCTTTAGATGCTAGAGAAACAAACTGGGAAGCAAAGAAACTAGAGATTGAGCAAGACTAAAATAAAAGAAAGACCAAGGAAAATTTAAAGATCGAAGGTTCGTTATGGCTCAGATTGTCTTTGTGTTCTTTTTAAGAGATAGTACATAATCAAATGATATTGCAGCCATCTTCAAAACACTATAATAATGGGGCACTTGGGTGGCTCAGTTCATTGAGCATCTGCCTTTAGCTCAGGTCATGATCCCAGCAATGGGCTCCCTGCTCAATGGGGAGTCTGCTACTCCCTCTTCCCCTCTCCCCTAGTCATGTGCTCTCACTCTTTGTGCATGTGTGTGCACTCTCTCTCTCTAATAAATAAATAAATAAATATAATGTTTTACAAACCCACTATATTAGCATGTTTTAGCTACTGGCCATCAGAATATTATCAAGATATTACAGCTTTTAATTTTTTAAAATTTTTAAAGATATTACAGTTTTTTAAAACTAGAATCTTTCCTACTTTCTGGTTGTTTCCTCTTTCTCTAGAAGATCCTTCCCAAACTCCTCTTTGGCTCATCATAGTGAGGATTCTTGTGCTAATCTTGTCTTGTCACTTTACAGACTCCCCACATAAGTATGTCCAAATTCATGACTAAATATTGTCAGAGATAAATACCACTGGACATTAGTTAAAGCAGTTAAAATGGCTTTTATTCAGTAGCCACTGACACTAGGGGAAAGAACTGAGCTCGGTTCTGATTTGTGGACTGACAGCTGTTTTAAAGGAAGAATGAGGTTTTAATTTGAATCTCCCTGATGGCTAGTGATGATGAACAGTTTTTCATGTGTCTGATAGTCATTTGTATGTTTTCACTGGAGAAGTGTCTGTTCATATCTTCTGCCCATTTTTTGATATGATTGTATGTTTTGTGTGTGTTGAGTTTGAGGAGTTCTTTATAGATCCTGGATGCAATCTTTTGTCTGTACTGTCATTTGCAATTATCTTCTCCCATTCCGTGGGACTGTTTCATTGACTGTTTCCTTTGCTGTGCAGAAGCTTTCGATTTTGATGAAGTCCCCAAAGTTTATTTTCGCTTTTGTTTCCTTTGTCTTTGGAGACATATCTTGAAAGAAGTTGCTGTGGCTGATATCAAAGAGATTACTGCCTACGTTCTCCTCTAGGATTCTGATGGATTCCTGTCTCACATTGAGGTCTTTTATCCATTTTGAGTTTATCTTTGTGTACGGTGTAAGAGAATGGTCAAGTTTCATTCTTCTACATATAGCTGCCCAGTTTTCCCAGCACCATTTATTGAAGAGACTATCTTTTTTTCCACTGTATATTTTTTCCTGTTTTGTCGAAGATTGTTTGGCCATAGAGTTGAGGGTCCATATCTGGGCTCTCTACTCTGTTCCCCTGATGTATGTGTCTGTTTTTATGCCAGTACCATCTCCTTACACCAGTTATAATGGCCAAAATTAGCAAGACAGGAAACAACATATGTTGGAGGCAATGTGGAGAAAGGGGAGCCCTCTTACACTGTTGGTGGGAATGAAAAATGGTGCAGCCACTTTGGAGAACAGTGTGGAGATTCCTCAAGAAATTAAAAATAGAGCTTCCCTATGACCCTGCCATTGCACTACTGGGTATTTACCCCCAAAATACAGATGTAGTGAAAAGAAGGTCCATCTGTACCTCAATGTTTATAGCAGCAATGGTCACGGTCGCCAAACTGTGGAAAGAACCAAGATGCCCTTCAACGGACGAATGGATAAGGAAGATGTGGTCCATATACACTATGGAGTACTATGCCTCCATCAGAAAGGAAGAATACCCAATTTTTGTAGCAACATGGACGGGACTGGAAGAGATTGTGCTGAGTGAAATAAGTCAAGCAGAGAGAGTCAATTATCATATGTTTCACTTATTTGTGGAGAACAACAAGTAGCATGGAGGACATGGGGAGTTAGAGAGGAGAAGGGAGTTGGGGGAAATTGGAAGGGGAGGTGAACCATGAGAGACTATGGACTCTGAAAAACAATCTGAGGGGTTTGAAGTGGCGGGAGGTAGTGGGAGGTTGGAGGAACTAGGTGATGGGTATTAGAGAGGGCACGGATTGCATGGAGCACTGGGTGTGGTGCAAAAATAATGAATACTGTTATGCTGAAAATAAATAAAAAATAAATTTAAAAAAATTAAAAAAAAAAAAGAGGGAATATTGATGGGGAGTAGCAGAGGCTGGAGCATAGTCAAGGAAGTGAAAGATTATAGTCAGAAGGGGTTGTTGGGGAAACCCATCTGCGTTTGCTTACTGGCACTCATCAGAGTTAGGCTCTTACCCTCCCCCAGACGTTGGAGATAGGGGCTCTATCTTCAGGTGTGGAAAACAGCAACTTTTTTTGGCAACCTTTATTTTTCTTAGCTAAATCCTTTATGGGAGTCTAGGGATGCACCCCAGGGATACTACCAGAAACTCTGTTAGTGGTTATTCAAGTCTTTAAAGGCCAAATTTGAAGTCTAGTCAAGAACAGGGCTCAGACCCACATCAGGTTCTCTGCTCAGCTGCGAGCCTGCTTCTCCCCCTCACTCTGCCTTCCTCTCTGCCTACTTGTGATCTCTCTCGGTCAAATAAATAAAATCTTAAAAAAAAAAAAAAAAAAAAAAGAGGGCTCAGAGGCTCCCGGCTAGAGTTTGGTAAAGAGAGTCTTTATGCACATGTACAGTTTATTGTCTCTTCTCCGTATATAGCAATCCTCCTAAAGTAAACAGCTGCTACTTGGAATGTCTGACTCAATGTTCCACAGATAATTAAAACATATTGAGTCAAAAATTAGCTTATCTCCTCATAAAATTAGTTTATCTCCTATCTCTTCAGTGTTGGTTTATTGAGACTATAGTCCCCCAAATTCTGGAATTAGAAACGTTAGACTAAGAAGGATTCCCCTTCTCATAATATACATCCACCTGACCTAAAATCACTTCATTATTGCTCAGACGTATCTATTTTATTTTTTTAATCTCTAAGTATAAATTCTTATCCTTTTTTCCCTGGAATCTAACAGAATTCTTTTTTCTTAACTATTATCTTCTCTTCCAGTCTCCTTCTCTCTTCAGACCAGCCCACAAACCAATTTTTACATAGCTTAAAGCAAAACTATGGCCTAAGTGCATTATTTGATTTTTCCACGTATGATAAAATAAATCCTTATTTATAAGACAATGACTTGATGACATTATTTACTAATCACTCTGCACGTCAGATCCAGAAGCATGCATCTGCGCGCAAGCGCGCGCGGGTGTATTGCATTTCTGTCTTTGTATTTGCACTTACTATTTTTACTCTCTGGAAACGCTAATCTGAGTTTTTCACCATATCAATTTATACACTTATTCAAGAGTGAGGATTTTTAAGAGTCCTAGAGAGTAAACAGGTATTCGATACTATTTATTGAAAAGCTTAATGATTCGACATTTATCTAAATGGGATTTTAAGGGAAGATTTTGGAAGGAAAAATAAAATTCCGTATACTTCTTATCGTCCTGGAGAAAAGTTCCCTGGTATAGTAGAGCCCTATCACTATGGGAGTAAGCTATGTGGTTGTAAATGATTTCTGTTCTCAATATAAATACATAAATAAGTCTGGGTATTTATTATTACTACAATAATAATAATTACTATTATTATTATCTTGCTTTTATCTCTAGACCAGTGTGACCTGAGGAATAAAGGGTTACACAAGAGACTTATGACTTGTTAAAATAAATTTTAACACATCCAGTTGGATGTGCATAAATTTACTGCCTGTTTCTTATGAATATAGACCAAATCAATGTAAATTGGTAAATTAAGTTACTTTAAATTTGATATACATATGAAAGCATATGTAATTTCAGAAAACTAAAAGGTATTTTGTAAAGATGCTTTCTTCAAAATGTTCAATTAAGGAGGTAAACTGTGAAAAAAATACTGAATTTATAAAGCAAAATTAACAGATCCTCATTTGTTAGATTTCAGTACACAGAAATTGAATTAGAAAACAGAAAATTTATCACATTTTTCAGTTTCTTTCCATCACATCAAACTGTTATTCTTTATATATTATTCTGATTTATTTTTATTTGTAGAATTTATCACCATTTTATAGAGGTACATTGCAATCCATTTAATCTACTTTCCTACACACCCCTCCTTCTCTGTAAGCTTCATAAAATCAGGAACTTTGTATCTCAGATTTTAGGATAGTGCCTTGGACAAAGCAGAGGCTCATAAATATTTGTTGGATTATTGAATGAAATAATAACATTTTCCTCTTGATTGTGAATTACTTGACAAGTGATATATTTTAGCTATGTGTTGCACTCCATATAGTTGTAGTTCTTGACATGATTTAGGGACTCAAATAATATATAGTATCTAGCAGGGTGGATAGATTTTACTAAGATTAGAAATTTTAAGGCATCAAGTAGACAGTTGGAGAGCTGAGTGTGAGACTCAGAGAAAATGTTTGATGAAGTAAGGTGAGAATAATTGGAAGATTAATGTCAGGGGCAAAACAGATATGCATAGACACAGATATAAGAACAAATATGGTAAGTTCCAGGATGTAAGCGCCTAGTGAATTACATTCCATTAGTGATTTCCTCCTTCTTGAACAGACTTGGCTCCCATCAAGAAGTTTCCTGGTTTCTCTCTTGCTCTGCATAACCATTTTTTTTTTAATTTTTTATTTTTTATAAACATATATTTTTATCCCCAGGGGTACAGGTCTGTGAATCACCAGGTATACATAAAGCATTTTTAATTAAAAAAAAATCTTAATATCCCTTACACTCATTTCTACCCCCCCCCCACCCCGCCAACCTGCTTCTGGCAACCAGCAACCTATTTTCTGTATCTATGAGTTTAGTAGTATTTTATGTTTTGTTTTTGTTTGTTTGGGGTTGAACATATAAGAGAGATCATAAGGTATTATCTTTGTGTGACTTATTTCATCTAGCATAATGTCCTTGAGGTCCATCCATATTGTCACAAATGGCAATATTTCTCTTTGTCAATGGATGAGTGATATTCCATTGTATATATACCACAATTTTTTTTTATTCATTCATTGTCAATTGATGGACACTTAGCTTGTTTCTGTATCTTGACTGTTGTAAATAGTGCTCTATAAATATGGGGATGCATGTATCTTTTATAGTTAGTATTTTGTTTTCTTCAAATAAATACCAGAAGTAGAATTGCTGAATCATACAGTAATTCTATTTCTAATTTTGTGAGAAACCTCCATATTATTTTCCATAGTGACTTTGCACCAATTTACTTTTCTACCAACAGTTCACAGTGGTTCCCTTCTCTCTACATCCTTGCCAGCACTTGTTATTTCTTTTTGTTTCATAAGTCTTTCTAACAGGTGAGGTGATATGTCATTGTGATTTTGATTTGCATTTCCCTGATGATTAATTACATTGAACATCTCTTTATGTATGTATTGGCCATGTGTATGTCTTCTTTGAAAAAAATGCTTACTTGGATCTTCTGCCATAATCAATTGGATTATTTGGGTTTTTTTTTTTTTTTTTTTTACTGTTGAGTTGTATGAGTTCTCTAAATATTTTGGATATTAAGCCCTTATCAGGATATATGAATTGCAATTTTTTTATTTAATAGATGGCCTTTTAATTTTGTTGATAGTTTCTTTACTGTGCAAAAACTCTTTAGTGTGTTTGTAGTCCCATTTGTTTATTTTTGTTATTGTTGCTTTTAATTTTAATGTCAGATTCAGAAAGTTCATCACCAACACTCATATCAAGTTACTTACACCTATGTCTTCTTCTAAAGATTTTATAGGATAAGGTCTTGTACTCAAGTCTATAATCCATTTTGAGTCCATTTTTGTGTATGGTCCAGGATAGTGGTTTAGTTTTATTCTTTTGCATGTAGTTGTCCAGTTTTTCCAACACCATTTATTGAAGAGGCTGTTCTTTCCTCAACATATATTCTTGACTCCTTTGGTATAAATTAATTGACCACACATGCATAGGTTTATTTCTGGGCTCTGTATTCTGTTTCATGTATCTGCTTTTATGCCAGTACCATACTTTTTAATTACTATAGCTTATAGTTTAATTTGAAACCAGACAGTGTGATGCCTCTAGCTTTGTCCTTTTTGTCAAGATTCCTTTGGCTATTCAGAGTCTTTTGTGGTTCTATATAAATTTTGGATTGTTAATACTATTTGTGTGAAAAAATGCCATTGGAATTTTGATGGGGGTTTCATTCAGTCTGTAGATTGCTTTTGATAGTATGGATATTTTAGTACTATTAATTATTCTAATCCATGAACACAGAATATTTTTTCTTTTCTTTATATCTTCAATTTCTTTCCTAAATATCTTGTAGTTTTCTGTATACAAGTCTTTTATCTCCTTGATTAAATTTATTCCTAGGTATTTTATTATTCTCATGCAGTTTTAAAGAAGATTCTTTCTTTTCTTTTCTTTTGTTTTTTAAGATCTTATTTATTTATTTGACAGACAGAGATCACAAGTAGGCAAAGAGGCAGGCAGAGTAAGAGGAAGGGAAGTGGACTCCCTGCTGAGCAGAGAGCCCAATGCAGGGATCAATCCCAGGACCCTGAGATCATGACCTGAGCCCAAGGCTGTAACCCACTGAGACACCCAGGCACCCCGAGGATTATTTTCTTCATTTCTCTTTCTGGTAATTCATCATCAGTGTATAGAAACCCAAATGATTTTTGTGTATTGATTTTGTATCCTGCAACTTGAATTAATTTTTTTATTAATTCCAAAAGTTTTCTGGTGGACTCAGGACTGTCTACGTATATCGTCATCTGCATATAATTACAGTTTTGCTTTTTCCTTTCCAATCTGAATGCCTTTTTTATTTTTTCTTGCCTAATTACTCTGGCTAGGACTTGAGAAGAATGTATTCTATTGCTTTTGGATGGAATGGTTCTATATGTATCTGTTAAGTCTATATGGTCTAACATGTCATTTAAGACCCATGTTTCCTTATTGATTTTCTGGCTAGATGGTCTATCCATTTATGCAACTAGAATATTAAAATCCCCACTGTTATTGTATTGGTGGCCTGTCCCTTTAGGTCTATTAATATTTACTTTATATTTAGGCACTCCTACTTTTGGGTGTGTAAATATTTACAAATATTATATTTTCATATTGAATTGACCCTTTTATAATCACTTAATTACCTTTTTTTCTCATTACAGTCTTTGTTTTAAAATCCTTTTTTTCTGATGTAAGTATAGTTATCCCAGCTTTCTTTTGTTTCCCATTTGCATGAAGCATCTTTTTAAATCCCTTCATTTTCAATTTGTGTTTTTCCTTATATCTGTAACAAGTCTCTTCCAGGCAGCAAATAGATGGATCTTGTTTTTTTTTTTTTTTTTTTTTTCTTTAAATCCATTCAGCCACTCTCTGTCTTTCGATTAGAATTTTTTTAATTTAGTTTAATATTTTCATTTAAATTCAATTAATTAACATATAATGTATTACTTGATTCAGGGATACAGGTCTATGATTCATCAGTCTGATTAAATGAAATACTTTGGGATGCCTGGGTGGCTCAGTCAGTTAAGCATCTCCCTTCAGCTCAGGTCCTGGGTCCTGGGATTGAGCCCCACACTGGGCTCCTTGCTCAACGGGGAGACTGCTTCTCCCTCTGCCTGCTTCTCCGTATGCCTGCCGCTCCCTTTGCTTATGCTCTTTCTCTCTCTCTAACAAATAAATAAAAATCTTTAAAAAAATAAATAAATGGAATACTTTGGTAATATCCTGTAAATATTCTTTTTGGGTTAGCATGACTATTTATTGGAGCCTACCTTATATGCCTTGACCTCATGATTCCTAGACCCTGGTTTGATATGTTGCTATAAAAAGTGACAGTAAGGAGGCATTCAGATGTCCAGAGTTACTTTTTATAACTTGATATGAGGGGGGAAATTACTGTGCTTGAGATATACCCTCCCTAGAGAACAAATATAGAATTATCCCTTCAGCAAACCTTGGTTTGGTCCATTTTTTTTTTTTTCCTCCTCTAATGTTCTGTGATATCAGTTTGCACAAAGGTTAACTCCAGTCAGTGCACCTGGGTGGCTCTGTCAGTTGAGTGTCCAGTTCTTTATTTTGGCTTAGGTCATGATCTCAAGCTTGTGAGATTGAGCCCTACACTGGCCTTCATGCTCAGTGGGGTGTCTACTTGAGATTCTCTCATTTTCCCTCTCCCTCCGCCCCTCCCCTACTTCCTCTCTTTCTCTTTAAAATAAATGAATAAATCTTTTTAAAAAGTTAACTTCAGTAGGAAAATAGTTAATGAATATTTATGCAGAGCAGGATTAGGGATTAGATATAGGTGTGTCATTGATTTTGATACAGTGACCAGAGTATTAGTAGACAAATTTTAATTATAAATAATAGTGTGATTTTTTGCTTCTCTTTTTAGTTTAACATATTTTCATATTTTCTGTACCTACAAGATGTTTTTTGAAACCTTTACTTTCAGATATGTCATAACAAAATGTCTCATCAAAGCAGAAGAATACAATCTAGCCAGTTATCTTAGCTTTATTTTTTGGTAAATGGCCTTCCTGAATGGTTGAGAGTATTATAAACTGTGTTAATGGTGTGTAATTTGTTTTATTTAAACCAAAGATTTATGCTAAATTTGGAAATACCATTATGTATGTTGATAAGAAACTCTAAATGTGTAACTAGCGGCAATTGAAATATAGTTTTAAATGGACTTCTTTTCTGTTATTAGAATATCCACACACACAAAAAAATGACATATTTCTCAAATATAATTAAAGTTTCTACTAAATACAACTAGTATTTTTTACTCCAGATCACCATTTCATCACAGTATTTGCCAGAGTAAAACTACCTTATTCTATCAGAGTTTACAACTGCCTTTATTTAAGAGGCTGATATTTTTGTTAATAGTACAAACATTAATAACAAAGAAACAATCAAAGTGGCATCTTGTTTCGGTGATAACATTGTTAAATTATTTAGACTCTCTCTATTACTTAAACATTCAACTTTAATTAATCTGAAGATTTCTCAGTCTTCTCAACAAATGTAATTTTATTTCCTGATTTCTATTAATGAAAGATATCATGACTTTATAAACTCATTAAAGGCATCTATGTCTGATAGCACTGTACTTCACATTTATTAACTAGTTAAGGCCAATTGTTGCATAAATGAATTAATTACTGAAAAAATAGCATTAAAATTACACTTGAGGTTAGGAACTGAAAACACATCCCCACAACTATTTTTTTTTTTAAGATTCTATTTATTTATTTGACAGACAGAGATCACAAGTAGGCAGAGAGGCAGGCAGGGGGAGGGGGAAGCTCCCTGCTGAGCAGGGAGCCCGATGTGGGGCTCGATCCCATGACTCTGAGATCATGACCTGAGCTGAAGGCAGAGGCTTAACCCACTGAGCCACCCAGACACCCCCACACAACTATTTTTTAATGAATATAAGCAGTTAAATTGGGTTTCACAGCTGGCAGGGTTTTTTTGTTTTTGTTTTTTAAACAATGATCAACACAATTTTGAAAATTTGAAAATTCTTGATATTGCAATTTAACTTAGCTTGTGGATTTCTGTTCAGAGAGAACTTGATATGACAATAACTTCTCTTGCTAGAGAAAAGCTTCCATAAAGACTAGATTTGTGTGTTTATCTTACAGCTTTTTTTTTTTCCTTATTAGAAGAATGATGAAGAGGAAATGGTCATCTTACCTTCTCTTCCAAGGACTCTGAAATGTAAATAGGATTCACCAATATAGTAAAGATACACCTATAGTAAAGATATATCATTCCCAAACTTTTGTATTTATAATAAAATCCCCAAGCATATCGCTGAAAGGGAAGAGGAAAATGACCTTTCCCACTGAAAAAATTAAAAAAATAGTGTTCTGGAAGTACCAATTTGTAAGTTTCTCTATAAGAGAATTCTCTGGCTTTTCCCTAAATGTAGGACTCTATCAGGTCATTGTACAAATACAATAAATAGCCTGTATCCCTTCAGTAGCACTGAACTTGGAGAGATTGCAGTGTAATGTAGTCATTAAGGTGCAAGCTCCCATTTCTGTCAGAGTTTAATTCCTGTCTGTGGCACTTACTAGTTGTGTAACTTTGGGAAACTACATGACTCTTCTAACCCTTGGTTTCTGTAATTTTAAAGTATATATAAGAAGTACAACTTCTTTTCATGGTCATTGTGAAAATGCTATGAAATAAAATCATGAACATGCTTAGTGTTAATATTATTATCATGATTTAGAAGATTTACCATAAACTCAATGAAAGTTTGGATAATCACTATTTTTTATCTGTATCCCAAGCAACTTTTGAATAATTCTTTTGAAATTTCGAAGAACTACCTCTCATTAAATGTTTTGAATTCAAAAATTTTATATTTCTACTTGGTATTACTAATATTATAGTCTTCAAATTATGGCTAGGAGTTTGATTTCTGAAATAAAAGTGCCTAGGTCCAAACTCTGGCTTGTCCATTTTGCTCTATGTACAACTTGAGTCAAATTATATAATCTCTATATCCACAGATTCCTCACTTGTAACATAGAATTAATGCTTTATAGGGTTTTTGTAAAATGAGACAATTCATAAAAAGTACTAAGCACAGTGCTTAGTATATAGTAAGCACTCAATGCATGATAGCTAAAAGAGGATAATCATAATTATTCGGAGTACCCCCCCCACAGCACTCCTCTGTTATAGTCTGATATTCTTATGGATAACTGTTAGTAAGTATTGAATTACCAGTATTGAACGAATGGTATTGCTTTTTTATGAAGTTATTATTTTCCATCCATTGAAAATTTTTAGATGAACTGACATTTAATGAATATGTCTTTGAGGAATTGATCAGATTTTCAAAGTTTCAGAATATGAAATGTGAGTTCAAAATATGATTATTAAAGATTTATTCGCTTGAAACAGAGCAACCATAACTTCTTAAAGTATGATTTAGAATTAAGATTTTGTCAAATAACACAGAAAAAACAATGAAATATGATATCAAGAAAAGAAAGAAGTAGATGAGTCTGCAAAACTGACTTACCCAGTAACTAAGAATTGAGTTTATTACCAGTAAAATAATTTTTCCAAAAGTGAGTTGCTCCTGGCAGTTGTACTTGATAGTGTCAGGCCTGGACTTGCAATTCTTAAGACATTTTCAGCCTCCTACATAACTGCTGCTACTCGTTCAATTGTTGAATAGGATGAATGTCTTATTGCCTCCTTGGATATTCTTTTGCCGAATTATATCACCATCATTAAAAAAGACCATTCTGGGATTCTCCCCTCCCTCCCCACCACGAGTTGGGGGGGAGACAGTGTGAAAGATTAAAAGAAGAGGAAGAAATTCAGGTACAGAAAATGTGTTTTTAATAACCTAAACGATGGTGCTTGGTGAGTCTTGGTTCTAAAGGTACCAAATGAGGAAGCCAAAGTTCTCAAACTGCTGCATACTTTGACAAGGAAAATCTATTTTTGTCTTCCGATCTACATTTATGACCTAAGTCAGGTAAATATGCCTGGTTTACTTTAACATTTTTATGCAGACAGTCTGTTATGCACTGTGGTTTCAGATGTGCAATAATTTGTACAATGGTTTATTCCCAAGTATGCCTTAAGCAGAACAAATGTTTTTTTTCTATATAGTTCCTTGCCTTAATAAATATGTAATATAAATTTAAGCAAACTTCTATTTTGTATATTTGTAAACTACAAAGTAAAAAATGAACATTTTGTGGAGTTTGTATTTTGCATACTCAAGGTGAGAATTAAGTTTTAAATAAACCTATAATATTTTATCTGAAAAAAAAAAAAAAAAAGACCATTCTGGTTTTCCTGGCACCGTTTGAAGAACCCACCCACCCCCAAAAGAAGGTGTCTGTGTCTGTGCGGAGGCTGTTGTGTATGATTGTTTGGCCTGGGGGAAGAATAGGAAGATCAGTGTCCCTTATGTACCTTAGAGCCTCTAGAGAGAAGGTTAGAAATATCTGTATACAGCTTCCAGGGAAAATATATCTTCAGAGAAATCAAGGCTGGTATGTAAGTGAAGTTTCTGTAACAATAGAAGGTTGTCCCTGGAGTTATTATAAGGTAGCAAGAGAGCTGGATCCACTGAAAGTGGGAGAGAAGCAAGGCTAATCTAAACAACTACTGTGTTATTGCTAGAACAAAATAATTCTGAAGAGAAGGCTGATTTTGATACCTTTATTATTTTTACTCTTCCTTGTAACAACTTTTCGTGCTGCTTAGTGGTTTTGCAGAAAACATGCTCATTTTATGACAACAGAAATATTTTTTGGATGTATCTTTTTTTTCAAAATTCAGCCACCCAGATATAATGGGTCTGTCGTCTAGTTTCATATATATTTCTAATTGTAATCATTGAGCACTACATCTGAAACTAATGATGTACAGTAAGTTGGCTAATTGAATTTAAATTAAAAAAATATAATTTAAAAATTAATAGTAATGTCTCTTTTACCAATGGAAAGAGGTATATACCAAATGTATAGATGTATCATATTATTATATTTAACAATTCTCTTCTACATGTGAAATATTATTTCTGAATATAAATAAAATTATGTTAAGGTAATATTTAAGGAACTTTAATGTCAACAGTTTCCAATTTACAGAAAAATTGCAAAGTTAATAAAGAGAGGTCCCATAAATTCAGTACTGGTTCCCTTTATTATTAGCATCATCTTTCATTATGGTACATTTATTTTAATTGATGAACCAATATTGTTAATATTATTAAACAAAGTCTATACTAACTTCCTCTTTCTGTTCAAGCATCCCACTCAAGATACCATGTCATCATGATTCCTTAGGCTGTTCTTGGATAGGACAATTTCTCATATTTTTGTTGGTTTGGTGTCTTTTTGAGCAGTACTGTTCAGAAATTTTATATAATGTCCCTCAGCTGGGATTTCCTTAATGTTTTTCATGATTAGTAGATGTTACGGGTTTTGGAGATGAAATGCAGAGGGAAAATGAAGTTTTTACCATGTGAAGTTAAAAAAATACACACTGTCAATATCACTCAGCTTTATTGATATAGATCTTAGCTAAGATAGTATTTTTCAGCTTTCATCACTATGGGGTTGCTCTCACTTTCTCCCCTCTCCCAACACCAAATTCTACACTCTGTTGTTTGGAAGAAGGTCACAACGCAAATGCCTCACCATCTTAAGAGAGAGTATACATAAATTATATGATATTCTTCTGCAAGGGAGGTTTGCTCTTCTCTACAATTTGTTAATTTATATAATTATATATTTGTATCAGTATAGACACAAATTTTCATTTATATTTTGCATTATCGTACAATACTACTTTATTTTTCTGGTAAATTGTTATGCCTTTGGCCATTGCAAACTCTTTTAGTTGATTCCTGTGTCTCTGTGACACACTCCCATCATTGTATCATTGTGAGGGGTTTTTGTTGTTGTTATTATTTTAAAATATCTCCTTTCTTCATGGTACTACAAGATGGTCCATTCTCCAGACTCATTGTGTGTATTTTATGTCTTGGTCATCTCTCCTAGGAGCCCTGGTTCATTTCACTGGAGAATGGAATTTGCAAACCAAAATTTGAGTATTAGGTGTGCTCACTGCTACTGAGAAGACATTGCTGCTAGGCCCTCTCAGCTGATAGAGCAAGGAGATATATCTGTGCATACTATTTATACACATATCCATAAAAAATTCTATAGGTAAACATTATTATCTATATTAAGCTAAACTTGAGCTCTTATCAAAGACTCCAAATCTAATCTGCTACCACATGGATCATTTGAGCCTCTTTCCCTTGCTAAAATATGTAAATTCTCATTCCAACATTCAGAAACCTGTCAACATCCACCATCACCCTGAATTTATATTTATATTTATATATGTATATAAAAAATATATATAATATTTATATTTATATTATATGTATATAAAATGTATATGTATGTTTATATTATATATGTATATAAAATTTATATATTTATATATAAATTTTTAAATTTGAATACATTAAGATTTCTCTTTGTGATGTAGGGTGCTATGGGTTTTGACAAATACATAGTGTCATATATCCACAATTAAATCAGTAAACATAATTTCACCAATCCAAAAATTCTCCTGTGCTGATCCTATTTAATCCTTCCTAATTCTCAGTGAACCCCTGACCATTAATATTTTATTGTTGCTATAGTTTTGTCTTTTCCAGAATTTCATATAACTGGAATGAATAAAGCTATAATAAAAATCAGCTTATAGTTTTTTCAAGGCTATAAATTTTCAAATAAATTTGGTTACTATCTAGGAATGTGACTGCTGGGTCTTTTGGTAAGACAATCTTTAGCTTTGTAAAACACCACTGAAATGTCTTCTATTGCAGCTGTGTAATTTTGTTACTTCCACCAATGAGTGAGAGTTCCTGTTGCTCTGTATTCTTACTATCAATTTGTATGTCAGTTTTTTTGGATTCTAGGCTTCTTATAGGTATGCGATAGTATCTCCTTTCTGTTTTAACTTGCAATTTCTTAAGAAAAAATAATAATTACTTTAATATCATTATATTCCAATTACATATCTTCTTTAGTTATGCATTTGTTTAGATATTTTACACATTTGCTAATAGGATTCATGGGCCTTTCTTTTAAATTTTAATATTTCTTGTACTATTTTGGATGCAAGTCCTTTATAGACAGACATGTGGGTTTTTTTTAAAAGATTTATTTTATTTTATTTTATTTGAGAAAGAGAGAGAGCAAGCAAGGCAGTGTGGGAGGGGCAGAGAGAGAGAAAAACCCAAGCAGACTTGGTAATGAGCATGGAACCCAACTACAGGGCTCGATCCTATGACCTTGAGATAGGATCTGAGCCAAAATCAAGGGTCGGCTGCTTAACGAACTGTGCCACCCAGGTGCCCCTACAGACATGTGTTTCACAAACATTTTCTTTTGCTCCTTGGCTTGCCTGCAGATTCTTCTTAGGCTGTGTTTGGCAGGGGAGCAGTTTTCAGTATCAGTGAAGTTTAACTTAGATTTAAAACTTTTAATATAATTTTTAAAACACAACTTCAATTGTGTATGATATAGGTGTATTACAGTATATATCCTACATTCTTAACAATTATTTTTTTTCTGTGTTTCCTGCTTCTATCATACATTATAGATACCCATTTTACTTTTCTGTTTTTGTCTTATAAATAAAATTAATTGTGTGTGTCTCTCTGTGTGTGTGTGTGTGTGTGTGTGTGTGTGTAAGGAGGGAAAGAGGAAGAGAGTGACAGAGATAGAGATTAAAAATAGTTGAAAGGTCTGAAACTGCTCAGGAAAACCTAAGTTCTATGTACCTTGTGCTGCTAGCTAGTCCCACATAATTAAGACTAGTCTACTAAAGGCCAAAAATGCCCTAAGAACCTTTACTCAGCTGAAGTCTTAGAAAATTTATACTCTAATCTTAGCCTGAAATCTAAAACACTATATTCAGTGAAACTCCAGAGATGGTAACCTACAAACATCCCAGGATATAACCTGGCAAACATCCCAGGATATCCCTCTTAGTTTCAACTTTAGGAATCCTACTTCTTGGTCAGCTTTGAAGATTCCATGCAGAATATATTCACAGAGATAGATGAGGTATGTAAAATATAGTGGCTTGATTTTATAGTCCCTGGTATAATCTAGGGCAAGTGTGAATGGAGCCCAGTTCTTGCTCCAGTTAGATCAGAAAGCAAAACTCTTACATCTTCACTAGATACCAGCATAGAGTCTCAGGAACAGGGAATAGTATATAAATTCAAAGACAGACTCACGGCCTATAGCTTAAACACATTTTTAACAAAGGAAATAAAATAATTTCATGCAATTCCTCTTAAGGCCTTGTCTATGAAACCTAGACAGGCCTAGAAAAAAAAAAAAAAAAAGATTTTCTAGAAGTTTTTTAACAAATAACAGGCGAGAGGAGTTGATAGGATTAAAAGTCTGAAATTGTCACATTTCCTTTAGAGTCAGATCTTAGAAAATTGTGTTCAAGGCATAGGTCTAGCACACTCCTTAGCATAGAACTTCTCAAGGAAAAGAGTAATCTAATTTTCCTTTAGATAGCTTACCCAAAACCTCAACATGGTAGGAAAATTGATATTCTGTACAAAGTTTATCCCTGAATAAAACTGGAATTCTCCAGTGGATCTCCTGTGTTAGGTTTGAGTTAAATTGTAGCTAAGCCTTACCTAGAAGGACATAAGCTCAAAAGTCCCTTCTTACTAACAGCTTCAAGCAAAATGTCTCCATGGAATAGGAAACATGGAAATAAATAAATATTAGACTGAATTTGTAGTCACGGTCTAATTGGATATAGGCCAATTATGAGGAATAAGACTGGATTTAACTTAAGTACCATATTATGAAAACCAAAGAAATGTTTTCTAAATACTTGGTATGCCCTTGAAATGATATCCTCCTGTGATTATTTAAATTCCCTCTGTGTAGACATTGCACTGCAAGACCTTTTCTTCATATAGCCACTACTTTCAAGTGCAGGAGACATAGCTGACTTTCTTAACACAGAGAAACAGGCACAACAATAGACAGAATGAGGAGACAGAGGAATAGGTCCCAAATGAAAGAGTGGGGAAAAAATCGGAACAAGAGACCTAAACAAAATGGAGATAAGATGTCTGATAGTGAATTTAAAGTAATGCTTATAAAGGCACTCAATAGAATTGAGAAAAAAGTGCAGAACGTCCATGAGACCCTCCACCAAGAGATAGTAGACATAACAAAGGAACCAATTAGAGCTACTGGACTCACTAAATGGAAATAAAGATAAACCACCTGGAATAAGTAGCAAATAAGAGGAAGTAGAAGAACAGATCAGGCACCTGGAGGACAGAGTCATGGAAAGTAATCAAGCTGAATAGATAAGAGGGAGAAAATGCAAAATGAGAATAGACCCAGGGAACTCAGAGACACTGCCAAGCATAACAGGCGCATGCTAGGGATCCCAGAACTAAATAGCATGAAAAGAGGGCAGAAGATTTTCTGAAGAAACAATAGCTAAAAACTTCCTGAATCTGGGGAAGGAAAGAGGAATCCAGATCCGGGAGGCACAGAGAGCCCCCAACAAAACCAAGCCAAAAAGCTCTGCCCCAAGACACAAAGTACATAATAAGATGGCCAAAAATGATGATAAAGAGAGAATTTTAAAAGCAGCAAGAGAAAGGAAAGCAGTGACAAACAAGCAGTGACCCCATAAGTCTATCCACCCAGAGGCCTGAAGTTCAAGGGGAGATAGTAATTCCTGGAACTCAGAAACTACTGTGTGGAGACGGCATCTTGAGAAGAACTGTGGGCTTTGGTAGAGAGGTGCCGCTGAGCTACACAGAGCCAGCAATGAGGGACAGTGAGGAAGCTGGGAAATGAACACTTCATCCTTACTCGCCTCTCGTCCTTCAGTGTTCTGTCAGTGTTTCCTCTTGACTGCATCCAACTGAAAGCTGTAAGACAAGGGCATCAGTGAAATCAATGCAAAGATATTAGCTTCTCTTGGCAGAGACCAGAGTGAGAAAAGATGGAGAGGGTAAAAAGTGATTGATCTCACTTCAAAAGAGAAGCCTGAGTCTAGCCTACCAGGCACAGACTCTAATCCAACACGATAAGTGTAGGAATTCATCAGGATAGTTTTGCAGAGAGTAGAATCAGGAACTGAGAGTTATCTAAAAGTGCATAGCAAAGAACAACATACAAAACCAGACAGATATTGCAGTAAATCAGAAAGTGTTGGCAGAAAGGCAGCTTCTACTGACAAGGCACTAGAGGAGACTTGAGTCATCCCACAGAGAGGGAGATCTGATGTGGGGCAGCCGTATGCAATAGTTCAACACACATAACTGTTTTTAAGTTGTGAGGGAAACACAGTTGACATAAGGAAGTGTTTAAAAATTAATTTACATTGCCTGTCTGGGTACAGTAAAATGATTTCATTTGTATACTACTGGAAGCAGTGAAAATTGTTAATACCTTCCAGGAGACAATATGTAGCAAAAGTTAGCCCTAAAATGTCCATACTCTTGGATTGAAAATAACAAGTTTTATGGGATGTTTCACTACATGTACTTATTTATTTTTGAAGATTTTAGCTTTTTATTTGACAGAGAGAGACACAGTGAAAGAGGGAGCACAAGCAGGGGGAGTGAGAGAGGGAGAAGCATCTTCCTCCAGAGCAGGAAGCTTGATGCAGGGGTTGATCCCAGGACCCTGGAATCATGACCCAAGTTGAAGGCAGACACTTAGTGACTGAGCCACCCAGGCACCCCTCATTATATTTATTTATAATAAAAATGTGTTCAGTAGGTAACACTGCTGGAAACTTCTAAATATGCACTTTTGGAAGGAGATGCTTAATATATTCCCTACAGCAGAGTTAGATTGAGATGATCCTCAGAACTGAGAGACACAACTAGTGCAGCTTCCACAGAGAGAAGATCGTGTCCATGAGAAGAAATAATTTCAGGGGTGAATGCTGGATAATATCATACAAAAAATTTTATCAAAGAAAGAAACCTTAAGAACTGTGTTGGGATGTGGGGAGCTGAGCTCCTGAGCCAAAGGGTTGGAATAGTCAGGAAAGACATAAATAAAGAGGAGCCTATCAGATGGACAAAGGGGAAAATAACAAAAACAATAGTTATCCCCAATAGCTGAAATATGATGTGATGCTGGGGAGTGGGGACAGGGGGACCCTGTGAGAAGAAAGGATTTGCTTCACTGATAGGAGCCAGGCAGAGAGAGCTGCTGAGGAGTGTGGGCACAGACAGGGAGTTTTGATGGCTCTAAATCAGCATCCTAAAGGTTTCAGCAGTGAATATGTGCCTGACTAAGGACTGGGGGCCTTGGAGAATCACCTTTGTGACAAAGAGTCAAGATGTGATCTAATAGCTGAAACTTGATATAGACAAATTCTTAGAAGGGCATAAGGGAAAAGAATCTGCTTTAAGTTGGTTAATTTTGTAATAAACCAACTTAAAGCAGATTCTTTTCCCTATTTTGTAATAGCCCACTGTGGGGACACTATGTGACCCCTTTCATGAAAACCTGAAGTACCTAAACACTAACTCCTTGAGGAGACCCCAATCAGGAGGAAACATCTTAAAACTAAAATGATAGTTTTTCTCCCAAAAGGGGAGTGGAAGATCAAGGCAGGAGTTATGCGTTCAGGAGACAGAAGAGATCTGGTGTCAAATCTCAACTGTGGGATCTTAGACAAGTTACTTAATTTCTCTGAGCCTTTTCTGTAATAACAATAACCATACCTGTGGGTGTTGTGAGAAGCCAGTAACTGTATATGAAAGTACTTCCTGAACTTCTCCATCTGTGCCAACTAGCTAGTTTCACTGTGCGAACTTTGATACAAGGACACATTCTGAATCACTGGTAGGAGTTAGTCATAATCCAAGGTACTTTCTGTTACATACGAAGTAAATTCTCCTTTCAGGAGAAGACCCACTCACTGATTCAGAGCCAGAGAGAAACTTTCCTATCATTTACACTTGCCCGGAGATAAAGACACTGACAATTCTACTCATCTCTTGGCAGCTATCAAACAGAGGGTAATGGACACAAGGGTATCCCAGTTAAGGAATTAAGAGAAAAGAATAATGCATGCTTTAGAACTTTCGCTCAGAGCTTTGTTATAATACATACAAAAAGAAAAAAGGTATATATGGAGTCTAGGATGTGCCAAAGAAAAACCAAAGGTTCAGAGTCAAAGTGCAGGGATGAAACTTTCGAACATTTCATGTTAGCTTATAGAAAATCAGATTTTAGATTTAACAGATCTTACCTTCCACCTTTACAGAATCAGGATTATAAGAAAGACATTTTTTTTTTTCTTCACAAAGTGGTAAAACTTGTGAAATCTGAATAGAGTCTGGAGTTAAGTGAATAGAAACATGGAAATGCTGGGGTCTTTGTTGCAACAAATATATTATGGTCATGAAAGGTATTAACATTAGCAGAACCGGGTAAAGGGCATACAGTAACACTCTGTAATATCTCTGCAATATCTCTGTACATGTACATCTAAAATGAGAAGTTTATTTAAAAAATCATAGTTTTCACTTCCCAATAAACACTTCTATGAAAACTCAAAATCCAAATTTTGTAACAATACTAAGAGCTTGGAACTATTATTGGAATTTTAAGCAAAAATCTTCTACATATAAAATTTTAAGTGAGAAATATATTAGGAGGTAAAGGTGGCATGAATTTTGTCACAAGATAAAGAGCAGTTGTGACCTCAGCTCTGAACTCTTAACAAGCCAGAAAGCGGAGGAGTAACTTCTCAAATTTCCAGATAATTTCTGATGTGCCAAAAAGCTATTTTGCATGCCCTTTCTTCTATTAATGTCTCCCTTTTGTATCAATTCTGCTTCTACAAAACACAGTCACAAAACAGAACCAAGTTTAAAATTTGGATAAAGATGAGGGAAAGAAAACAAAAAAGCAGTATATAAATATTATGAGAGGAGAATATTATATTCAGTTCTCTTCTGGATTAATGTTTCAGAACTCTCAAAAGATGAGATTTTTAATTAATTAATTAATTAATTAATTTGGCAGAGAGAGACAGTGAGAGACAGAACACAACCAGGGGCAGAGGGAGAGGGAGAAGCAGATTTCCTGATGTACAGGGAGCCTGTTGCGGGGCTTGATCACAGGACCCTAGGATCATGACCTGAGCTGAAGGCAGATGCTTAACAACTGAGCCACCTAGGCGCCCCTCAAAAGAAAATTTAAAGGAAAAGATAATCTTCCAAAGTCAGACACCAGAAGTGAGAAGAAAAAATCATTATTGGAAAAACTAAGATAAAGATACTATTCTCAAATGGATTTAGATGTGAAACATAAATTTTCTAGGAAAATTCACTGAATAGATGATTGTCTTATTCTTCAGTCCTGAGCAGATGCTTTCCAGAATTTTCCCAAATTATATAAATGTTTTCTGAATTTAAACTATTGAAGAGGAAAGATATTCCTCTAAATTAAGGTTCCCCGTGACATCAATCCCCCTAAATGAAGGACTTCATTGTAATGAACATGGTTTTTACCCACTAGAGATTTTCTCTTTTCACCACGTTTTCATAGGTGAATACTTAAATAACTAAGCCAGTTATTTGCTTTCTTGCTCATAAGACTCTTTAAAATCCTTGGGAGAAGGTTTATGAAATCTTGTTCTTTTTCCAATAACACTGAGGTTTTAAAACTGGAAAGATCATCAGTTCTCCCTTATTAATAATGAGTATGTTTCAGAAAGGGAAAAAAGTTGACAGTTTTTAAGTATACCCCGTATGCCCTTTACTTTATAAAATTTCTCATTGAATTCTAGTGAACTGTAAAATCGATAACAGGACAATGTATCTGAGAAGCTAAGTAACCAAAAAGATAAAAAAGTTACTAATTGATTGGCATGGAATTCAAACAAGCTTGTCTGATCCCAAAGACAGTCCTTATAAACACTGCAGTCCGCATTGTCTCTGATGTTTCTAATTGTATGTATTCTGTCAAGCAGCATTTTCTATTCTCTTCTGTTTACCAGAAATGTACAAACCCATAGGAAGACCTTCCAAGATAAGCAGTGTACATATTGAAGGTGGACAAAAAAGCAGTCATTGAGAGAAATGAAGAAGACTGCACTTAATGCCCAACTGCCATTAAGGGAGAAACTAGAAAGCTATAAATAAATCTTTGCAATGGCAAGTAACATGATAAATGAATTACTTAGTAGAGTATATTAATACTGTAAGTGGGAAAAAAATCTTGACTAACTCTTGGAGAAAATAACTCAAGTTACATGTGCACTTTAAAGTTGTCTATTTTAAAATTGTATTTCTGTTGTGGTTTGATTATCGGAATAGTGAATTTGTCCAAAATAGAATATTTGGAAAACATTTAAAAATCATCAAAAACAAAGTTTAAAAATAAATCTTTATTGTTTCAACCACCCAGCAATAATTACCACTAATGTTGTGAGAAATATGTTGCAACTTGGTTATACACACACATACAAATAGATACATGACTACATCCATATTAGGATTATATCATATGCACTGCTTTGACAAGGACAGTCTTCTACCACATTATTATTTTATCATACAATATTTAATGAGTCTATAATTTTTCAAGATTTTAAATTTCTGCTTCTGGAAATAATTGAAAATATCTTTGTGACTTTAATATATACTCTAATTCTTTTTAATATTTGAGACTAGAGGGATTCTCCCCAAACTATTTTTTTTTAAAGATTTTATTTATTTATGTGACAGACAGATCACAAGTAGGCAGAGAGGCAGGCAGAGAGGCAGAGAGAGTAGGAAGCAGGCTCCCTGCTGAGCAGAGAGCCCAGCACGGGGTTCGATCCCAGGCCCCTGGGATCATGACCTGAGCCGAAGGCAGAGGCTTTAACCCACTGAGCCACCCAGGTGCCCCATCCCCAAACTATCTTTTAAAAGAATTTCAAATCTACAGAAAATTCTAAGAACAGTACATGGAAAACCCATGTATACCCATATGTAACAGTTATTTTGCCATATCTGCTTGATCTCTCCTCTCTCTCTGTGTCTTTGCATATGCACACATACACATACACATATGTGCATCTATATGTGTTTACGAGAGGTAGCTTGCAGACAATGTGATATGTCACCTCTAAATTCTGAAGAACATTTTCTTTTACTTTTTTTTTTTTTTAAAGAATTTATTTATTTAGTTGACAGAGAGAAACACAGCTAGAGAGGGAACAGAAGCAGGGGCAGAGGGAGAGGGAGAAGTGGGCTTCCCATGGAGCAGGAAGCCTGATGCAGGGCTCAACCCTGGATCCCTGGGATAATGACCTGAGCCAAAGGCAGACACTTAACGACTGAGCCACCAAGGTGCCCCGAAGAACATTTTCTTAAATAAACACACACACACATACATTGAAGTAATTTGATATCAATATATTAATAGCTCAATTATAGTTCATATTTAAATTATTTTGCTTGCTACAAAAATATACTTTATTGCTTTTCATTTGTTTGTCTTGATCCAGGACCCAATTAAGGATTATGCATTGCATTTAGTTGTCATGGCTTCTTTAGTCTTCTTTAGTAAATTAAAAGAAGAAAGAAAAAAGTTCCTCAATCCTCTTTGTGTTTTGTGCTGCTGAGATATTTTATGTTTACAGTCTAGTTGTCATGCAGAATTTCTATCAACTTAGGTTTGTGTGATTGTTTCCTTGTGATTAGATTGACTCAACTTTTTTTTTTTTTCTTTCAAGATACTCAGTGGTAATTCTGTTTTCTATGCAGCCTAACAGAGAATACAGAAAGTCAAACTGATAGGTCAGACTCCTTTTCATTAGTGATAAGTTTGATTTCTGTGTCAAGGTGGTGTCCACCAGATTTCTTCATGGTAAATAACGTTTTCCTCTGTGTAATTATCAGTTATTCTTTGGGAGGAGTCTATGAGACTGAATATCCTGTTATTTGACTATCTTTCTCACAAAGATTTTGTCATCCGCTAATGATTCTTGTCTGAATCAAGTATTCTTAGAATCGTTTTATAATGTTGATTTTTAAAATTTATCATATCTCTTTCATGGTTTAGTTGTCATTTCTATGTAAAGAAAATTTGCCCCTTCCCATTTAACGGCTCTTTGTTATTTTAGTCAAGGTATTATAACCCAATCCTGGCATTCCTCATTTTTATGTTTGGATTTTCGCAATTTTGGCAGAGGGAGCTCCTCAAGCTGCTCTTGCGTCCTTTTCACATATTTCCATCAGATTTTGTTGTTGTCATTTGGTTGATTATTTTGCTGTTGGAAACAGCAACCTCCTTTATTTCGGGCACACATATTCCAGGCAACCCTAACTCTCCCTGAATCAGCCATTTCTCATTTCCCCAAGGAGCTCTGCTTCCTTGGAGTAGGTAACGCTATTTAGAAACCAAGATTCGGTGTTAGTTGTGCTGCATGTTATTTGAGCGCATCCCTTCTAGACCATGTCAGTAGACAGAAATAGTAGGGAGTTCGTACTGATTCTTCTCATTTCAATCTGATACCACAGTTCTTTTCATTTCTTTTTTTAATTAATTATTATATTTATTTATTTTCAGCATAACAGTATTCATTGTTTTTGCACCACACCCAGTGCTCCATGCAATCCAGGCCCTCTCTAATACTCACCACCTGGTTCCCCCAGCCCCCCACCTCTCCCCACTTCAAAGCCCTCAGATTGTTTTTCAGAGTCCATAGTTCTTTTCATTTCTATATTTACAGTTTATTAGCCTTTCCCCCACAATAAGAAACATTGTTTCTAACATCTGTATGTTCATTCATTTGCTCAATACTAATATACCAAAAATAAATAAATAAATAAATTTGAATTGCTACACCAATACCACCGCTAACAAAACATCTAAGTCTCAGGACCTATTTACATTTTTAGCTTATGATATGGCTAATTATGTTAAAGCAGATTCACATCATTCAAAATTAAAATCTGCTAAAGAAGACAGACTCAAAAATTTCCTTCCCCTTTCTCTATCCCTTATGCCCAGTCCTCACCCAGCAATTCTTTAAGATTCTAGTTTTCTTTCCTATATGTATTTTTATAGAAATTAATATGAGCATCTCTTTATCTTTTTTTCTCAAGAAAAAGTGCTTCACATGCTTATCTTGCACTTCTTTTTCCCTCTCATTTAACAATATATTATCAGTTCATAGAGACTTAGCTCTTAGGTTTTTATATCTGCATAATACTTGCATTGTGGATATGCTGGAGTTTATTCAAGCAATTTCCTAGGTATGGGCATTTGAATTGTTTCCAATTTTTTGAAATTACAAATAACCAGCCTGATCTTTAGAAGTCCATTGGGAAAGAATGGCTATTTGTGGTGAAGATAGAGTGCTAATGTATAGATATTCTTAAAAACATGATAAATAACATAAAGCCATAATGACTGATTCAGTTCCATACACATTTTTTTCTAAGTGTATTTGTTTAAAACTGAAATAGGCATTCCATTATAACTTACAACTGTGCTTTTCATTTTTTTGAATTTTTAAAATTTATTTATTTGAGAGAGAGAGATAGAGAAAGTGAGAGAGAAAGCATGAGCGGGGAGAGAGTCAGAGAGAGAAGCAGACTCCTTGCTAAGCAGGGAGCCTGACACAGGACTTGATCCAGGGACTCCAGGATCAACCTAAACCAAAGGCAGTTGCTTAGTCAATGGAGCCACCGAGGTGCCCCACCCCTGAGCTTTTCAATTCTTATTTTCCTGACGAATCTTTTTCTATACAATTTGATTCAATATTTTCAAGTATATTGCTTTGTGATTATTCTACTCTAAATTTTAACTTTAATTATTGAAAGTTAGAGATAGTTTTTGTAATTTAATAATTTAATGCTTTTTCCTAAGAATTTTACCTGAATACTATTTTTATAAAATTTACTTCTGCTACATTTGCATTTTTCTGATGTATTTTGTCTCATCTTTTTATTTAAACACACACTGCTCTTTCGTTTTTGTAGAGTAAAAAGTGATGTCATCCATTTGGATTTTGTGTTTTAATCTAATTTTATAACCTGTATCTTTTTGTGAGTGACTCTCCCTTACTCATTTTGTTCATATTTCCTGTCTTTTTTTAATGTATTATTTATTATATGTTCAACTAACCAACATCCAACAAACTAACCAACTAACCAACAAACATCATTTTTTAAAAAATTTTATTTATTTTTTTATTTTTATAAACATATATTTTTATCCCCAGGGGTACAGGTCCATGAATCGCCAGGTCCACACACCCCACAGCACTCACCAAAGCACACACCCCCACCAATGTCTATAACCCCACCCCCCTTCTCCCAAGCCCCCTCCCCCCAGCAACCCTCAGTTTGTTTTGTGAGATTAAGAGTCACTTATAGTTTGTCTCCCTCCCAATCCCATCTTGTTTCTTTTATTCTTCTCCTACCCACTTAACCCCCCATGTTGCATCACCACTTCCTCATATCAGGGAGATCATATGACATCATTTGTTTTTGATGTAGTGTTCAACATTTCATTAGCTGCGTATAACACTTAGTTCTCCTCACCACACGTGCCCTCCTTAATACCCATCACCAGGTTACCCCTCTCTTCTGTAAACTTCAATTTGTTTGCCGGAGTCCAGAATCTCTCATGGTTTGTCTCCCTCTGTGATTTCTTCCATTCCTATAACCTGTATCTTTTAATAGGTGAATTTAACCCAACTGAATTTATTCATATATTTATTTCTATAAAATGTTTAATGTTTTCTGCTTTATTAATATAGTAATCCATTATTCTAGCTTTGCAAAAATTTTGGAAATTATATATTCTTTTTATAATCGTATTTTTTGTTAGTAGTTACTCTACTTCTGGGATAACAGTATGAGGTTATCTTTTGTCCCCTACTCAATAATCCAGGAACACCTAACTCCACCATTCCACTCCCAACCCCATACACACACACATATACACATATTCATTATGATTTATAGGTCTGAGAAATGAGACAAGTCACCTATTAAATTATAGGAAGACCATTAATAGAAAACTACTATAAGGGCACCTGGGTGACTCAGTGGGTTAAGCCGCTGCCTTTGGCTCAGGTCATGATCTCAGGGTCCTGGGATTGAGTCCCGCATCGGGCTCTCTGCTTAGCAGGGAGCCTGCTTCCCAATCTCTCTCTCTCTCTCTGCCTGCCTCTCTGTCTACTGTGATCTCTCTCTGTCAAATAAATAAATAAAATCTTTAAAAAAGAAAAGAAAAGAAAACTACTATATATATTCAAAATGGGTTATCAAAAAAATATGATTTCTTGAAATATTCTTACCAAAGTCTTAAGCATGCATGCCCTAAACTTGTAACTTTCTAAGAGACACAGGTAATCCATTTTTATTTCCTTCGACCATAAATTTATTTACACATGCTTATTTGATTTTTTTTCTCTTTTTTGTATTGATTTGAAGTCTTTTCTTTATGTTTTCAAAACATCCTTAACTTAAGTTTTTCTGATTGTTAGGGCAATGAGTTATTTCTAAGATTCTTTTTGTAGAGAGTAACTTTTAGTAACCATATCCTGTTAAATTTGAAGTAACTAATGTACTTTTTCCCTTTTTCATACACACACTATTAATAATGTGATGTGAGATTTTAGGATTAGAAAACTGTGGTCAGGGGCTCCTGGGTGGCTCAGTGGGTTAAGTCTCTACCTTAAGCTCAGGTCATGATCTCAGAGTCCTGGGATTGAGCCCTGCATTGGGCTCTGTGCTCGGTGGGGAGCCTGCTTCCCCTTCTCTCCCTGCCTGCTACTCTGCCTACTTGTGATCTCTCTCTCTGTCAAATAAATAAATAAAATCTTTAAAAAAAAAAAAAAGACTGGCCAATTTTTATATGCATACACCTATTCAGTATGCATATTTTTACCTTATACTTACATTAGTTTTTAAATATGTTTTTATTTCTATAAGCACATTTATAACACTCATTTAAATATATCATGGGTTTTTTTCTGCTTTAGTCCCAAATACATACAACATAAATTGTCTGTATTTTTCAATTTCTGTTTCTTATGTTAAGTTAATATGTACCTTTAAATATTTTTATTTTATCTTGACACATAAGATATTTTCAGAATCCCTGCAGTATGAGAATGTATTTTTGTTCATTATCTTATATCATAGACATTTATGTTGGGTGTAAAATGTGTGATGTAAACTATTTTTCCTAAAAATGCCACCAACAAATTCTTCATGGTCTTCTTGTGTTTGTTATTGCAGAGTAAATCTGAAATTAGGAAAATTTTTGATTTCTTAAATTTATTTGTTTTTCTTCTTGAAGTTAGGGGGAAATTTTTCTGTTTTTGAAATAGGAAAAACAAATTCATAGTGTATTTAGTCATGGACCTCATTATTTTGACTTTCTGAAGGCCGTGACCCATTTTAATCTCGTTTTCTTTTCCACAGCACAGATAATTGTCTTCTATTTAAATTTATATTTTAATTTCCATTATTTTTTTCCTGATAGTGCGTATCAGACCATGTATTGAGTTTCAGTTTTCTGTGATTCTATATTTAGACTAATAACTTTATTTTGCCGTAATTTTTCTGCATCTTGAGAGTACTTGCTTTCCACCAATTTTGTTCTAAATAGCTTTAACACATTTGCATATTGCACTTGATTGTTTATAATGTGGATTTTAATTATGTTATTTTATTTCATTTTCTTATAGTCCACTCATTGATTTCTCTTTTGATTAAGCATCCTCTTGTATTTTAATTTCCTGTGTCTTTCTTATATTTTTGATCCTTCTGCCTAAAAACATAATGTTTTCTCAGAGTAATGAAAATTCCAAACAATTTATCTTTCTGGGGAAGTATCTCATCCAAGAATACAGGATTTCTTTGATTTTTCTAGCTGTTCCATGTTTCACATGTGTCCCATCTTGTGTTTGTTGTTGTTGTTGTTTTATTTCTGACTGGAGAAAAGTTGGCATGAAATTGCTCTCTGTTATAAAGTGTCTGTGTTCTCCAAGGATCTACTCTCTTTTATCCGAACACTTACACAATCCTCTTAAAAGATACACAGATACAAGATAGGTTAAGGCCTATATTTGAGTTGTCCCATCACCAATTTCAAAGATACCGCTAAATTGTGAGTGTTCATTTTTCTTCTCCATTTCTTGTCTGTTCTAAACAGCATACTTTAAAACCTATTATTCCTATTTGAATTCTTAGCAGATTCCTTGGTGTATTTTTATCCCTGCATGTCTTAAATTTTTGTTCAGATTATAGCTTATGAAACATACAAAACAGCTGCAGTCTATGCTCCTTTGTGCCCTTTGCTTCTTAGAGTTATTGCAAGATGTTAACATTCAAATAATTGTAAAATGTTAGCATTTGATCTTTTAGTTGTTTGACAGAAAATATAGGAATTTCTTTTTTTGTTCATTTTTTCCATTGTTTTAAAAACAATTTAGTTATTAATTAGAAGAGACAGGTTTGAAATTAGCAGTACAGACTCCCTTTCCATTCAGAAGTATAGACGTCCATTTTAAATTTGCCTTTGAAATATGGCACTGAGTCTCGTGTACCAAATCACAGGGCTAAAGTGCTCACAGAGAGTTCAGCTAACTTATCCCTCAGCCTGAGCTATTCAAAATATCATTAAAAAAATAGATCCTTCTCATTCAGAGAAGCAGATTCTACTCTTACCCTTAAAATAATTCTTTTCAGGAGCTTATAACTATTATAGGATAGACTGTCTCTCTGATTTATAATCTAATTAGAGCCCTTTTACTCTTGTGTCCAAGAAAAGGAGACCTGCTCCTCATCTATTGTGCAGGGCCATTTCATATACTCAAGTCTATTAGTAAATCCAAAATCATCCTTTCTTCCTGTAGGTCAAAGGATTGCAGTTTCATTTGCTTTATCTCATAGGGGCTATTGCCCAAACTTTTCATCAAATCCGGTTGCTTTCATCTAAAATAACTCCACTTCATACTTCACTGTGATAACCCAAATGTTGCCCAGAATTTTTCTAATGTAGTTAGAATTCTATGTGTATTTCCAGAAAGAAGTGTCTCCCAGTCTCTTATCACCTTTGTAAGTTGCACAAAAGGATGAATTAAATAGCTAGGATGATTCTCATTTCTCAAAAATAAAAGATAGCTGCATGTTAGTGTTGACTGTTTGAATATGTTGTGTTTTAATTTCCTGAACATAAATTTGGGATCACTGGTGTATTTTCAACACCTCTCTGATTTCAGATTAAGAGAGAAATGTCATTTGTATTTTTCAATTTGCATCAGTCACACCAATTAAAATGTATTAGACATGATATTGCAGGATTTTCTTAGTATATATTAAGCTTAAGACAAATAATATGTCCACAAAAATGTTGTGTATGGTGATGTGTGCTAAGGAGAAAAATATGCTTACAGACCAGTAGACTTGAAATTGTTCAGATTATTTCAGTTTCACATTTTAACACATTTGGAACAGATAATTTTGGAGATTTTTTCAACTTATGGAGGGATAATTAACATATTAAATTATAAAATATTTAGTATGTACAGTGTGATTATGTACACATAAACATTTTAAGAGGATTCTTCTCATCTAGTTAATTAAAACATCCATCACCTCACATATTTATCTTGTGTGACAACATATAAATTCAACTCTCTTAGCAAAATTCAATTATAAAGTATTAGCAACTGTGGTCATCATTATACAATAGATCCTCAGACCTTATTCATCTTATAGCTGAAGGTTTGTACATTTTTACCAATCTTTTCCTTATCCCCTCACCTCCCAACCTCCCACAACCACTTACTAATCTCTGTATCTATGGTTTTGACTTTCTTTTCTTTTCTTTTCTTTTTTAAGATTTATTTATTTTAAAGAAAAAATGAGCATGCATGGGGTGGGGTTGGGGTTCTGGCCAGGGAAAGTCTTTTTTTTTTTTTTTTAAGATTTTTTATTTATTTATTTGACAGAGAGAGACCACAAGTAGGCAGAGAGGGAGGCAGAGAGAGAGAGGAGGAGGCAGGCTCCCCACAGAGCAGAGAGCCCGATATGGGGCTCAATCCCAGGACCCTGAGATCATGACCTGAGCCGAAGGCAGAGGCTTTAACCCACTGAGCCACCCAGGTGCCCTGGCCAGGGAAAGTCTTAAGCAGTCCACACCAAGTGCAGAGCCAACACAGGGTACAATCTTACAACCCTGAGATCACTACCTGAGCTGAAACCAAGAGTCAGTCACTTAACTGACTTCATCACCCTGGTGCCCCATGATTTTTTTTAGATTCCACATACAAATGATACCAGTATTTGTCTTTATCTGTTTGGCTTATTTTATGTAGCATAATGCTCTCAAGATCTATTTATGTTGTCACAGATGGCATGATTACCTTCTTTCTCTTCTCTGAGTAATATACGTTTGTATATATATCACATCTTCTTTTTCCATTTATCCATTGATGGATACTTAAGTTGTTTCCATTTCTTGGCTGTTGTGAAGAATGTAGCAGTGAACATGTGAGTGCAGGTATCTCTTCAATATCCTGTTTTTATTTCCTTTGGATATATATCTAGAAGTGAGATTGATGGATCATAGAATAGTTCTATTTTTTTTCAGCATAACAGTATTCATTGTTTTTGCACCACACCCAGTGCTCCATACAATCTGTGTCCTCCCTAATACCCACCACCTGGTTCCCCCAACCTCCCACCCCCTGCCGCTTCAAACCCCTCAGATTGCACCTGATAGAATGGCTATCATCAAAAAGAGGAGACAACAAGTGTTGGTGAGGATGTAGAGAAAAGGAAATCCTTGAGCACTGTTCTCTTACACTTTGGAGAATAGTTGTTTTTAATTTTGGGGGGAATTTAATGTTTCAAGAAAATGTACTCTTTTCCATAGTAGCCATACTGATTTACATTCACACCAACAATGCTCAAGGGTTTCCTTTTCTCTACATTCTCACCAACACTTGTTGTCTCCTCTTTTTGATGATAGCCATTCTACCAGGTTCAAGGAGACAATTCATCTTAGTTTTGATTTACATTTCCCTGATGATTAGTGATGTGAACTTTTCATGTACCTCTTGACCACTTATATGTCTTTTTTGGAAAAATGTCTGTTCAGCTCTTTCATCTATTTTTTTAATCAGATTGTCTTTCTGCTATTGAATTGTGTGAGTTCTTTATATATTTTGAATATCAACCCCAATCAGACAATTTGCAAACATTTTCTCCCATTCTATGTTCTGTGGAAATACGAGGTTGCCTTTTCATTTTGTTGATGATTTTCTTTGCTATGCAGAGCCTTCAGTGTGATTTAGTCCTACTTGTTTAATTTTTGCTTTTTGTTGTCTTTGGTTTTGGTGTCAGATCCAAAAAAACATTCCCAAGACTGACATCAAAGAGCTTATCCCCTCTCTTTTAAAAGTGAAGCAGATAATTTTGAACTTCCTGTGATCCTAATTTTCTTTGGTCATTGCTACTGCTACCATTACCACTATATGTAGACCCTAATGACACTAACTACTAATATGATAAAGTTTTGGGATTAGCCTATTGTTGTCTTTCTTTATAAGAAACTGGTTCGTAATTACTTGCTTCTTGATTATAAAATATGGACATTCTTGTTTACACTCTTCTTTATCCCAACTTTTTGCAATGAGACCTCCTGTAGCTCCTGCAATCAAGAGGAAGAATCTATTTTTCTATCCCTTAAATGTGAGTTGTCTTTGTGGTTTGCTTTGACCAACTGAATGAAACAGAACTGGTGGTATGCCTGTTCAAAGTTTTGACCTCAAGAACTGTTGCATGCTCCTGTTTACTCTTCTGAAATTACTATGTTTCTATGCCAAAGCTAACCTCCTGGTGGATGAGGGACCTTGTGAACCCATGCACCTCATGAACTGCATTCCTTTGGTCGTGTCAGCTGACATCCCCTGGAGCAAAACCAGACCTTACCTAAACCATAGCTTACTGTGAGTCATAGGGATGTTAGCAGAGACCCGAAGAACCAGCACCTAGCTGAGCACAGTCTCTATTGCACACACCAAATTAAAAGATAATAAATAGTGCTTTAAGCTACTAAGGTTTGGGGTGGATTGTAGTTCAATATTCACTAAATAATACATTATGACTCTGGGTACTAGTTTATGGGAGAGCCTGCTCATACTTAATTTAACCAGTTATTGTAGTTCTGAAGGTCACATAGCCCATAGGCCCAGATTGAGGGAGACATTACCCTTAGAAGAACAAAAGTTCTGCATATTTGAGATAATTGACCTATGATTATCAGCCCAATTTCAATGCAGGTTATTAACTCTTCCTTCATGTGTAGGGATCCACATGTTTATTAATGATAGAGCACTCTAGTTTATCATGAAAGGTACAAAACTGATAACAACTGTGGAAGGTTTTTCTGTGTGTTTTTGGTTTTGTTTTTGTTTTTTTAAGACAGAAAGTGCATGCATGCAAGCAGGAGCAGGGGAGGGAGAGAGAATCTTTATTTTTATTTTTTATTTTTTCAGTGTTCCAAGATTCATTGTTTATTCAAAACACCCAGTGCTCCCCGCAATACATTCCCTCCTTAATACTTACCACCACCAGGCTCACCTATCCCTCCACCCCCCTCTCCTCCAAAACCCTCAGTTTGTTCCTCAGAGTCCACAGTCTCTCATGGTTCATCTCCCTCTCCAATTTCCCCCAATTCATTTTTTTCCTTTCTTTCTCCTAATGTCCTCTATATTATTTCTTATGCTCCACAAGTAAGTGAAATTATATGGTAATTGACTAGGGAGAGAGAATCTTAGGCAGGATCCATGCCTGGTGCAGAGCCCAACACAGAGCTCAACACAGGTCTAGATCTCAGGATCCTGAGATAATGACCTAAGCTGAAATCGAGAATCAGAAGCTTGACTGACTGAGCCATCCAGGCACCCTAACAGTGCTAAATTTAAAGCCTTGCATATTTTGTCCATCATATAACATTTTTAAGGCTAAGTGTCCTTAATTGTAAATTAGTTATTTATATTACCTCAGAGGTAAGAAAGCCATGAAATGTATTTAAAAGTTCCTAGTGTGAAGCATATAAGCTGCCAATAAGTATTATTTCCCTTCTCCCTATAATGAGCATACAGTTTAAAGGCTGCACATTCCTGTACCAATTTTGTTTTTATCCCAGTGTGATTTGAAACTTTGGGGCAGTGAATGAATAAAATGCATCATAAGAAGGTAGCTAAAATTAAATGCATATATTCTTGTTAATAATATGTTTGTAGATATTCTTACCTTCATTTTAGCTATTGAATCTCCTTCACAAATATGTCTCAATACTGCACATAAATATTAAGCAATGGCACTGTAGCAAATGCTCTGTATTTCTTGTACACCATTATGATACACATCTTGTTGGAAAATCGTAAGACAAAGTAACTCTTTTACTGCTTTTATTTGTCAAATGTAGCCCTTTTTTGCAATTGGAAATAGAAAAAATAGGCAATAAAAATAGTCAGTTACAAGGGACCTTTCATGCAATATTATGCAGCCATAAAAAAGGGTGAGGTGTGCCATTTGTGATCAGATGGATGTATCTTGAGGCTATAATGCTAAGTGAAGTAAGTTAGATTGAGAAAGACAAATACCATATGATTTCACTCATAGGTGGAATTTAAAAAACAAACAAAAAGCAGAATCTGATCTATAAATACAGAGAACAAACTGATGATTACCAGATGGTGAGGGGATGGAAAAATGGGTGAAGGCGAGTGGGCTATACAGACTTTCAGCTGTAGAATGAATAAGTCATGGCAATAAAAGGGACAGAATAGGGAATATAGCCTGATATTATAATAGCTTTGTATGCTAGATGGTACCTACATTTGCAAACATAGCAGAACTTAATAGAGATGTTGAATCACTATGTTGTATACCTGAAACTAATGAACATTTTGTGTCAACTATACTCAAATAAAAACATTTTTAAAAGGGAACATTCACAAGAAGACATTATATATGAAGAAATTAAACATTAACCTAGAGTTGTGTGAAAGAAATTGAGCCTATGATATAAAAACTCCTTGGAATATGTAATCTGAGGACAACTATGCAAGTGAAGTGAGAAAAGTGAAGGCTCAGAAAAACAATTAATAAAAGAGATGTTTGCTTGCATATTTGTATTTGCAAGATTATAGAGCAAATGGATTGAATTGCATTTAATTGACTTACCTGTTCACAATCATAAAGAACAGCATTTCAAAGGGTTCTTAAATTTATTTTGAAGATATTACTATAATATCTTGGGTTTCAAATAGTGCACAACCAGAAGCATGCAGCAATCTTTCCCATTTTTAAATTAAAATATCCATGAATCAAATAAAAATATGGAAACTCACAAGTAATAAACCTAAGGTGGAAAGACAGTCTAACGTCAGAATCCAGCTAGAGCAAGATTAAAAGAAAAATTATCAAGTTTCAATTCATGGTACACCCAGACTTTATTCTATAAATAAGAATCCCCCCAAAAGATAAGCTTCCTGGTGTATAAGCCATAATCTGTCCCATGATTAGGGAGCACAGAATGTTTACCAATCAAGCATCCATCTCTATCTTAAAAGAATAATGTGTAAAAAGAGTAGATAACAGTTCCCTCTAACAGTATCCTCTCTATCCAAATGTTACTTCATATAAGCACAAAATGCAAAAGAGTAATAATCAAAAGCTAATTGACTCTTTTTATGATACATGAGATGCTACTTCAAATACTTTATTCCATTTAATTCTTGCTACAAATCTGTTTACTCTTTACTTACAGTTAAGGAAAGAGGCCTAGAACACCTACATCTATTTATGTTGAGACGTATGACATTACCAATTATCACCACTTTTCACCTATAAAAAATATCAACTTTCTCTGATTCAACCCAATAGTAAGTTGGTACCTAAGGTTTTGTGAATCCAAACCCACTAAGTCTCAGAAAACAGCTGAGGAGGAAATGGGAGAAGAGCTAAAACTGTTGTGGTGCAGTAAATTTTCCAAGGAGTTTGACTTCCTATAAAGTGCCATTGTTAGAATATCAGAACAAAACAACAGTCATAGCATTCAATGCTGGAAATGGTCATTTTGCTTCACTTGAGAATACCAGAGAACCAGACACAATAAAATAAATTAGCTCTAAAGAGTAGCATCTACTATGCTTTTAAACACTGCTGTAAAACTTCCTTGAAAAAGGAGGTCCATGCATGGTATAATTGTTTACTTGTAATGAGGGAAGGGGAAAAATAGGGGAAATGAACACACATTAAATTAAATACACCTTGCTGCCTCAAATTTATGGTTATTTTCTTTGTGATTAATAGCATATCTTCTAAATCAGGTTGGAGAAATTTGAAGTCTTAGGAGATCTATATAGGAAGGTGTTTAATAAAACCAATTTAGGAAGGGTTTGAAGTAGGTGAAAGGAGATGATTCAAGAAAGCATTTCAGTGATAAGTAAAATACAGCATTGAGTCTGGTTTTTCCAGATTCCTATGAAGTCTGTGACTTTTGTTTGCCATTGCTTCTCATGAAAATGACACTACATGGGGAAAAGGTCCCCATTATGGGAAGTCATGAGTGATGGGGCAAGAGCTGTTATGCGAACACACTACACTAGGTCAGTTTGCAGCAACATATCCTCACCTATTCAGTGTTGTGATCTCAAAATTATAGGGTCTTTAGAGGCTTCATGTCATTATACTGGAGTTATCTTCAGATGTCTTAATGAACAAGATTTGTGTTCTTAATAATTTAGTAGATTCTATTATACTGACCCCCCCAAAAAGACACAAAAAATATTCCCAAACATATATAAATATATGATTATACCTTTACAGAATGTTAAAGTATTTTAAAACTTACTATATTAATATATGTCCCTATTGCAATACAATGGTTTTTTTTTCCTTCTGAGAACATCAAACACATACTAAGAATGCATGAGGTGCACTCTGTAAATGCCTTATCTAACTTAATAGGTTCCATTGTTCCCATTTACAGATGAAAATTCTGAGGACTTGGGGAGGCGAAGTAACTTACTTGAGGTTACAGACTTAATAAAACTAGAGCGTATCATGCTTAGCGAAATAAGTCAGGCAGAGAAAGACAACTATCATATGATCTCCCTGATATGAGGAAGTGGTGATGCAACATGGAGGCTTAAGTGGGTAGAAGAAGAATAAATAAAACAAGATGGGATTGGGAGGGAGACAAACCATAAGTGACTCTTAATCTCACAAAACAAACTGAGGGTTGCCGGGGGGAGGGGGTTTGGGAGAAGGGGGTGGGATTATGGACATTGGGGAGGGTATGTGATTTGGTGAGTGCTGTGAAGTGTGTAAACCTGGTGATTCACAGACCTGTACCCCTGGGGATAAAAATATATGTTTATGAAACCTCCTAAAAAAAAAAAAAAAAAAATCAGATAGGATTTACACTGTTTAACCCCATAGCAGCCAGTTTTAACAACTACTTTTTTTTTTTTTGCTTAATATAATTTTTTTATTTTTTATAAACATATATTTTTATCCCCAGGGGTACAGGTCTGTGAATCACCAGGTTTACACACTTCACAGCACTCACCAAAACACATACCCTCCCCAATGTCCATAATACCACCCCCTTCTCCCAAACCCCCTCCCCCCAGCAACCTTCAGTTTGTTTTGTGAGATTAAGAGTCACTTATGGTTTGTCTCCCTCCCAATCCCATCTTGTTTCATTCATTCTTCTCCTACCCACTTAAGCCCCCATGTTGCATCACCACTTCCTCATATCAGGGAGATCATATGATAGTTGTCTTTCTCCGCTTGACTTATTTCGCTAAGCATGATACGCTCTAGTTCCATCCATGTTGTCGCAAATGGTAAGATTTCATTTCTTTTGATGGCTGCATAGTATTCCATTGTGTATATATACCACCTCTTCTTGATCCATTCATCTGTTGATGGACATCTAGGTTCTTTCCATAGTTTGGCTATTGTGGACATTGCTGCTATAAACATTCGAGTACACGTGCCCCATTGGATCACTACGTTTGTATCTTTAGGGTAAATACCCAATAGTGCAATTGCTGGGTCATAGGGCAGTTCTATTTTCAACATTTTGAGGAACCTCCATGCTGTTTTCCAGAGTGGCTGCACCAGCTTGCATTCCCACCAACAGTGAAGGAGGGTTCCCCTTTCTCCGCATCCTCGCCAGCATCTGTCATTTCCTGACTTGTTGATTTTAGCCATTCTGACTGGTGTGAGGTGATATCGCATTGTGGTTTTGATTTGTATTTCCCTGATGCCGAGTGATATGGAGCACTTTTTCATGTGTCTGTTGGCCATCTGGATGTCTTCTTTGCAGAAATGTCTGTTCATGTCCTCTGCCCATTTCTTGATTGGATTATTTGTTCTTTGGGTGTTGAGTTTGCTAAGTTCTTTATAGATTCTGGACACTAGTCCTTTATCTGATATGTCGTTTGCAAATATCTTCTCCCATTCTGTCAGCTGTCTTTTGATTTTGTTAACTGTTTCCTTTGCTGTGCAAAAGCTTTTGATCTTGATTAAATCCCAATAGTTCATTTTTGCCCTTGCTTCCCTTGCCTTTGGCGATGTTCCTAGGAAGATGTTGCTGTGGCTGAGGTCGACCTAGGCAAAGAGACACAGAATCTATACTCAGAAAACTATAAAGTACTCATGAAAGAAATTGAGGAAGACACAAAGAAATGGAAAAATGTTCCATGCTCCTGGATTGGAAGAATAAATATTGTGAAAATGTCTATGCTACCTAAAGCAATCTACACATTTAATACAATTCCTATCAAAGTACCATACATCTTTTTCAAAGAAATGGAACAAATAATTCTAAAATTTATATCGAACCAGAAAAGACCTCGAATAGCTAAAGGGATATTGAAAAAGAAAGCCAACATTGGTGGCATCACAATCCCGGACTTCAAGCTCTATTACAAAGCTGTCATCATCAAGACAGCATGGTACTGGCACAAAAACAGACCCATAGATCAATGGAACAGAATAGAGAGCCCAGAAATAGACTCTCAACAACTACTTTTTATCAAAATTTTACTCAAATGATAATTATGATATTATGGGACATTAAGCTTTGAGTTAATGCAAACAATATCCAGTATAATACATATATTCAAAGGCTAGTCCCTTCATATACTATTCTTCTAGCAAGAATTGGTCTTTTAAAATTTTTATTTTAATGGTTTCTTAATCTAATTCCAGGAGCTGACTTGATAAGATTGTGATTTGTTAGGAAGACTAACCAATACAATGATTATTGACTTGAAGATAATGAAAATTTTCACTACTACTGTTAATTATTTTTATTTATTATGACATAAGCACTAAACACTGTACATGTGAATGGTAACCACATTTGTCACCCAACTATTACAGTTCTAACAGTAAAATTAAATAGGAGAAACTACAGATACAGAGACTCTATTGATGCTAAACTGACTTCTAGACGTTAAGGAAAATAGATATATATATATATATATATATATATGCCAGATAATTTAATTTAAATTAAACCAAGTATAAGGTAATAAAACATGGAATTAATCAAAGTCAAGGTCATGAATTTTTTATATGAAACCATTTTTCAGCTAAAGTCAAAGCTTAAAGTAATCTTTCTCTGCAGTACTTAATACCAGGAGATTCCTTAATTCTCATAAATGCTGTGAAGTCATTTCTTTACACTCTGACTTTATTACTTTACCACAGAACTCTGAAAATGTATGATTAAAATTTTCATTGATTCTGTATGATTTTCAGATTTGCATATTATAAATTGCATGGTCAATAAATACATTTAAATGCAATCCAGTGTAATTCTAATCACTCTTAGTGTACATCTCAGTCTTGTTAGACTTAACACTTAAACTTCTCACCAGATTACATTTTTTTATAATAGTTATCGAATCTTTAGTTAGAAATCAGGTATATTGCTGTTTTTCTTTTCTTAAATGATACTGCTTTTAAGATAAAATTATACTTTCCTAGGAATGGAAATAGATTTCCTTTTTTTCCAAGGTGTCTCAGAACATGAAAATACAGATAATATTAGACTTGCAAAGACCTATGAATACTTTTATAGGTACTACTGTGTAGAACCACTTCTCCTTACCTTGGCCCATAATCCAAGTCTGTTTTGTTTGTTTGTTTAATTTTTATTTTTACTCTAAAAAAAGAGATAACCATAATTTGTTTTTCCAAAACTTATGGAGTTACTTCTTTAACTTTATCTAATCATTAACTTGAAATATTGAGCTAAATGAAATCTTTTATATTGTGTAAAAAGTGATAATTCTGGTGCTTACATTGAGATTGACCTGATGCTAGTATGTTACACAGAGTATATAGTAGGACTCATAGTCAATTCCCATGAATAGACTTACTCAGATATTTTTCTTTTTATTTATTTATTTTATTTTATTTTTATAAACATATAATATATTTTTATCCCCAGGGGTACAGGTCTGTGAATCACCAGGTTTAGACACTTCACAGCACTCAATATAGCACATACCCTCCCCAGTGTCCATAACCCATCCCCCTCTCCCCTCTCCTAAACCCTGTCCCTCCCAGCAACCCTCAGTTTGTTTTGTGAGATTAAGAGTCACTTACGGTTTGTCTCCCTCCCATTCCCATCTTGTTTCATTCATTCTTCCTCTACCCCTTAGCCCACCATGTTGCATCTCCACTTCCTCATATCAGGGAGATCACATGATAATTGTCTTTCTCTGACTGATTTATTTCAAAAGGCATGATACCCTCTAGTTCCATCCACGTCATCGCAAATGGCAAGATTTCATTTCTTTTGATGGCTGCATAGTATTCCATTGTGTATATACCACATCTTCTTTATACATTCATCTGTTGGTGGACATCTAGGTTCTTTCCATAGTTTGGCTATTGTAGACATTGCTGCTATAAACATTCAGGTGCACGTGCCCCTTTGGATCACTACGTTTTTATCTTTAGGGTAAATACCTAGTAGTGCAATTGCTGGGTCATAGGGTAGTTCTATTTTCAACATTTTGAGGAATCTCCAAGCTGTTTTCCAGAGTGGCTGCACCAGCTTGCATTCCCACCAACATTGCAGGAGGGTTCCCCTTTCTCCACATCCTCGCCAGCATCTGTCATTTCCTGACTTGTTAATTTTAGCCATTCTGAATGGTGTGAGGTGGCATCTCATTGTGGTTTTGATTTGTATTTCCCTGATGCCGAGTGATATGGAGCACTTTTTCATGTATCTGTTGGCCATCTGGATGTCTTCTTTGCAGAAACGTCTGTTCATGTCCTCTGCCCATTTCTTGATTGGATTATTTGTTCTTTGGGTGTTGAGTTTGTTAAGTTCTTTACAGATTTTGGACACTAGACCTTTATCTAATATGTCGTTTGCAAATATCTTCTCCCATTCTGTCAGTTGTCTTTTGGTTTTGTTAACTGTTTCCTTTGCTGTGCAAAAGCATTTGATCTTGATGAAATCCCAATAGTTCATTTTTGCCCTTATTCCCTTGTCTTTGGCGATGTTCCTAGGAAGATGTTGCTGCAGCTGAGGTCAAAGAGGTTGCTGCCTGTGTTCTCCTCAAGGATTTTGTTTGTCCTGGAAGCTTTTTATCTCTCCTTCTATTTTCAATGATAGCCTAGCTGGATATAGTATTCTTAGCAGCATAATTTCTCATTTACTGCTCTGAATATATCATGCCAGTTCTTTCTGGCCTGCCACGTCTCTGTGGATATGTCTGCTGCCAATATAATATTGTCACCATTGTATGTTACAGACTTCTTTTCCTAGGCTGCTTTCAGGATTTTCTCTTTGTCACTAAGACTTGTAAGTTTTACTATTAGATGATGGAGTGTGGACTTATTCTTGTTGATTTTGAGGGGGGTTGCACCCCTGGATTTTGATGCTTATTCCTTTGCCATACTAGGGAAATTCTCTCCAATAATTCTCTCCAATATACCTTCTGCTCCCCTCTCTCTTTCTTCTTCTTCTGGAATCCCAAATATTCTAATGTTGTTTCATCTTATGGTGTCACTTATCCCTCGAATTCTCCCCTCATGGTCCAGTAGCTGTTTGTCCCTCTTCTGCTCAGCTTCTTTATTCTCTGTCATTTGGTCTTCTATATCACTAATGCTTTCTTCTGCCTCATATCCTAGCAGTGAGAGCCTCCATTTTTGATTGCTCCTCATTAACAGCTTTTTTGATTTCAACTTGGTTAGATTTAAGTTCTTTTATTTCTCCAGAGAGGGCTTTTATATCTCTCGAGAGGGTTTCTCTAATATCTTCCATGCCTTTTTCAAGCCCAGCTAGAACCTTGAGAATTGTAATTCTGAACTCTAGATCTGACATATTACCAATGTCTGTATTGATTAGGTCCCTAGCCTTCGGTACTGCCTCTTGTTCTTTTTTGTGTGTTGAATTTTTCCGTCTTGTCATTTTGTCCAGCTAAGAGTATATGAAGAAGCAAGTAAAATACTAAAAGTGTGGCACAGACCCCAGGAAAATATGCTTTAACCAAATCAGAAGAGATCCCAAATCGTGGTGGGGAGAAAGGGGATAAAAAGACGTTCAGAAAAAAAAAAAACAATTAAAAAAAGAAAACGAATAAAAAATATATAAAAAAGACATATATATATATATTAGATAAACTAGTTAAAAAACGTTAAAAAAGGAAAGGGTAAAGGTTAAATATTTATCATCAGAAGAAAAAAAAATGAAAAAAAAAACAAATTAAATTAATTGCACGACTAATGAATCGTGGGGAGAAAGCCATGAGTTCCGTGTTTTGCTTTCTCCTCCTCTGGAATTCCACTGCTCTCCTTGGTATCGATCCTGTACTCCTTGGTAGGTGAACTTGGTCCTGGCTGGATTTCTTATTGATCTTCTGGGGGAGGGTCCTGTTGTAGTGATTCTCAAGTGTCTTTGCTCCAGGCGGAATTGCACCGCCCTTACAGGGGCCCGGACTGAGTAATCCACTCAGGTTCACTTTTGGGAGCTTTTATTCCCTGAATGCTTTCCGTAGAGTTCTGGAGGATGGGAATGAAAATGGCAGCCTCCCAGTCTCTGGCCCAGACGAGCGGTGAGCTCGGGGCCCCACTCCTCAGTGCACCCTCAGAGAATAGTGCCCAATAACTCCCGTCTCCCTGGCCTCTGGCCATGCTCCGAGCTCACCCAGGTGGCGACCAGTGCAAGGTAACCCCGAGCTGAGAGCTTACTCCTCGGCTCTGTCTCTGTAGCTGGCTTCCCCGTTCTAATACCTACAAGCTCTGAGACACTCAGACACCCCCAATCCTTCTGTGACGCTGCGGGACCTGGGGCCACGCTGACCCCACGTGGGCTTCACCCCAGTTTAGCCTTTGGAGTGATGTGTCTCAGTGGAACAGACTTTTAAAGGTCCCGATTTTGTGCTGTGTTGCTCTGCCACTTGCCGGGAGCTGGCCCGTCCCTCTGTGGTCTATCTTCCCATCGTTTTGGATTCACTTCTCCGCCAGTCCTACCTTTCAGAAAGTGGTTGATTTTCTGTTTTTAGAATTGCTATTCTTCTTCTCTTCGATCTCCCGTTGGATTTGTAGGTGTTTGCAATGTTTAGATAAGCTATCTAGCTGATCTCCTACTACCTCATGTAGCCTCAGCCTTCTACTTCTCTGCCATCTTGACTCCTCCCCCCCACTCAGAAATTTTTCATGTTCATGGTGATTTCTGGTATTTAACATTCAACATAAGGACAGATTCTTTTTTTTTCCACTAGTATTACCCAAAATCTACCTTCCATCCACAGCCCACTTTCTCCCCAAATACACATAACTGCCCTCTCTCATCAAAGTGTTTTTTCTAATTCCTTAAAACTTTCCCTTTCACTTCTATGTAGGTAAATGTAGTCCAATAAGGATACCTTCCTATACAAAAAGTGTCTGGGTAGGAGTGAATGCTTTAGATTATTGATCATTATTCTATTCTGTTTTAATCCCTGTCTAACTGTGATAAGTGTTCTCAATCCTTTGATCTCTTTGACTGTATTTATAAACTTTTATTTTTTATGACATGGTCTATTACCCTTTTATTTATTTATTTATCTCCCTTTATTATTTCTTTATTTCTTTATTATTTATTTATATAATATATCATATATATGTATATCATATACAGATAATGATATATTTACATAAATACATGTATATATTTATGTAAATATATTCATGTATTTTATTATATATACATTATATATGTATATATACATATATACATATATTATGTAATATATTTTACGTATTATGTAAATACATTCTTATATGTAAATATATTCTTATATACATATTCATATACACATATATGTACATATGTATGTACATATGCATATATATGTACATTCATATATATGTACATATATGAATATTTACACAAATATGTCATATGTAATTATGTATTCCTTATACATATAATTATATATTCCTTATATATCCCTTGCTATATAAAAGGAGTGGGGAAAGGGGGGAAAGTAGGGGAGAAAGGGAGGAAGGTAGGGGGAGAAGGAGAAAGAGAATCTGAAGTAGGCTCCATACTCAGTGCAAAGCCCAAGGTGAGGCTTGATCTCATGACCCTGAGCCAAAATCAAGAGTTGTTGTTTAACCAATGGAGCTACACAGGTGCCCCATTACCCTTTTAAATAAAATATAAAAGTACTATACTCCCAGAAAATATCTAAACAAGTAGCCAATAAATTTACCTTTTTGCCTAAACTGTTTTGAATTTTCTTTCTGCTATTACAATAGAAAAAAGCCTGGGGGGGGGGGGAAGTACTCTGCATATTTAACAGAGCTTAGATTGTCAAAATAATAATAATAAAAAAAAAAGGATACCAAACTGAGACAATTTCTCCAACTTCAAATTTGAGTATGTTAAGTTATGAATGACAGAGCTCCCAGACAAGTTGTTGTCTGTTGTATCTTTAGCCACTACCCATTTGTATACTGACATAGAAGCTTTAGGTGATTTGATAGAAAAATATCAGGATATTGGTATATTTGTTTCTTATTGCCTTCTTTAATAATATCCTACTAGAAAAAGCTTTTATTGAAGATACTCGTGTAAAAGAGGAAAAATACAGCTTTGTTGGTAAGTACTTTCTGCTTAGAGTCTGCAATCCAAATGGCTCAGAGTCAATTATGTTCTTTGTGCAGTTGGAAATGTCTCCAAATTATGTGTCTTCAAATTAACATTAGCACATGGAAGGATAGGAAATTGGAGACAATCATGGGAATAAAATATTAGGACCTCACTAAAGCCAGACAACCAGATGCACTAAGCTATGTATAAACGTTTTTTTTTTTTCCTTCATGTATTATAAAAGGTGATATTATATCCTTGGAATGAAGTATGGGATTATAATCAGATTAGCTGGGTCTAATGACTATAGCCTATCATTTCAGAGATAAATGCCAAATGGAAGTGGTTTAACTGGGGGCTGATGGGTAAACAAAACTTTCAGAAGTACTGCTGAAGAAGACAACCTTTAGGCAGAGTCTAGATTTACAAACTATAACTAACCTATATCTTTAGGTTCATTTACTAGATCTTAGATTCAAGAAAATTCAAGTTGTTCCATACCCAAGTTTAAATATTTATTTCCAGAGAAATTTCTAGCAAACAAAGAACCTGGGTTGGTTAAAATAACAAAAATAACAATCAAAATAAATACAGTTTCCAGGACCTTGCAGCCATGCCAGATAAAAATGACAGACTCAAGTAGTACAGATCAAAAAATTCTTCTCTGTGGCCAATGAAGAACAAGAGATAAGGGGATAGCATTAAAAACAGAACTTGAGTCGGGCAAAGTAGCTAATAACTCAACAAATGCAAATGGACTGAACTACACTTGACCAAGAAAACTGCGTGTTATCCAGAGTTCCTAGACCCAGCATTAGACACAGGGAGTGATTTCTGTCTATTAAGAGAAGAGATTAGTTCTATGGAATACAACACTATCTTAGGGAAAAGAATATTTATGTTATATACAAAAATAGAAAGTCTACTTCTAGGCAGGCTTTTTTGGTTTGTAGGTTTGTTGGGTTTTACTCTTTTTCTTAAATTACCTCACAATTCTTCCTCCTTCTTCTGGTAACAAAACATTTTTCTTTTTATCAAAGATTGTCCTTTCCCATCTAATGCCATGGTCAGTCATATGAGCCCAATTCTCCACTACAACTGTAGGTTGATAAGGGGTTGACATGATAAAATTAGGGTCAGTTAAGAATCTGAGATCCACTAAGCATCATGTAACATGTTGCTACTGAGGACCACCTTTACCACTACATGGAGAGAGAAGCAGAGTTCTGATGATAACTTTGGATTATTTATTTTTATTGATATTCTCCACTTAATGACAAAGCATTCTTCTATTCCTTTTAGTTATGTGTCCATGGTTTTCTTTAGCTCCTTAGCATACCAAGAATAGAGCTCAAGCTGAGTGTGGAAGTTTTACTGGGATTAAAAGTCATAGGTCAGAATTTGGGGCTGTTAAGGCATCTATAAATTGAGGGGAGTTCTTAAAATTTAACTACAAATTCTCCCTCAGGAAACTAAGAAGCACCTGATAATCTCAAAAACTGAACAAATATTGATGCTTAGATGATAAGGGAGAGAGTTTAAGGTCCAAATTCCATCAAGCTAGTAGAGCAAAGTAAAAATCTTGGGCTTTATCTACTTGAAATACCAGCAAGACCAATCATAGTTTCAAAATAAGAGCCATATACCCACACCAAAGTATATGATCTAAGGCTAAGAGAAAAACTGAAGTAGGTCCACACAATGGAATCCATACTCTCCAATATTCAATAAGAAACTACTAGGTGTATGAAGAGAAAACAATGGCTTTTAATCAATGAAAAAAAAATCAATAGACACAGTCAGTCACACAGAAGACCTAGACTTTAAATTAGCAGAACACAACTTTAAAAAAACCTATGAATGTGAAATATAATACAAAGAAGAATATAAATATTATGGACATGGAAAATTTCAAGAGAAATTTTAGTTTTAAAACTGAAAAATATAATATGTGAAATCTTTGGAATGGCTTAGCACTGGTATTAAACATTACAAAAGAAAAGATAAGTAAATCTGACAAGTCAGTAGTAATTTGAAGGGAAGCAAAAAGAAAATAATAATAGAGAAAAAACAGTATTGGTGACCTGTGAAACAGTATCAAGAGATCTAAAATATATGTAACTGGCTTCCTGGGGAAAAAAGAGAGAGGAAGGGGCAAGAAATATGAACCAATATTTAATACTGAATTTCTTCAATTTTGACAAAAAACAAAACTTCACATGTTTCTGGTGTTTCATGACCCCTGAACAGGATAAAGACAAATCATATATAGACACTTTTCTTTAAAAAATGATATCAGCCATCAAATTCTAGAGGAGAATTCAGGCAGAAACCTCTTTGACCTCAGCTATAGCAATTTCTTACTGGACACATCACCACAGGCAAGGGAAACGAAAGCAAAAATGAACTATTGAATGTTCCATCAAGATAAAAATCTTCTACACAGTAAAGAAAACCATCAACAAAACTAAAAGGCAGCCTAAGGAATGGGAGAAGATATTTGCAAATGACATATCTGATAAAAGGCTTAGAATCCAAAAATCTACAAAGAAATCAAAGTCAACACCCAAAGAACAAATAACCCAGTTAAGTAATGGGTGGAAGACATGAAGAGACACTTTTCTGAAGACATACAGATGGCTAAAAGATACATGAAAAGATGCTCAACATCACTCATCATCAGGGAAATACAAATCAAAACTATAATGAAATACCACCTCACACCTGTCAAAATGGCTAACATTAACAACACAGGAGACAACAGGTGTTGGTGAGGATACAGAGAAAAGGGAACACTCTTGTATTGTTGGTGGGAATGCAAACTGGTGTGGCCACTCTGGAGAACAGTATGGAGGTTCCTCAAAATGTTAAAAATAGATCTACACTGTGGTCTAGCAATTGCACTGCTAGGTATTTGCTAAAGGATACAAAATTACAAAGAGATACATGCACCCTCAATGTTCATAGCATCATTATCAACAATAGCCAAATTATGGAAGGAGCATAAATGTCTACTGACTGATGAATGGATAAAGAAGTGTGTGTACACAGACACGCACACACACACACACACGCGCACACACACACACTTCTCTAGAATGGAATCTTGCCATTTACAGTGACAAGAATGGAGCTGGAGTGTATTATGCTAAGCAAAATCAGTCCGAGAAAGACAAATACATTATGATCTCACTCATATGTGGAATTTAAGAAAGAAAACAGATGAACATATGGGAAGGGGGAAAAGAAAAAAAAGGAGAGAGGAAAACAAGTCATAAAAGACTCATAATGATAGAGAAGTTGATGAAGGGTTGGTAGAGGGAAGTGGGCCTTAAGGAAGACACTTGTGATGAGCACTGGATATTGTGTGTAGGTGATGAATCACTGAATTCTACTCCAGAAACCAATGTACATTAAGTACCTAAAATTTAAATAAATAAATAAATTATAAACATAATTTAAAAACAATAGTAGCTAATAAATGAATGGAATGGCATTTTCAAGATATTGAGAGAAAAAAAACAAAACTGAACCTGGAATTCTATATCTAGCAAAAACAAAATCCTCATGCTATAATGTTGATATGAATGCATTTTCATATTTTTATCACCAGCAGTTATAACTGAAAAGACATGCTAATGGAAGACTGTCAATGAAGGAAATTATGTAAGATGCAAATGTGAATTTCCAGGGAAGAATTAAGAGCTCTGGAAACATGAATAAATATAGACTACTTTTATCCTCAAATTCTGTAAATATTCATTGCAAGTGATAAATTTAGGTATACTACTATTAGAATCTTACATTATATGAAGCAGTATAGTGTTAAATCAAGATAGACTGTGATAAATTTCGGTACATATTTTGATCCCCTGAGTAAGTACTAAATAAATGAGACAGTTACAGTTAAAAATACCAATGCAGGGGCACCTGAGTGGCTCAGTGGGTTAAAGCCTCTGCCTTCAGCTCAGGTCATGATCTCAGAGTCCTGGGATCGAGCCCCACATCAGGCTCTCTGCTCAGCAAATAAATAATCTCTGTCTGTCAAATAAATAAATAAAATCTTAAAAAAAATACCAATGCAGAAGGTACAATGTAATGCTAATAAATAGTTTGTTATAAAGAAGGTAGGAAATAAGGAACAGAGACCATGTACAAAAGGGGCAAAGAGAAAACAAAACTCAAGAGGGGAGACTTAAACCATGACATAAACAATTTTAATAAATGTAAAAGGACTAAACAGTTCAGTTAAAAGAAAGAGCTGTTGGGCCATGTTTCAAAGCAAGAATCAAATATGTGCTGTCTAGAAGGCCTGGGCTTTAATTATATAAAGATGTGCAAACATGAAACAAAAGAAAGGAGAATTTTTATATTAATATCAGGTGAAGAACACTTCAAAATAGGAGTATTTCCATAGCTAAAGAGGGAATATTTCATAATTGTAAAATGTATTTGATCAAAACAACATAAATAATCTTAAATGTGTTGCACCTAACTAAAATTTAAAAATGCAAGAAAATACAGATCTAAAGGAATTAACAGACAATTCTATAACTGGAGATTTTAGCACTCATCTCTTGGTAATTGGTAACAGACAAAACACTATCAAAAAGAAAGAAAAATGGAGAAACACTACTAATCAACTAGAACTCTGCACCAACAATTGCATAATACACATTCTTTTCAAGTGAATATAGATCATGTGCTGGACCATGAAACAAATTTAAATACATTTTAAAGCATTGAACCTGAGACTATTTTCTCTCACTATAATAAAATAAAAAACAGTAGCAGTCTAGAAAGCTACATATTTTGAAATTAAGCAACACACTAAATGTAACTCATCATTGCAATCTACTACATTAACTGAAAACAATGGACAATTACATGATCATCTCAGTAGATGCAGAAAAATCATTTCACAAAATGCAATACCTTTCAAAGTACAATTCAAGATAACAACTTCACAGTTATTGAGTTATATGAGTTCCTTTTGTATCTTGGTTTTTAACCCTTTGTCAGATATATGGTTTGCAGACATTTTCTCATCTTCCTTCAGTTGCATTTTCATTTTCTTGTTTGGTTCTTTCACTATATAGAAATTTTTTTTAGTTTGATGTAGTCACACTTGATTATTTCTTTTGTTGCTTGTCCTTATGATGTCATAGTCAAAAAAATCATTGCCAAAGATGAATGTCAAGGATCTCTTTCTCTGTGTTTTTTTCTCATTTTATGGTTTCATGTATTATGGCTAGATCTTTAATCCATTCTGAGTTAATTTTTGTGAGTGAAATTGATAGAGGCCTTTTGCACGTTATTATGCAGTTTTTCCAACAACATTTACTGAGGAGACTCTCCTTTTCTCATTGAGTAATTTTGGCTTCCTTGTCAAACATTAGTTGACTGTATATGAGAGGGTGGGTTCACTTCCAGACTCTCAATTCTGTTCGTTCATCTAAGTTTCTGTTTTTATGCCAGTACTATATCCTTTTGTTACTTTAGCTTTATAGAATAGTTTGAAATTGGGAGTGTAATACCTCCAGCTTTGTTCTTCTTTCTCACTAATGGCTTTGGCTATTCAGGATCTTTTGTATTTTTGTATGAAATTTAGGGCTGTCTTTCCATTTCTGTAGAAAAAAAATGACACTGTAATCTTGATAGGGATCGTGTTTACTCTATAAATCGCTTTGAGTAATATGGATATTTTGACAATATTAATTCTTATAATCCATGAACACAGGATACCTTTCCATTTATTTGTGTCTTCTTCAATTTCTTTTATCCAAGTTGTATATTTTTCAGTATACAGATCTTTTAACTCTTCAGTTAAATTTATTAGTTTTTTGTATTATTTTTGATCCTATTACAAATGGGATTGTTTTCTTAATTTTGTTTTCAGACATTTCAGTGTTACTGTATAGAAATGCATCTCATTTCTAAGTGTTGGTTTTATATTCTACAAATTAACTGCATCTTTTTGTTAGTTCTAATAGTTTTTTGGTGATCCTTAGGATTTTCTGTACATAAAATTGTATCTTTCTGTTTAACTTTTTATAAATCTAATCTGATCTTTAACTAAAGTCTATTCATTAAATGTATCATTTACAAATAGCAGAAAAATTAAAATACCTAAGAATAAATGTAACTGACAAGTAGAATCTAAAATTTATGTAGAAATTCAAAAAAACTGAAATAATCATGACCATCTTGAAAAAGAACAATGATGGAGGACCAAAAAGTGCATGATTTCAAGACTTACCATAAAACTTACTCTAAGGCAATCAAGAGAGTGTGATGTCAGCATGGCATAAGCAAATAGATTGTGGAGCACAATAAAAAATTAGATATAACTGTTGACCATATGGTCAATATGTTTTGTTCAGAAAGCCAACATAGTTCAGTAGAAATAGTAAAGTACTCTGAACCAAGCAAGCTGGTGTAACTAGTCCAAAGAGGAAATAAACTCCATTTTCCTCTCAGACCATGCACAAAAACTAATTTGATTAGGAGCACAAGCCTCAATGTGAAAGCTAAGTCTTCTAGAAGAAAATACAGAACATCTTCATAATTTGGAAATAGGCAAACATTTTTAGACAAGTTGAAGCATTAACCATAGAATTTTTAAATTAGTGTTTTAGTTCATGAAAATTTAAAGTGTATGCTATTCAATAGACATAGTTAAAAAAGTAAAAATATAATTTATGGACTAGAAGAAAGTATAATACATGTAACTTACAAAGGACTTTTTGCCAGGAAATACATGAAACTAGAAATATGTTGCCTTGGCCCACCAATTTCACCCTTAGCTCTTTATCCAAAAGAAATGAAAGCATATATTCACAAAAAGACTTGTACAATAATCTTAATAACAGCTTTATTTACAATCACCAAAAGCTAGAAATAATGATGGAAATGTCCTAATACTAATAGTGGCATAGTGCCACATACTAATAGTGGAATAAAGTTAAAAAGCACTGATACATACTGATACATACAATAGCATGGATAAATCTCAAAAAAAAAATGTGCTGAGTGAGAGAATTCAGACACATCAGCATGATGTGTGAGACTATTTTTTTTTAAAGGTTAAATTTAAAGATCAGGCAAAATGAATCTGTGGTAATAAAAACCAGAATAGTAATTGCCCCTGGGGGAATTGACTTTAATGGGGCATGAAAAAACTTTTTTTAGGTGGTGGAAATATTTTATATCTCAGTTGTGGTTCTACTTATGTGGATGTATTAATTTTTCAAATCTCACAGAATCTGCATTCTACTGTAGGTAAATTATACTCCTATTAAAATTATTATTAAAATGAATTCCAGAACCAAGTCTTTAACATTAATTACATTCATTGTATATTAATCTGTTGGTCCATAATTCCTACTATTTATTTGGAATTTTATTTTACTCATTTTGTGTTACTTGTTGTTTGTGTTTTGGTTTTTTATTTGTGCTTGTTTCTTTTAGTTCCAGTGTAGTTAACATACAGTGTTATATTAGTTTCAGGTGTGCCATATAGTGAGTCTGCAGTTCCACATATTACTCAGTATTCATCAAGATAAGTGTACTCTTAATCCCCTTCTTCACCTTCCCTTCCACCCCCCACCTCTCCTCTGGTAATCATCTGTTTGTCGTCTATAGGTAAGAGTCTGTGTTTTTGGTTTGTCTTTCTCTTTTTGTTCCCTTTGTTTGTTTCCTAAATTCCACATGTGATTGAAATCATATGGTATTTGTCTTTCTCTGACTAGCTTATTTCACTTAGTCTTATACTCTCTAGATCCGTCCATGTTGCTGCAAATGGTAGAATTTCATTGTTTTTTTGTGGATGAATAGTATTTCAATGCAATAATAAACCATTTTGCATATATATATACCACATCTTCTTTCTCCATTCATCTATCAATGAACACATGAGCTGCTTCCATAGTTTGGCGATTGCAAGTAATGCTGCAGTAAACACAGGAATGCATATATTACCTTGAATTAGTGTTTTCATATTCTGTATGAATATGAAAAGTAGCACGATCACTAGATCATAGGGTAATTTTTTTTTTAATTTTTTGAGGAACTTCCATACTGTCTTCCTCAGTAGCTATACCAGTTTTCTTTCCCACCCACAAGGCATGAGAGTTCCTTTTTCTCCACATCCTTGCCAGCATTTACTGTTTCTTGTGGTTTTGATTTTAGCTGCTCTGACTAGGATGATGTATCGTTGTGGTTTTTATTTGTATTTCCCTGATGAAGAGTGATGTTAAACACCTTTCCTTGTCTGTTGGTCATCTGGATGTCTTTGGACAAAAGTCTTTTCATGTCTTCTGCCCATTTTTGTACAAGTTCTTTGTATATTTTGGATATTAACCCTTTATCAAGTATGTCATTTGCAAATATCTTCTTCCATTCATTAGGTCATCATTTCATTTTATTGATGGTTTCCTTTGTTGTGCAGAAGCTTTTTGTTTTGATGTAGTCCCAATAGCTTATTTTTGCTTTTGTTTCCCTTGCCTCAGGAGACCTATCTAGAAAAAATGTTGCTATGGAGGAATCAGAAATTACTGCCCATGTTCTCTTCTGGGAGTTTTATGGTTTCAGCTCTCACATTTAGGACCTTAATCCATTTTGACTTTATTTGTGTGTATGGTGTAAGAAAGTGGTCTAGTTTCATTCTTTTGCATGTAGCTGTCCAGTTTCCCCAACACCACTGGTTGAACAGACTGCCTTATCCCACTGCATATCATTTCCTTCTTTGTCAAAGATTAACTGACCATTTAATTGTGAGTTTATTTCTGGGCTTTCCTTGTGTTTTTGTTTAAGTGCATTATATATTTAGAACCAATAGCAAATATGAATTCTGTGCAAAAAAAGAATTTAAGTTTAGCATTGCAGTATATGAGTTTGAAGCTATATTTATCCTGTATAATTTATTTATTAAGTAGTAAAGATTTTTAGAACTGAATAGTATGATTTATAAAATTGTAATATCTACCCTGCATAATATTTACCCTGAAGCTATATTTACCCTATATAATTTATTTGTTCATTAATAAATACTTCTCAGCTCTGTGTAATATAATTGTGGATGCAGCAGATAAAAAGCCAGCATCTATGCTATCACAGGAATTATCATCTATCTGGATTCAGACTATCACATGAAATTGCAGTTAACCCATAAAATTAACTACCATAGTAATCATAAATCGGAGAAGTGTCCATCAGATCTAGTAATGTGAACAGATGTTGTTGGAGTTCCTGACATTGTCAGTGGCATGATTGGAAACCAAAGTCAGTTTAAGGGTGAGTGGTATATGAAGTGAATACAGCAAGTACTGACTCATTTCATGGCTTTAGAGGTGAGAACAGTGATAAGACATTTGGAAAGAGATCTGGAGTCAAGGAAAGTGAATTTGTTTTTAAATTAAGATGAGAGTTAAACAAATTCAAAGATTAAGAGGAAGGAACTACTAGGGTGCCTGGGTGGCTCAGTGGATTAAGTGTCCAACTTTTGATTTTGGCTCAGGTCATGATCTCAGGGTCATGAGATCAAGCCCCTCATTGGGCTTTGCTCCCTCTGCTCCTCCCCACCCTCCTTACTTCTGCTCTTTTTCTCAATTAAAAAAGTAAATAAATAAAATCTTTAAAACAATAGGAAGGAACTGTTGATCAGGTAGAAATAAAAAATACAGACACTAAGGGATTTTTTTAAAAAAAAGAATAAGATATCTAAGAGAGTAGAAAGGTATGGTATTATAACCACATCTAGAAAGGCTATCTTTTTAAAAAGATGAATGTCTCATCTATTATCATCTGAGGGAAGAAAGAAAGGATGTTGAATTTATTTTTATGGGAGAGAGTAAAGTGCCCTTCTCATGCTTCTGTATTCTGAATGGAATTGGAACAGATATGATCTTCTGATGATCCTGAGGAAGGGAATGAGTTTCTGAGGACTGACATATGAGGCTATTGATAAGATATGAAACTTCTGTTGTGAGTAACTAGAAGATGTTGACTGAACAAGAGAAATACAGAATAGGGACATGGTAAGGTCACAGAATTTATAATTATATCAATTTTTGTGGTGATGTGAGTTTTCATTAGCATGACTCAATTTCCATCACGTAGTGATAAAGATAGGTAGTTCAACTGGCTCAGGGTTTGGGTTTCACCAAGCATTACTAAGAACAGAACAATAGGATAAGTCATTTTAGTATAATGGCAAGAGAATGATTAAAATGATACCAAGGAGGCAGAGTCATGAGGTGGCTGAAAGGTAGAAGAATACAATGTTACTGAAAAGATAAATACAACCCATGAAAAGGAACAAAGAAACAAGTCTTTTATTTTCTGGTGAATAGATTCAAAATTATGAGTTCTCCCCCCAGAGTTTTTATATGTCAGCAAATTAACATAATAAAATTGGAAAATGAACAGATGGTCCCTGGAGCTGCCCATTCTTTTTCCAAAGCAGGCAATGGTTTCCCAAAGGACAAAAATTAAGTTACAAATAACCATAATGTTTGACCTTTTTAGTTTAAGCATTTATCTGGTTGTTATCCATGGTGACATCAATCACATCATCACAGCAAGTCATGAATTTTGTGAATTATTTTGCTGCTCAATGGGGATATCTAATTTCAGGAGAAATCAAAGATTTTTAAATCCCCACAGATTTAGCAGAATTGATTTATAGAAAACTTTTTCAGAATAAAAATCTCAATTTTCCCACAGTGACATTGTGAAAGACATCTCTTTATTACAGGCATTAAACTATAAGCAGTCTCCCTGAAAAAAAGCTATGCCAAAAGACACAAGTGTAGTGGGATGAGCAGGTTACCCAAAACAATGACAGTGAACGTTCTAGAAGCTAGGTGAAAAGAAGAAAAAATATCTTTCTTTTTACCAGTTAAGCACCTCTCTTCAGTGTTCTTCTTACCTTGACTGGCACAATACCCAGAAGAAAGATAGCTCATCATTTCTCTTCTATCCTAATTTAATTTCATTTAGTTCCTTTCTACTTCTCTAATCTGAGTTCCACAATACACACCATGGTGTACATTTAGTTCTGTTAATCAACCAAGCAGATTTTGAGCACCTCTTTTGTCATTCTGAATAATTCACCCCTCAAAGTGATTTTTCTTTCATTATTATTCTGACTGGAAGAGACAGAAGAATGTGTTTTTTTTTTTTTCCTATGAGTACACAATAGCTTATTTGCAAAGTGACATGATAGACAAAACCAAGGAGCATTTTTATTTTTTTGAGTGCCTGTATGCATAGCAGTACATGCTTCAGAAATAATTGAGAAATGTGCATTTAACTTACAGCATATAAGACATGAAGATGAGATATTGATAGAAATATATCATATATTGATAGAAATATATCATAAACCACTTAAATATCTCCATTAAAATTAATCTCATTTTTCTATAGCACATCTAAGGGGAAAGCAATATCACAAACACTCTTTTTTAAAAGGTTACATTATAAAGGAGTGCACTTGTCGTGAAGAGCATAGGGTGATGAATGGAATTATTGAATCACTGGGTGGTACACCTGAACCTAATGTAACACTGTATAACTTAAATCTTTAAATCTTTAAAAGAGATTTAGATCTTTAAAAAAAATTTTTTTTAAAGATCAGGATTTAATGAATACTTTCTAAATGAATGAATAAAGAAAAACTATTTTTTTAAAGATTTTATTTATTTATTTGACAGTCAGAGATCACAAGTAGGCAGAGAGGCAGGCAGAGAGAGAGAGAAGGGGAAGCAGGCTCCCTGCTGAGCAGAGAGCCCGATGTGGGGCTCGATCCCAGAACCCTGAGATCATGACCTGAGCCGAAAGCAGAGGTTTTAACCCACTGAGTCACCCAGGCGCCCAGAAAAACATTATTTTTAATAAGATAAGAAAGTGGTTTTGGGGGGGTTGTTTTTTTTAAAGAGTTTATTTATTTATTTGACAGAGATCACAAGTAGGCAGAGAGACAGGTAGAGGGATTGGGGGAGAAGCAGGCTCCCTGTTGAGCAGAGAGCCTGACATGGGGCTCCATCACAGGTGAGATCATGCCCTGAGCTATAGGCAAAGGCTTAACCCACTGAGCCACCCAAGCACCCCAAGATAAGAAGGTGTTAATTGATCTGGAATTCAGTGCTTCAGTGTGTTCTGATAATACCTTCAAAATATTTGAAAATATTTTTGGCTCATTTTGTCTGGGAAGTTGATCTGCAGCTTTGATTAGTCAAAGGAGTCAATGATCCTGCCACTAACAGGATGGGAAATACTGAAGTAAAAGACAAACATTCTGAGAATGTTACATTTGTAGTCTTTTTTAGGATCAGATTGTTTATCAGATATTATAGCCCCTCAAATAGAAAGAATTTATCCTGGGTCTCATAAATATTAAGTACATCTACTATATGATTATTATTTGCATTTATTTGGGGGGCATACTATTTCTTGTGTTTCCTAGGGGCTCTTGACAAAGTAGGTCATATCACAGTCATACATATTCTAGTTGACCTCTGTTTATTAGTTGAAGAAGGAATGACTGTGGCCTAAACTATGAGACCCAACTGACAGTACTTTTAGAGCAATTATTCATTAATGGAAGATACAGAAGATAAACTTATCTTAGAAATCACTATACTATGCTTTAATTACTTAATACTTGATGGATAAATTATATACCTGACACAGGAGATAACTGATAAAGGAAATTAACTGACACCTATAATTGAAACATTATTTCTAGATCTTCAAACTCGATATAAAACTGACTATTCTATTTCTAATTCCAGCTAACATTTAAAAAGCTATTTTTTTCTGAATTTATAACATATAACACATGAATTTAGGGTAAGACCCATTAAGTGAATTTGAATTGTAAATGTATTGTGGTTCTACAATAGCTTGAGATATCTTAAAGGTTTTATTTTAAAAATATAACCAAAGGAATCATGATGATAATCAACTTCATCTTATAAATCACTATTCTAAGATACAGATATATAAACTAAAGATTATATTCTCAAGTTATCCACATACATATCATTATACAAGTGCTTATGAGCAGCATAGAAACATGTGCATCAATTTAGGAGGAGATAGAACCTGCAATCCAATTCCATGACCTTTATTTGCTTGTATGATTTCTCTTCTTCCACAAAACAGACGTTACAGATTGCTTTCAAAAACCAATGAGATTGTTTTGTGGGATGCTGGGGGGCAGGGGTTTGGGAGAAGGGGGATGGGGTTATGGACATTGGGGAGGGTATGTGCTTTGGTGAGTGCTGTGAAGTGTGTAAACCTGGAGATTCACAGACCTGTACCCCTGGGGATAAAAATATATTATATGTTTATTAAAAAATTAAAATAAAAATAAAGATAATTTAAAACATGTACAGAAAAAAAAAACCCCAATGAGATAATGGAGATAGATTTCCCAATCCAAAAGAGATTCTCTTTAAAATTATTTCCTCCCCTCTTTCCCATTTGTTTGTGATGCTATTATTGTTTTGTATATAATGAAATGTGTTATAATGAATATACTAACATCACATTTTATATTATTTTTATTTTTGTGAAAAGTAACTTGATAAATTGTCTTCTTTTCCCTCAGTTTTATTGAGAAATAATTGACATATATTACTGTATAAGTTTAAGGTATACAGCATGATGTATGATATACCATGAAATGATTACTACAGTAGGTTCAGCTAATTTCCATGTTCTCACATAGATACAATTTAAAAAAAAAAAGAGGAAAAAATTCTCCTTGTGATATGAACTCATAGGATTTATTCAAATCAGTGTTTCTCAACCATTTATGCCTAGGACATACTTTAAAAATATCAAAAATTTTGGAAGCAGGGAAAAGATTTAAAAGTAAAGATGATAATTGACTGAAACTTAGAACTCACCCTTTCTCTGGTTATTTTCATCCAGTGCCATGATCCCCACTGCTCCAGGGGTGAGATGACTATATCTCTCTAGAAACTGATTTACCTCCACCAATTAACACTGTGTTGCCAGAGTAGATCTGCAAACTCCCCTTGGAGTGGACTGCTCAGCTAAGAGCAAAATCATCAAAGAGAAACCAAGGTTACCTCTTAAAATATGTTTCACTTCTACATACATCTACATAAATTTAGGAGTTTGGATATTATTCTAGTCTTTCCCATTTCCTGAAAACTGTAGTAAATGGTCATTCCAATACTTTAGAATGTAAACAATATTTCTGGCTCAGCATATAATTGTGAGACAACACTAGTTAAATTTAGAAAGTACTTCATTTAAATTATATTTGAGAAATATAAAATATAAAACTTCTACATGCAGGATATGGACTTTTGAAATATTTTTGGTTTGGGGGGTTAAATTGAAATATAATTGGCATAAAATGTTGTATTAGTTTCAGGTGTACAACATAGTGATTTGACAATTCTATTTTATATTATGCTGTGTTCACCACAATAAGTGGAGTTACCACCTTTCATCATACAATGTTATTATAATATTATTGACTATATTCCTTGACTATATATTGTACTTTACATCCCCAAGATGTATTTTATAACTAGAGGTATATACCTCTTAATCCCATTTATCTCTTTCATTCATTCACCCAAACCTCTCCCTTCTGGCAACCACCACACTGTTCTCTGTATTTATGATTCTGTTTTGTTTTTGTTTGTGCATTCATTTGTTTTTTATGTTCCACTGTAAGTTAAATCTTATGCTATTCATTTTTATGTTTGACTTATTTCAATTAGTAGTATAATACCCTCTAGGTCCATCCATGTAGTCAGAAGTGACAGGATCTCATTCTTTGTTAGTTAAGTAATATTCCATTAATTCAATATAGGGATATATATTGATAGATAGATACACCTTTATATAGGGATATATATACACATATACATATATGTGTGTATGTATATATATACATATACATACATGGTAATGATTCTTTTTAATGATTTTGATTTTTTAATTTTTAAAAAAAATTTTTAATTTGTTTATAAACATATAATGTATTATTAGCCCCAGGGCTACAGGTCTGTGAATCGCCATGTTTACACACTTGTCGTGGCCAGTACGACGAATCAACCAGGGTAACCGTGAGGGCTAAGAGGATGATGAAAAAAAGTTAAGAGACAAAGAGATGGGGGCAGGGGGGACACTGAAGATGATGTCCAACAGTGCCAATTTTATTCCACATCTCACAATCATTTATAAGGCAGACCAGAATAGGAGGAGCATTACATCAGTACATAGTCAGATGACCCCAAGTTTCTATAACAAGTTTACATTAACTACAAGCAAACCTCGTGATGCCAGGTAGTTTTGGCTAAAGCCATTAAAAAACAATCAACCAGGGAGTGGGTTATGGGAGGTACAGAGCGACAAGGACTAACTAAGACTTCAGGACCCCGGCCACATTGTTCCCTTCTGTAGGGAGAGTTGTGTGGGAAGTCACGTAGGCGAGAGCACGACATATAGCACAGACCCTTTCTCAGTGCACTCAACTTTCCCATCCTTAACCTTGTCAAGGTGTCCGGACTTTTAAGGAGACACAAGTCAGGGTCTGGTTTGGTCCTCTACTCCAACCATGCTGTGGCCTCCAACATACACTTCACAGCACTCACCATAGCTCTTACCCTCCCCAAGGTCCATAACCCAACCACCCTCTCCCTCCTCTCCTCCCCCCAGCAACCCTCAGTTTGTTTTGTGAGATTAAGAGTCTCTTATGGTTTGTCTCCCTCCTGATCCCATCTTGTTTCATTTATTCTTTTCGTGCCCCCCAAACCCCAAACATTGCCTCTCAACTTCCTCATATCAGAGAAATCATATAATAATTTTCTTTCTCTGATTGACTTATTTTGGTTAGCATAATACCCTCTAGTTCCATCCATGTCATTGCAAATAGCAAGATTTCATTTCTTTTGATATCTGCATAGTAATCCATTGTATATATATATACCACATCTTCTTTATTCATTCATCTGTTGATGGACATCTAGGTTCTTTCCATAGTTTGACTATTGTGGACATTGGTGCCATAAACATTTGAGTGCATGTGCCCCTTTGGTTCACTACATTTGTATCTTTCAGTAGTGCAATTTCTGGGTCATAGGAAAGCTCAATTTTCAACTTTTTGAGGAACCTCCATGCTGTTTTCCAGAGTGGCTACACCAGCTTGCATTCCCACCAACAGTGTAGGAGGGTTCCCCTTTTTCCACATCCTCCCCAGCATCTGTCATTTCTTGACATGTTAATTTTAGCCATTCTGACTGGTGTGAGGTAGTATCTCGTTGTCGTTTTGATTTCTATTTCCCTGATGCCAAGTGATGTGGAGCATTTTTTCATGTGTATGTTGGCCATCTGGATGTCTTCTTTGCAGAAATGTCTGTTCATGTCCTCTGCCCATTTCTTGATTGGATTATTTGTTCTTTGGGTTTGAGTTTGATAAGTTCTTTATAGATTTTGGATACTAGCCTTTTATCTGATATGTCATTTGCAATTATCTTCTCCTATTCTGTCAGTTGTCTTTTGGTTTTGTTGGCTAGTTCCTTTGCTATGCAAAAGCTTTCGATCTTGATGAAGTCTTGATAGTTCATTTTAGCCCTTGCTTCCCTTGCCTTTGGTGATGTTTCTAGGAAGAAGTTGCTGTGGCTGAGGTCAAAGAGGTTGCTGCCTGTGTTCTCCTCAAGGATTTTGATGGACTCCTTTCTCACATTGAGGTCTTTCATCCATTTTGAGTCTATTTTTGTGTGTGGTGTAAGGAAATGATCCAGTTTCATTCTTCTGCATGTGGCTGTCCAATTTTCCCAACAACATTTGTTGAAGAGGCTGTCTTTTTTCCATTGGACCATCTTGCCTGCTTTGTCAAAGATTAGTTGACCATAGAGTTGAGGGTCTATTTCTGGGCTCTCTATTCTGTTCTATTGATCTATGTGTCTGTTTTTGTGCCACTACCATACTGTTTTGATGGTGACAGCTTTGTAATAGAGCTTGAAGTCTGGAATGGTGATGCCACCAACTTTGGCTTTCTTTTTCAACATTCCTCTGGCTATTTGAGGTCTTTTTCTGGTTCCACATAAATTTTAGGATTATTTGCCCCATTTCTTTGAAAAATATTGATGGTATTTCAATAAGGAGTGCATTAAACATGTAGGTTGCTTTAGGTAGCATATTTTCTCAATATTTGTTCTTCCAACCCATGAGCATGGAACATTTTTCCATTTCTTTGTGTCTTCCTTCATTTCTTTCATGAGTACTTTGTAGTTTTCTCAGTGCAGATTCTTTGCCTCTTTGGTTAGGCTTATTCCTAGGTATCTTATGGTTTTGTGTGAAATTTATTTTTTTTTTTGATCTATTAAATGGCCTTCTCTAAATTAACATATAATGTATTATTTGACCAGGGATACAAGTCTGTGAATCATCAGGCTTATACATTTCACAGTACTCACCATAGCACATACCCTCCCATTGTCTATAAGCCAAGCACCCTCTCCCTTCCTCCCCTATCCCCCCAAAACCCTCAGTTTGTTTCATGAGATTAAGAGTCTCTAATGGTTTGTTCCCCTCCTGATCCCATTTTGTTTCATTTTTTCCCTCCCTACCCCCACAAATACCCACCCTGCCTCTCATATTCCTCATATCAGAGAGATCATATAATTGTCTTTCTCTGATTGACTTATTTCCTTAGCATATCTTCCAACTCTATCTATCTCATTGCAAATGGCAAGATTTCATTTTTTGATGGCTTCATAGTATTCCATCCACACCAAATAGTCTTTCAGAGATTAAATAAGTCTTTTTTTTTTTTTTGAGATGGAATCATTCTTAATTCTTTCCTTATTTACATTTCCACTGTTCTAACTCAAAACCTTACCATATTTCACCTTAAATTTTGTAGTTATCTTCCAAAATGGGCTCCTATTGTCCATTCTCTCTTTTCCTGTGTATCTATCATTTTGCTGTTTTTTTTTTTTTAAATTAAATCAGTATGAAAACTTAAATTGATTATTTCTGTTCTGGCAGTCTCAATAAAAGACCAAGTTACTGAGCCTTGTTGTTAGAGATGAGCTTCAAGGGAGGGTTTACTTCTAAAACAGGAGACTAATTGGGTGGTGAGGGAAGGATATTTGCTTAATTTTCCAAAGGCAGAGAATTAGTCCCCAAATCTCCAAAGAATTTTTCCTTCAAATAATCCTTAATCATCAGAGATTGTGAATAGTAGGCGTTTCCATATGTCCCTCACTAACTGAATCAGGCATCCCTCCCTCCTAGTTTTGATAATTCCACTTTCCCTGAATGGTGGCAGAGTATATAAACCACCCTAAAGCCTATCACCTTGGCATAGGATCATTTTGAGCAATAGGTCCTTGAAAAACAGCAGGTACAAGAAGGGCACTTTAAATCATTCCATTTCTTCCTGAAGGCAGAAAATTAAACTCTCATATAAAAGATGTCTTCCTTATAACAGAAAAAAGAAACATTTTTATTGTCTTAGAAGCAGAGTGAAGCTGAGGGAATTCTGTACAAACAGACCTTTAGCCTCTACATATATTTTACTTTTCTAAAGTTGCCTGTCTTTGTTCAAATTAGTATGAAAAATATCTAGGTTTTCCACTTCTCTCAGTCTTCATTACCTTATGAGGTTTCCTGTGTCTCATAAAACCAAAGCTTTTCTCCTGCTAATATGTCTTATGCCAGTTTAATTCTCAACTGGAGACCCCAAGAGAGTAGAGGTAAATTTTGCATCCCCTAAATCCTCATGATTGGATTCCTTTTTTTCCTTTCTCTTCAGTATCAGCTTCCTTTCCCATTAAGCAAGTCTATACTTAAATCCCTCAAAAAAAAAAAAGATTTTTTTTAATGTTATTTTAAGGTTGTTTAGAAAAATTCTGTGTTTTATTTATTTGCTTTCTGCTAAGAACTATCTTTAATAACTCTGAGAACAATGGTTTACTCTTAGAAATAGGAAACTTTGGCAGCACCTTGGTGATAATAATGTGCAGCGAGGGATTAGAAAGGTGCTTTCATCCTTTAGAGATAATTTTCTGAAGGGAAGAGGAAATCACTAAATAATTTCTCAGGATCTTCAATTTGTAATCAAGAATTTAATTCTTGTGTTAGCAATTTCCTAATTTTTGTTTCAATTTTTTTTCACTCTAATCACATGGTAAAGCTAGAGAGAGAGAAAAAAGAGTTTCATCTGCAAAGTATGTAAGGCAATTCCATGATTGATATCAACAATGACATGACTTGAGTAAACTTAGAAAAGCATCCACTGTGAAGTAATGGAACATTGTATTTGTTTCATGAGACATATTGCTGGTTCTATCAAGAAGATGTTAGTATACTGTCACTCACAGTGATGTCAATGAACTACAAAATAATAAACTTCACCATCCAAAAAGAATTTTAGCAACTTTATCTTTAGCATGAAATTTGACCCTTCTTTGTATAAAAATGGGAGGAGGAAGGAAAGAGAAGATAATCAGCATTTAATTGGTTTCAATGTTATAAATACTTTACATATATCTGCTTGCTGCGTCCTATAATTTTTTTATTCCACTTTAAATCTAAGAACTTGGTACTTAGAGATTAATAATTTATTGCAAATCTTGTAGACAATAAGAAAAACAAAAGGAAAAAGAACTGAAATTTGAATTCAGACATGGTAATTACAGTGCCTGTGACTTTGAACTACACAATAGTGGTTAATTGACAAAAAGTCATTATAACATTAAGATATCCTTAAGTAAAATAATAATTCCCTAACTTACTCAATAAACTGATATGAAGACTTATGACTGCTAGACAAGCTTCATAGGGTTTGGGGAAGATACAAAATGAACAGTTTAGCAGTTAAACTCTACTGTACTTTAGCAGTTAAAGTATAATATTTTAGTAGTTAAAGTATAATAAACAAAATGAGTCCACAAAGTTGCACATATTATAATATATAGGCCAATTCCTAAACTTAGATCTCAATGTACAGAAATGGGAAGAATATTTTAGCAGCAAAAAGTATGTGTCCAATGTGTAGAAGGGGCAGTAACATGAAAAGTCAGTAATTCACCATAGCTGTTATCTTTTTTTCCTGGGGAAAAATAATATAGAATTAAAAATAAGAATATAAATAGTATTCAGATTAAGAAAGGCTTTGAATGTTAGAGTAAGCTGAATATTACTTTCTTATTATAAATCTATTAAAAAGTTTTGAGCAAGGAATGGACATTTTTAAAGATGGACTTTGGGAAGTTTTCTGTAGCTGTTTTATCTTGAATTTACTTGAAAGAAGATGGGATATGACAGCAGAAAGACCAGCTTTATAAAAAACTATTGCAATAATAAGAGAGAAGATTAGGTCTTGAATTAGGGATCTATCAATGGAAATGGAAGGAAGAGGACACACATGAAAGACATTGAGGCAACGAAAGTAGTGATTTTCATTAATATTTCCCTTTACTGGAGACTTTACTTTAATAATCAGCTAGAAGATGCTACAATATGGCTTCTCAATGATCCCCATCCATTTAAGATTTTAATCAGGCAGTTACTGTCTGGTAATAAAATGACATTTAATGTTATAATGATAGGCCTTTCAAAGAGCTTTCATCAGTGATTGAGTTGGTGCTCAGTAATGAGTTGATCTGTACTTAACACACTGTGCTTAGTTTAATGAACTTAAATTTAATTTTTGCCAGAGCTAAGAGCTTTAAATCAAAGCCATGCCATTGTGTCCTCACTAGAAAAGTTTTAAAGGCTCTTCCATAGATGTACATTGCAGAATTATTCTTGGGTGGGCACTTAGAGACTATTTCTGACTTTTTCTCTACTTGATAATATCCTTGTTCAACCACTGTTTAAATCATCAATTCTTCACCAAATAATTCACCAGACTTTACAGCTAGAGGAGATAAAACATACTGTCTCCAAATTTCTAGGTGAATGAAGGATAACTTATGAAATATAACATAAAAAGTTGGGATTAAAGAATGTTTTCTTTAAAGTCAGTTGACAAGGAAATTACATAATTCAGACAGTTAAGGGATAATTGGTTTGTACTTCTTGCCAGCTCTGTCTATCTGTCTATCTGTTATTTTTCTCTAGGTATATTTATCTGTATACTTGTTCGCAAGTTAATAATTTCAATACAATATTGCCTTTTATCCATGTGATCATTCCTGAAACATACCTTTTAGGCAACTGATAACAAGTAGGAGACAGAACTATTTAAAGATTCCCATTATTTGTACATATTATCTTTATATCCTGAGACATAATACAAATCCACAGTAACGCTAATAAAACTCTCACTAAGGAAAGGGAGCAGTTCATCTGCCATTTAAATTGTTTTCATTTAGCCATGTCTCTTATTGTCCAAATGAACATGTAAGTCTTAGTTATGAGTTTAGTGTGAATACAATTTTAATGTAATACTCTTTTTTACGTATATTCTCTGTAGCAATAGCACCTGAATATGTGTACCTGTTATTACCTGTACAACATTCCATTTAAGTATTTCCTTATTATACTTAATTTTACCTCCTTAGTATATATAATAATGAAAAATGGCAAACTTGCAATAAGTGTCTTTATGCCCAGAGATTCATTTTTTTTCACTTTAGTGTAATTTAAAATACTCTTTTAGAATCCTTTTATTATAAAACAAGTCACATGATATTTAACATATCAGTTTAATCTGTTTGGTAGTATAGTGAATTTGGGTCTGAATCTTTTTTTCATTTAGACATAACTCTAGATGTACATTTTAGAAATTGTTTTATGAATAATTTTAAAATACTAGGTTTTTCAAAGAAAAGAATGTAACAATTTTTAAGAGAACTGCTCTATCTCAATGTATGAACTCATGTTAGCCAATCTCTTGGGATAAGTATTCTAGATCTGTAGAAACCATTTCTAATGAACCAAGGACTTAAACACAATCTATTTAGTCCAAGAAAATGAAGCTTTTAATAAGTACCTAAAATAAAAATGCGTTCTCATTTCTTTTGGCACTTGGGAAACACTATAGAAGGGCTAAGAGATATAAGTATAAAAAATGGCTTCTGTGAGAAAGCAGCTACTACTTTTCATGAGGATAATGTGACATTTTAAAAGCAGCACAATATATAGGCTACAGAAGGAGGGGTCCCAAAGGAAAAATTATGATCATCACATAAATTAAATATTTCCTAAATGTAATTTAGTTCTCTTCCTACTAATAAAAGTAAGAAATGCTTTAAAGTATAGATCCAGGTCATAAATTATAACAGTATTAAAGAGGACCTTTGTGGTCCACTGAACTAAGGATTATTTGGAGTTAAAGGAATTATAACCCTGTCAACAGAATTCACAATTATGTGCAAGCTACTGAAATATTTTGCTTTATTTGATCAATATAGTCAGCTTCTCATGATCACTTATACCTCAAAGAAGGTGCTTGGCTCTAGGGGATTTTGCCTTTCTACCATTGTAAATCCACTGAATAATTGTCAATATTGTCCTTTACCTTATGTCCGAGAAATCCCTCCATGTTCCAGGTATCTGCATAGACTTTTCGAGTTGGATTTCTATTTTCAAAGCTATTAAACATGAACTTTTCACAGTCATTAAGATTACAGCTAGTGTTACCTCCCACACTGCTGGCTGAGATTCAACAACTCACATAAGCCTTGGTTATCTTGGCATGCATGTGGAAGCTATTCACTATTTAATTGCAGAACTAAAACTTCACTGTAAAAGCTCATCTAAGGTAAGTAATCAAGCTCTGAAACATGTCAGTAATAAGCATAAAACCCAGTGCTTCCTGTAATAAGTGGTAGATTTATATTAATACAGATTTGGCATCATGTAGGACCTCTTTGACTTTAAAATAGGAAGTAGACCAGTCATTTCCACATGTGCTAGTCAGGATCAGCCTCCTACTACAAACTGAGTTCCGTAGACCATCTTCCAAGTAAACGTTTGATTCCCTTTTGAAAATCTAGCCGTGGACCTTCTTGCACCGCTAAGGAAGAAGTAACTACATAAATCACTAATTCTTACTCCCAGCATATCCTAACGATATAGATAACACCTTAAGCCCACTATAAGATTTTATGCAGTTAAGGAGAGACATCATCCATCCTAATTTTCATATTGCTTTTTGGCAAGATGCTTAACTGAAAATTTTTAACAGGTACTCCTGATTCCCTGTTGTACCTAAGTCCTCTCAAAACAAAAATAAAATAAGAGGAAAATGGAGAGTGAAGAAAACTGTAAGAGACTCTTTAACTATAGGGAACAAACTGAGGGTGGCAGGAGGGGAAGTGGATGACAGGATGGGATAACTCAGTGATGGGCATGAAGGAGGCCACTTGATGGAATGAGCACTGAGTGTTATATGCCACTGATGAATCACTGAATTCTGCCTTTAAAATTAGTAATATAGTATATGTTAATTAAAGTGAACTTAAATAAAAAAGATTTTTTTAAAAGTAGATAACCAAATTTTCATTAATGTGAAACATATTGGACAGAATAAGAGGATAACAAATTATATACATGGGGATGGGTAAGTGTGGGTAACAGTGGGTGGGTGATAGAAATAGCAGGGCCTAAACAGAACAGCATATAATTTGCTACAACTAAGAAGTTTCGGTATGCTGAAACAGTAAGCCTGTCGCAAAAAACATGATCTTTTTAGAGCAGGAAAGAACACTGTCTTGTGAGTATATAAGGGTAGTTAATATTTCCACGCAAATGCAGGATAGTGCTAAAAGGCCACAGAGTGAGTAGTAGGTAAATGCAAGTGATTTTAAAGACAATGTGAAACACCGTTTTACTGTGGTTGTAATCTCCTGGCAATTATGCTGACTTGTTTAGTGTGGCTTTGAGTCTTTTTTCTTTTTTTTTAATTCTTTTAAGTTTAGGGGCTAATGTTTCTGTGTTCAAAGAGTATTGCCAACACAAAAGGATCAAGAATTACTGCCACAGCCAGAATACACAAATACACACACACACACACACACACACACTAAACTTTGAGTCAGACGATTTGTCTTCCAAGTGTAAATAATCATGTCTGAGGATACATGATACTGTTTCTCTCTAAGCTGAGGGCATGATGATCAGTAAGGTAAGTAAAATAATATCTCCCAAATAGCAAGATCTTTGGGAAGTAAAATAAATGAGATACTGCATGTAAAAAGAGCATTGTTCCCAATAAGGGAATTTAGAAAAAAAAAAAAAAAAAAGATTTCTAAATACTTTAAAATAGAAGAATAAATGAAACAAGATGGGATTGGGAGGGAGACAAACCATAAGTGACTCTTAATCTCACAAAACAAACTGAGGGTTGCCGGGGGCAGGGGGTTTGGGAGAAGGGGGTGGGATTATGGACATTGGGGAGGGTATGTGATTTGGTGAGTGCTGTGAAGTGTGTAAACCTGGTGATTCACAGACCTGTACCCCTAGGGATAAAAATATATGTTTATCAAAAATAAAAAATTAAAAAAAAAATAAAAATAAAAATAAAAAAAAAAATAGAACTCTGTGGGCATGGGATGTAAAACAGTAATGGAAAAATAAAGACAGATTTATAGACTGTGGGGCTTAAATAGTAACGAGCAGATAGCAGGAACCTATTCAATTATGCTGTTCAAAGCAAACAGGGACCAGTCTTGGAAACCAAGTAGATGGAATTATATGTGTCTCAGTTTTGTCAAAAGTTGACTGACAACTGCTCCACTCCATGGTCTATTGCAGAGATTGTGACATTTCAAGGGAAATGTTGTGCTTTGTCTAAAATATTATGGCTCCATGTCCCCTCTGGAGAGGTATAAGCAATTACATCAAAAGCTAGATGCTTGACCAACCCCCCCCCCACCCACTTAAAATAGAATTTCTTAAAATTGAATAAATTGGAATAACCAAAATAGGTAATATATGGTTTACTTAAATAAACTTTGGAAGAATTTGTGTTTCGATCAAATTTAATTAATTTTTATGAAATCTTTCTCAGTTCCTGAGTGTTTCTGTAAGGGTATATGCAAACACCCAGAGGGGAAGAGTTTTGCTGTTTGCTGTTTCAATTCAGCTTCCCTAATAGAAATGTTAGCACGTTGTAATCTTTAGAATACATGAGAGTAAAAATCTGTAACCCACAGGGAAAAAAAAAGAAATAAAAAAGCTTTAGAAGCTTTTTATTTCTTTCCTAATCCCTCTTACTTTGTTATTCCTGACCACCCCCACTAGAGAAGAAAAGGTTAATATTTACAGTTGTGACATTTATATGAATGATGTCTTGTACAGTTAAGTGTTCTTCATCACAACATAGTTTTTATATCTCAAAAGATATTTTTGAGTTATTTTAATGAAGTCCTTCAGGCTGAAATACAAGAACACTAGACAATAATTCAAATCCACAGGAAGAAATAAAGAGCACCAATAAAGACAACTATGTGGATACATATTAAAATATTATAAATGTATTTATTTATACATCTTTTTCCTCCGATCTGATTTAAAAGAAAACTGCATGAAAAAATGATCATAAAACTGTGCTCATGGGTTTTAATATTATGAAGATGTAATATTATGACAATTCGTATGACAGTCTTATGACAAAGTAGAGAGAATGAAACTGTATAGGAGCAAAGTTTTTGTACTGAAAATAAAATGATATTAATCTGAACCAGATTGTTTAAAGTTAAAATGTTAATTGCAGCCCCCAGGACGACTGCTCTAAAAATAACTCAAAAAACAGGTGAAAGGAAAAACAAAGGAATTAAAATGGTACACAAATGTATGTTTTTAACCAAAGACAGAATTGAGAATAGAGAAACAAATATATATTGTAAGATGTGTGGAACAAATGGCAAAATAACAGATGAATCTTTATCAGTCATTACATTCTGTGGAAGTGAGTAAGCATTCCAAAACTCCAGTCAAAAGGCCAATAGCAGAATGACATTTTTTAAAAAGTAATACCAATATGCTCTATACTACAAGAAATACACATTAAATTCGATGAGAAAAAGGTTGAAAGTAAAAGGGTTGGAAAAAATGAACCCTGAAAAAAGAAATTTAGAAATGAGTAGGTCTGTCTCCCTCCTTTCCTTACCCCTTGTCACCCCTGGGAAGTTAAAAGAGAGAAAAATGTCCCTTCCCATTCCCTAACCCCAAATTATGAGATATTCTTGACACAGTCCTCAAAATAATGCACAAACAAAAGACATGTGGCCATTCAAAGAAATAATTACATTAGGGTGTGACAAAAACCCACCATCTTGATAAAAGAGACCTTTTTTTTTTTTTTAATGGGGGCATATGTCTGTATTTTTCTAGGCTATATATCTGAGAATGGAATTGCAAGGTCATATGGTAATTCTGATTAATTATTTGAGGAGCTACCAGATTTTCAAAGTGGCTGTACCATTTTACATCTCTTTTTTTCCTTTCTTCTAATTTTTTTTTACTTTTTCAGTGTTCCAAGATTCATTGTTAATGTATCACACCCAGTACTCCATGCGATATGTGCCCTTGTTAATACCCACCACCAGGCTCACTCAACCCTCCAGCTCCCTCCCCTCCAAAACCATCAGTTTGTTTCTCAGAGTCCACAGTTTCTCATAGTTTGTCTCCCCCTCTGATTTCCCCCAACTCCCTTCTCTGCTTCTCCCAATGTCCTCTGTGTTATTCCTTATGCTCCACAAGTAAGTGAAACTATATGATAATTGACTCTCTCTGCTTGACTTATTTCACTCAGCACAATCTCTTCCAGTCCAGTCCATGTTGATACAAAAGTTGGGTATTCATCTTTTCTGATGGAGGCATAATATTCCATTGTATATATAGACCATATCTTTTTTATCCATTCATCTGTTGAAGGGCATCTTGGCTCTTTCCACAGTTTGGTGACTGTGACCATTGCTGCTATGAACATTGGGGTACAGATGGCTCTTCTTTTCACTACATCTGTATCTTTGGGGTAAACACCCAATGGTGCAATTGCCGAGTCAGAGGGGAGCTCTTTTTTTTTAATTTCTTAAGGAATCTCCACAGTGTTTTCCAAAGTGGCTGCACCAACTTGCATTCCCACCAACAGTGTAAGAGGGTTTCCCTGTCTCCACATCCTCCCCAACACTTGTTTACTGTCTTGTTACTTTTGGCCATTCTAACTGGTATAAGGTGGTATCTCAGTGTGGTTTTGATTTGAATCTCCCTGATGTCTAATGATGATAAATATTTTTTCATGTGTCTGTTAACCATTTGTATGTCTTCTTTGGAGAAGTGTCTGTTCATATTTTCTGCCCATTTTTTTGATGTGATTATCTGTTTTGTATGTACTGAGTTTGAGGAGTTCTTTATAGATCTTGGCTATCAGCCCATTGTCTATAGTGTCATTTGCAAATATCTTCTCCTGTTCCATGGGTTGCCTCTTTGTTTTGTTGACCGTTTCCTTTGCTGTGCAGAAGCTATTGATCTTGATGAAGTCCCAAAAGTTCATTTTCGCTTTTGTTTCCTTTGCCTTCAAGACATTGCAACATGTCTTGAAAGACGTTGCAATGGCCGATGTCAAAGAGGTTACTGCCTAAGTTCTCCTCTAGGATTTCTTTTTAGCAGTGAATAATATTCTGTTATCTAGAGGTACCCCAGTTTACTCATCCATTTGCCTACTGAAGACATCTTGATTGCTCCAGATTTTATGAATTTAGCAATTGTAAATAAAGCTTCTATAAACATTTATGTACATGTTTTTGTGGGAACATAGGTTTCCAACTCCTTTGGCAAATTCCAAGGAGCTCAATTGCTAAGAATGAGTATGTTTGTAGGAAAATGCTGAACTGGCTATACTATTTTGCATACCCACCAGCAGTGAATCAGAGTTGCTTTAGTTTCACAGTTCTGTTCACTTTTCGCATTGGTTGAAGGAGTCACTTGACTCATAGCATTTACTATGTGTAGATGATTAAGCCCATTTTCCCCTTATAAGTATATTTTCTAGTCATTTAGGAAAAGAGAATACTAGTGTGAGCTATAAGACACCATGAATTCACTAGAGATCAAGAACAGACACAGCTGAGACCTAGTTCTGGTCCTCCTTTGCCATACAACCAACCAATTATTTTTTAAACCTTATCTTCTAAAGTTAAGAGATACCCACATATTTGATTGATTTTTAATTATTTTTATTAACATATAATGTATTATTTGCCCTGGGGGTATAGGTCTGTAAGTCATCAGGCTTACACACTTCATAGCACTCACCATATCACATACCCTCCCCAATGTCCATAACCCAACCACCCTCTCCCCACCCCCTTACTCCCCAAAACCCTCAGTTTTTTTGTGATATTAAGAATCTCTTATGGTTTGTCTCCCTCCCAATCCCATCTTGTTTCATTTTTTCCTCCCCTACCCTCAAAACCCCCCCACTCTGTCTCTCAAATTCCTCATATCTGGGAGATCATATGATAATTGTCTTTATCTGATTGACTTATTTTGCTTAGCATAATACCTTCTAGTTCCATCCATGTCATTCCAAATGGCAAGATTTCATTACTTTTGATCCCTGCAAAGAATTCCATTGTGTATATATACCAACTCTTCTTTATCCATTAATCTGTGGATAGACATCTAGGTTCATTCCATAGTTTGGCTACTGTAGACATTGCTGCTATAAACATAGGGTGCATGGACCCCTTCAGATCCCTGCATTTGTATCTTTAGGGTAAAAACCCAATAGTGCAATTGCTGGGTCATAGGTTAGCTCTATTTTCAAATTTTTGAGGAACCTCCATGCTGTTTTCCAGAGTGGCTACACCAGCTTGCATTCCCATCAACAGTGTAGGAGGGTTCCCCTTTCTCTGCATCCTCTCCAACATCTGTCATTTCCTGACTTGTTCATTTTAGCCATTCTTACTGGTGTGAGGTGGTATCTCATTGTCGTTTTGATTTCTATTTCCCTGATGCTGAGTGATGTGGAGCATTTTTTCATGTGTCTGTTGGCCATCTGGATGTCTTCTTTGCAGAAATGTCTGTTCATGTCCTCT
>NC_081565.1:29079616-29079955 GCF_022355385.1 Mustela nigripes
ATTGTGGTTTTGATTTGTATTCCCCTGATGCTGAGTGATGTGGAGCATTTTTTCATGTGTCTGTTGGCCATCTGGATGTCTTCTTTGCAGAAATGTCTGTTCATGTCCTCTGCCCATTTCTTTTTTTTTTTTTTTTCAAATCATAACAGCTTCTTATTACAATTCTAATAGCCCTTTACAGTTTATAGTTTTTTTTTATTTTTTTTATTTTTTATTTTTTATAAACATATATTTTTATCCCCAGGGGTACAGGTCTGTGAATCACCAGGTTTACACACTTCACAGCACTCACCAAATCACATACCCTCCCCAATGTCCATAATCCCACCCCCTTCTCCC
>NC_081565.1:29080355-29141025 GCF_022355385.1 Mustela nigripes
ATGAAATCTTGCCATTTGCAACAACATGGATGGAACTAGAGCGTATCATCCTCTGCCCATTTCTTGATTGGATTATTTGTTCTTTGGGTGTTGAGTTTGATAAGTACTTTATTGATTTTGGATACTAGCCTTTTATCTGATATGTTGTTTGCAAATACCTCCTCCCATTTGGTCAGTTGTCTTTTGGTTTGGTTGACTGGCTCCTTAGCTGTGCAAAAGCTTTTGATCTTGATGAAGTCTTGATAGTTCATTTTGGCCCTTGCTTCCCTTATCTTTGGTGATGCTTCTAGGAAGAAGTTGCTGTGGCTGAGGTCAAAGAGGTTGCTGCCTGTGTTCTCCTCAAGGATTTTGATGGACTCCTTTCTCACATTGAGGTCTTTCATCCATTTTGAGTCTATTTTTGTGTGTGGTGTAAGGAAATGATCCAGTTTCATTCTTCCGCATGTGGCTGTCCAATGTTCCCAACAACATTTATTGAAGAGACTGTCTTTTTTCCATTGGAACTTCTTTCCTGCTTTGTCAAAGATTAGTTGATGATAGAGTTGAGGTTCTATTTCTGGGCTCTCTATTCTGTTCCACTGATCTATGTGTCTGTTTTTGTGCCAGTACCATACTGTCTTGATGATGACAGCTTTATAATAGAGCTTGAAGTCTGGAATGGTGATGCCACCAACTTTGGCTTTCTTTTACAACATTCCTCTGGCTATTCAAAGTCTTTTCTGGTTCCATATGAATTTTAGGATTATTTGTTCCATTTCTTTGAAAAAATTAATGGTGTTTTGATAGGGAGTGAATTAAATGTATAGATTGCTTTAGGCAGCATAGACATTTTCCCAATATTTGTTCCTCCAATTCATGAGCATGGAACACTTTTCCACTTCTTTGTGTCTTCCTCCATTCATTTCATGAGTACTTTATAACTTTTGGAGTACAGATTCTTTGCCTCTTTGGTTATATTTATTTCTAGGTATCTTACGGTTTTCGGTACAATTGTAAATTGGATCAACTCCTTAATTTCTCTTTCTTCTGTCTTGTTGTTGGTGTAAAGAAATGAAACTGATTTCTGTGTATTGATTTTATATCCTGACACTTTACTGAATTTCTGTATGAGTTCTAGTAGTTTTGGAGTGGAGTCTTTTAGGTTTTCCCTCATAAAGTATCATATCATCTGCAAAGAATGAGAGTTTGACTTTTTTTTTTTTAAGATTTTATTTATTTATTTGACAGAGAACACAAGTAGGCAGAGAGGCAGGCAGAGAGAGAGAGAGAGAAGCAGGCTCTGCACTGAGCAGAGAGCCCGATGCAGGGCTCGATCCCAGGGTCCTGGGATCATGACCTGGGCCGAAGGCAGAGGCTTTAACCCGCTGAGCCACACAGGCGCCCCGAGTTTGACTTCTTCTTTGCTGATTCGGATGCCTTTTAATTCTTTCTGTTGTCTGATTGCTGAGACTAGGACTTCTAGCTCCTAGACTTCTAGGAGACTCCTAGACTTCTAGCTCCTAGATCCCCCACTGTTGAATAGCAGTAGTGATAGTGGACATCCATGCTGTTTTCCTGATGTTAGGGGAAAATCTCTCAGATTTTCCCCATTGAGAATTATTATTCTCTGTGGGTTTTTCATAGATGGCTTTGATGATATTGAAGTATGTACCCTCTATCCCTACACTTTGAAGAGTTTTTTGATCAAGAAAGGATGCTGTACTTTGTCAAATGCTTTTTCAGCATCTGTTGAGAATATCATATGGTTCTTATTCTTTCTTTTATTAATGTATTGTATCAAATTGATTGATTTGCAGATGTTGAACCAATCTTGCAGCCCGGGAATAAATCCTGCTTGGTTATGGGGAATAATTTTTTTAATGTACTGTTGGATTTTATTGGTGAGAATTTTCACATCTATAAATTGGAATTGATGGTGTTTATCAAGGATATTGGTCTGTAATTTGCCTTTTTGATGGGGTCCTTGTCTGGTCTTGGGATCAAGGTAACACTGGCCTCAGAAAATGAGGTTAGAAGTCTTCATTTCATTTCTATTTTTTGGAACAGTTTCAGGAGAATAGGTAATCATTTTTTTCTTAATTGTTTGGTAGAATTCCGCTGGGAAGCCCTCTGTCCATGGGCTCCTGTTTTTTTGGGAGATATTTGATGATTGCATCAATCTCCTTACTGGTTATGGGTCTGTTAAGGTTTTCTGTTTCTTTCTGGTTCAGTTTTGGTAGTTGTTGCATCTTTAGGAATGCATCCATTTCTTCCAGATTGTCAAATTTGCTGACATATTGTTGCTCATAATATGTTCTTTTAGTTGTTTGTATTTCTTTGGTGTTGGTTGTGATCTCTCCTCTTTCATTCTTGATTTTATTTATTTGGGTCCTTTCTCTTTTACATATGTCTGGCCAGCGGTTTATCAATTTTATTAATTCTTTTAAATAATCAACTTAGTTTCATTGATCTGTTCCACTGTTCTATTGGTTTCTATTTCATTGATTTCTGCTCTGATCTTTATGATTTCTCTTCTCCTGCTGTGTTTAGGCTTTCTTTGTTATTCTTTCTCCAGCTCCCTTAGGTGTAGGCTTAGGTTGTGTACTTGAGACCTTTCTTGTCTTTTGAGAAAGGCTTGTATCAGTATATACTTTCCTCCCAGGGCCACCTTTGCTGTGTCCCACAGATTTTGAACATTTGTGTTTTCATTTTCATTTGTTTCATTGAATTTTTTCAATACTTCTTTAATTTCCTGGATGACCCATCCATTCCTTAGTAGGATGCTCTTTAGCCTCCATGTATTTGAGTTCTTTCCAACTTTCCTCTTGTGATTGCATTCTAGCTTCAGAGCATTGTGGTCTGAAAATATGCAGGGAATGATCCCAATCTTTTGATACCAGTTGAGACCTAATTTGTGACCCAGGATTTGGTCTACTCTGGTGAATTTTCCATGTGTACTAGAGAAGAATGTGTATTCTGTTGCTTTGGAATGGAATGTTCTGAATATATCTGCAATGTGCATCTGGTCCAGTGTGTCATTTAAGGCCTTTATTTCCTTGTCAATCTTTTGCTTGGATGATTTGTCCATTTCAGTGAGGGGGGTGTTAAAGACCTCTACTATTATTATATTACTGTTGATGTGTTTTTTTAATTTTGTTATTAATTGGTTTATATAGTTGGCTGCTCTCATGTTAGGGGTATAGGTATTTAAAATTATTAGATCTTATTGTTGGACAGACCCTTTGAATATGATATAGTGTCCTTCCTCATCTCTTATTATGGTCTTTGGCTTAAAATCTAATTTATCTTATATAAGGATTGCACCCCCCCAACCTTCATTTGATGTACATTAGCATGATAAATTGTTTTCCACCTCCTCACTTTCATTCTGGAGGTGTCTTTAGGTCTAACATGAGTTTCTTGTAGACAGCATGTCAATGGGTTTTGGTTTCTATCCATTCTGATATCCTGTGTCTTTTGATTGGAGTTTTTAGCCCATTTACATTCAGGGTAACTATTGAAAGATACAAATTTAGTGTTATTAAATTCATTATATACAGTATACTGTTACTGTAAATCATCTCTGTTCCTTTCTGGTCTACTACTTTTAGGCTCTCTCTTTGCTTAGAGGACCCCTGTAGGGCTGGTTTGGTGTTTTCAAATTCTTTTAATTTTTATTTGTCCTGGAAGCTTCTTACCTCACCTTCTATTTTTAACGATAGCCTACCTGGATATATATTCTTGGCTGCATATTTTTCTCATTTAGTGCTCTGAATATATCATGCCAGTTTTTTTCTGGCCTGCCAGGTCTCTGTGGATAATTCTGCTGGCAATCTAATATTTCTATCATTGTATGTTACAGACTTCTTGTCCTGAGCTGCTTTCAGGATTTTCTCTTTGCCACTAAGGCTTGTAAGTTTTAGTATTAGATGATGGGGTGTGGACCTATTGTTATTGATTTTGAGGGGGGTCTCTGTGCCTCCTGGATTTTGATGTTTGTTCCCTTTGCCATATTAAGGAAATTCTCTACTATAATTTGCTCCAATACACCTTTTTCCTCTCTGTTTCCTTCTTTTGCTTCAGGAGGGCCAATTATTAACAATATTATTTCATCTTATGTTATCACTTATCTCTTGAATTCTCCCCTTGTGGTCCAGTAGGTGTTTGTCTCTCTTTGTTCAGCTTCTTTATTCCCCATTATTTGGTCTTTTATATCACTAATTTTCTCTTTTGTCTCATTTATCCTAGCAGTAAGAGCCTGCATTTTTTATTTCACCTCATTAGCAGCTTTTTTTTTATCTCAACTTGGTTAGATTTTAGTTCTTTTATTTCTCCAGAAAGGGAAATTATTTCTCCAGAAAGGGTTTCTCTAATATCTCCCATGCCTTTTTTAAGCCTATCTAATGCCTTGGGAATCATCATTCTGAACTCTAGTTCTGACATATTACCAATGTCTGTATTGATTAGGTCCCTAGCCATTGGTATTGCCTCTTGTTCTTTTTCTTTTTTTTGGGGGGGTGAGTTTTTCTACCTTGTCATTTTATCCAGATATGAATATATGAATGAGAGAATAAAGTACTAGAAGGATGACAAAGACTCCAGAAAAATGTACACTAACCAAATCAGAAAAGATCCAAAACCAGGGGGAGAAGAGAGGAGGGAAAAAATAAATAAAAATGAAAAAAATTAAAAATCAATTATATATATATATATATATATATATATATATGAATGATGAATAGAATAGATGAATCTAATGATGAATAGAATAGAGCCACACACTTGATTTCGGGTGTATTTTGGTCTCTTAGAAGAAACTACCTCCCAAAATTTTAAAGAAAGAAAAACATATATATACAAAAATAAGTGTAAACATGATAAAGGGATGGAATATGACTGTAAAGATGAAAATTTTAAAAATTCTAACATTTAAAAAATTCTAAAAAGGGGGGCACCTGGGTGGCTTAGTGGGTTAAACTGCTGCCTTCAGCTCAGGTCATGATCTCAGGGTTCTGGGATCAAGTCCCACATCGGGCTCTCTGCTCGGCAGGAAGCCTGCTTCTTCCTCTCTCTCTCTCTGCTTGCCTCTCTGGCTATTTGTGATCTCTCTCTGTCAAATAAATAAAATCTTTTAAAAAAATTCTAAAAAAGGAATTGATAGGTTAAGTTGGTAGGAAAAAGAAAAAAAAGTGGAGGGAATGTGGTCAGGCTGGAGACTTAAACAAAGCCATGTGCTAGATTATGGTATATTTTGATCTATTAGATGAAATCATATCCCAAAATTTTTTTAGAAAAAAAAAAGAAACTCTATATGTATATACAAAATAAGGTTAAATACAATGAAGTTATGTGACTATAACAAGAAGGTTTAAAAAGATTTTTTTAAGAAAGGCATTGTTAAGATAAAAGAGTTAAATAGAGTTAAAAGAGGAAAAGTTTAAAAAATAGAATAAGAAAAAAAATAAAATAAAAAAGATTAACTTAGGATCATTAACCAAAGGATCATAGACAAAGGGTCATGAATTCTATACGTTGCTTTCCCCTAGCTCTGGAGTTCTGCTGTTCTCCTTGATTGGTGAGCTTGGTCTTGACTGGATGTTCTTGCTGATCTTCTAAGGGAGGGGCCTGTTGCAGTGATTCTCAAATGTCTTTGCCAGAGGCTGAATTGCACCACACTTGCCAGGGACCAGGCTAAGTAATCTGCTCAGGTTCTCTCTCGGGAGCTTTTGCTTTCTAAACACTTTCCATAGAACCCCGGAGGATGGGAATGAAAATGGCGGCCTCCCAATCTGCCCAGAGGAGCTCAAAGAGCAGTGGCCTGACTGTGCCTTGGATCATGGTTTAAGGTAACTCTAACATGAAAGCTCACTCTTTGGCTCTATCTCTGTAGTTGGCTTCCCCACTCTGATACCTGGCAACTCTGCCACACCCCCAATCTTTCTGTGACCCTGCGGGACCTGAGACCATACTGTCCCCGTGAGGGCTCCACCCCCACTTAGCCTCTGGAGAGATGTCCTTCAGTGGAGCAGACTTCAAGAAGTTTTAATTTTTATGCTCCACTGCTCTGCCATTTGCTGGGAGCCAACCATTACTCCCATATTCCAATTGCTTCTGATTCACTTCTCCATATGTCCTACGTTTCAGAAAGTGGTTGATTTTCTGTTCCTAGAATTGCTGCTCTTCTTCTTTTCTATCTCCTGTTGAGTTTGTAGGTGTTCAGAAGGGTGTGATACCTATCTAGTTGAACTACTGGGATCTGATGTCATTTCAGTCTGCTACTCCTCTGCCATCTTGCCTCTCACTCCCCCAAGAGACCAACTCCTTTAGAGTCTGACTAGCATCTGAATTATTAGATAAATCTAAGTTTATGCAGATTTTCTGTAGATTTTCCAAATCTGTAATCCACTTTCAGGCTGTTAGGTGGCAGTTTATTTCTTTGCAGGCTGTCATCTGGGGCTACTCTGTGCTCTATAACATAGCCCCCTCCATCTTCAATGTGGCAATGGCATTTTGAGTCCTTTTTGCAGTTCCGGTCTCTCTGATTTCCTGTTCTGCTACCAGCTGAAGCAAATTCTCTAGTTTTCAATGGCTCTTGTGGTTAGATTGAGTCTACCCAGATCATTTTTCTTCTCACTATCACAATATCAATTGATTAGTAATCTAAATTGCATTTGTAATCCTTTTTTCCATATAATTTAGCATAATTATGAGTATGATATAATATTCTCAGTCTTGAGGATTATGGCAAGAAATCTTTTCATCTTTTTTCAGCAATTTCTTTATGTATTCACATCCATTAACCATATTAATAGAGTCTACATCATGATATTATTCAATGAAAACAACCAATTCATACACCATGTTGTAACTATAAAACCTTGGTTAATTAGATAACAGTAAATACAATGATGAATCCTAATATATGCAAAGAACTTCAATGAATTTGACTTCTGTAAACACATGAATGATCCTGGACTCATTCATTGGTACACTTTATTTGCTTTATTAGTGAGTTCAAAATTATGAAGTTATATCCATATTAAAAAACACTCCCCTAATAAAAGCTTTGTATTGAGGGAAATGAGTTATCCCCAGTGGTAGATACAATAAAATGCAGACTACTTTGTAGGTAAATGTATAAAGATTTACTAAGGAAAGAGAGAGATTCAGGAGGATAACGGATAATGCCATGTTTTCCCCCGCCTCCAAAAAGTGACTACAGTGCTTTGCAAAGAATCAAGAAAATTTGCTTCTGATTTGATTTTGATGAGGTTTTCTATTACTTTTATGGTGGTATGTTTGCTTTTACTTAATATAATGTCATTATATGAACTCCAAGTAACTTTAAGGGCTGTCAGGATTAACTGAAGATCTTTAAGTATTACTCTTTCTTAACTTTCAGAAATAAATACTGTTCAGCACATTGGCCAACTTCCCTCTCATAGTTACTATATGAAAGTATTAGTAACCTGTCATTATTTTGAGGAATCCAGCTAAATATGGTCCATATTAGACAAGATGTAAAGGAATGACTGAAGATAGACTCATTAACCACTCAAAAAGTAGCATTTAGTAATATAAACTAGACGAAGGTTCTGATTGCATTAATACAAATGTAAGTAGGGGAGTTGTAGGAGGGAGAATAATGAGTTATTGTTCTATTTTTAAATTATTTGGGCAGTTGGTGTATTAGTTATTTGCTGCATAGCAAATTAGCATAGCTCTCAATGGCTTAAAACAAAAATAAAAAGTGTTATTCAGTCACTATTAGGTTTCAGAGGTATTGCTACATTCTATGGAAGCAAACCTTGATGCTCGAGGTTTTTTTCCTTGAAAGGTATGGAGGATGAATTTCTGACTTGCAGAATACCCCCCCCCCCTGCCAAGCCTGACCTGGTGCAAAAGGTGGCCAGGAATCTAGCTTCTTTAGTCCAAGCTTGAGGAACAGAAGTGTAGCAGAGAGTTTGACGGACGAGAATAAATCTGACAAATGACTGATAACTGAATATGACAGTTTTTTGGGGACATACCTCATGGTTTCTGAAACCCTTGTCCCTGTTGGGTCTCCTCTGACTCTCAGAACCCGTGTTGTGATTGTGGATGGTTATGTGATGATACACTTTTCCCTTCCTTTTATCTGGATAAGAGGAAGCCCTGTTGACTCAGGAATTCTCACCTAAAAACTGTCATGGACTGCAGTTATTCCTTGTATCTATTCAGGCACGCTTGAAGTCTTTCCCTTAGTCGATATTGCTCTTCTAGGATCAGGCTCCAAACCTGCCTGTGGCCCTGAGCTTCAGGATTATTAAAGACCATAATATCAGAGCCAGTTTTATCTGTGTATGGGCTTAGCACAGAGCTGATAATGATTTGTCTATTTCCAGTGAGCTTTCCTGCCTCTTGCCTTTTTTCTGGGGCAAAGCCACTGAAAACAGCTTAACTTTGTCCCCATTTTCCTTTTGGAAGGAACCTGTGTGTTTTCTGGCAAGACTTGGAGGGGGGGGGGTTGTTCCTCTTTTTCAGACATTGAAACCAAATTCCTTTTCTGATTTTTCCTTATAACCTGAAGCTTAGAGTGCCCCAGCAGACATAGGCTGCTTCTTCTGACTTCCTTATTAGTACCGAACACCTAAGAAGCTGCTGCCCCCAATGAGTCCACTCTGGGGATGAGATTTAGAGAGCCAAGAAACCAAGTTTTTGGAACCTGGGGGAAATCCAGTGGACAAACCTGAGTCTAGAGCTGGGCTAGACCTCTATGTCCAAATGCAGATTTATGTCATCAGGAAGCTGCTTTTTAAAGCATGGTTGTCCTGGGCCTTGGGTGATCAGCATGCTGAGGGTGTGTGATATTCCTAGTTAAGTACCCTGGACCATACAAATGCCCATCTACCTTATTATTATTCCCAGGTCACCAATTATTCCAATTATTGGTAAGAAAAACTGGGATGCTTGCCCTAAAGTTTTTCCCAAAATGCTTTGACCATAGTGGGAACACCTAAAACCATCTGCACTAACTCCTTCCTAATGTATTAACTGTGCCTATAGATTACCCCCTTCCTCCATGAAGCTGAAATGGGCAAACTGAGTGCTCTGTCTGAGGTGGTTTAGAGAGAAGAGGTTTAGAGAGAAGAGGACACACAGGAGAGTTCACCATTGTTTTGCAGGCCAGCCCTAACCAAAAGAAAAGACTTGACCCAGAGCCACCTGATATGAGAACAGGGCCAGTGAGTAAGTGTTGACGAACTCTCTTCTTCCATGGATACCCTAAATTTCCTAAATAAAACATATAACCAGTGAATGACTGCATTCAAGATTTTATTCTGAAGCCCTTTGCCACACCTACATGGATTATCTGTGAAATTTAAATGTCATTCAGATATGTGATTTGCCCAGGCTGTTCCCATAGATGACAATCTTTTCTTTCCCAATAATTTAAATAAAAGGTATCTCTCTGGGTCAGCATAGACCAGAAAATTAGGAAGTAGAACAGAAAAAAAAAAAGTTAATTTCTCTTGTAGGCTGAATCTAGGGTTCTCTGCCTCATTGCTGTCCAGATGTTTTATAACGTAATAAGCACTCATACAATTTAATTGTCTATATAGAGAGTAGAGAGAAGGAAGGGGAAGAAACTATTTATGAACTAAGAACTTTTCAGAACTGACTTTTAAAATCACCCTCAGTTTTAAGAAACACAATAAATTTTTAAAAATCCATTACTAATCCCATTATAATGGAACCAAAGCAAAGGAAAGCAAAGGAAAAGATTACAAACCATCCACAGCAATGAAAACCAAAGACACTGTTGTATCATTGTATCATCTCTTAAAAAAAAAAAACTAAAACTAAAATAAAGTGATTTTCAATTAAATCATTTAACAGTCAAAACTATCAAGAATGAAAGAAGATAGGGGTACCTGAGTGGCTCAGTCATTAAGCATCTGTCTTTAGCTCAATTTATGAGCCCATGGTCCTGTGATAGAGCCACCATGGGGCTCCCTGCTCAGCAGGAAGCCTGCTTCTCCCTCACCCACTCACCCTGCTTGTGTTCCCTCTCTTGCTGTGTCTCTCTCTATCAAATAAATAAATAAGATCTTTAAAGAAAAGAATGAAGGAAGGATAAACTCTGGAAAAATGACAGAAATGGTGGCATAGTTTAAGAATCCCCACATGAAATAGAGGTAAATTAGATTAAAAGATCAAAATTGCATGACTGTATTTCCCACCAAAATAGGTGATACACCATTATGATGAATTCCCCTCTACAAGGAATAGGGCAAAATACTAAGAGCCATGAACTGTGCATGCTATCCATTCCTGGTAGACCTCAGAACAAAAAATCACAAGGAAGTAAAAAGGTATTCACTGGAAGCAAAGTTACTGCTTAAGGTGACAGGAAACTGATCTAATTACAATGAAAAACAGAGGAAAGTTATAAAATTAAATATAAATAGTATCATTAGAGATAGATATAACTTATCCAACAGGAGGATAATAGATTTATCTAAATCAAAAATTGAATGATCAAATAAATGAAATATTAAAAAGGTATGATTGAGGGACTTTTTTTGAATGGGAACAAAAGACAAACTTACAAATAAAATGGTACAGGGTATATACATAAGGAAAATGATCAAGCAATGATTACCATTTAGTAAGAAGTGACTTCATTATTGAATTTGATCAATTAAAAAGGAATTTTTCAAGCAACCAGGCAAAAAAGAGCAATTTGCTTATTAGGGGAATGTTGGAAATCGACCACCAGCACTTCATTCCCAAAGTCAATAGAGCCTTTTTGCTCAATATCACTCATCATCAGGGAACTACAAATCAAAACTACAATGAGATATCACCTCACTCCTTTTAGAATGGCTAAAATTAACAATACAGGAAACAACAGAAGTTGGAGAGGATGCAGAGAAAGAGGAACCTCTTACACTGTTGGTGGGAATGTAAATTGAGGTAGCCACTCTGGAAAACAATATGGAGGGTCCTCAAAAATTTCAAAATAGATCTATCCTATTATCCAGCAATTGCACTACTAGGTATTTACCCAAAAGATACAAAAATACTGACTTGAATGGGTACACGCACCCCGATGTTTATAGCAGCATTATCAACAACAGCAAAATTATGGAAACAGCCCAAATGTCCATTGACTAATGAATGGATAAAGAAGATGTGACACACACACACACACACACACACACACACACACACACACAATGGAATAATACTCAACCACAAAAAAGAGTGAATTCTTGCCATTTGCAATGATATGGATGGAACTAGAGAGTATCATGCTAAGCAAAATAAGCCAGTCAGAAAAAGACAAATGCCATATGATTTCACTCATATATGGGGAAAAGGAAATAAAGGGGGAGAGCAATCCATAAAAGAGAATTTTAATTACAGAGAACAAACAATGTTGCTGGAGGGGAAGTGGGTGGAGGGATGTTGTAAATGGGTGACAGATATTAAGGAGAGCACTTGCGATGAGTGCTGGATTTTATAGGTTAAGTGATGTATCATTAAATTCTACCCCTGAAACTAATACTACACTATATGTCAACAAACTAGAATTTAAATAAAAACTTGAAACATTCAAAATAAGATCTACCTATATGCCCTTCATGCTATAAAGGATAATATGGGTGGATCTTTTGGGAGAAAGAAGACATAAAATAGTTTATCCTATCAATTTTATAAGGGAATATGTTCAGATAAAATATGAAAAGATATGAGAAATATAGACAACCAGAAAAGGTTTAAAAATAATATATTAAAAAAATAAAAGGACTGGATGTTATATGCAATTGATGAATTATTGAACAATTCATCTGAAACTGATGATGTACTATATGTTGGATAATTGAATTTAAATTGGAAAAAAAGAAAAAATAAAAAAAATACTAAGTACCAAAAAATTCAAGAAAGCCAGTTTTTAAAATTCCTCAGTAAGTGTATCTTAATAATATCATTCTTAATCAAGTTGTTCTTCTAGTGTGAAGGCAATGAGCAAACATTTAGAAACATTAAGATAAAGTAACTAAGAACTGTAATTTCTATGCCATGTTCCCATCTTTTAAAAAATTACTGGAAAATGAAATCTAGCTAAAGAACTGTCTCATCCTGTCAAACAACCCAGAAAGAGAATAGCTGTGGGGGAAAATATAGGAAAAATTAAGGAACACTCAATATTGTAAATATGTTGGCAAATACTTCTGTAAATTCAATGTAATTTCAACCAAATTTCCACCACATTATATGTTTTACATTCATAGCAGCATTATTCAAAGTAGTCAAAAACAACTAAAGTTGAAATAGTTAGTTGCTACTCAGTTAATAAGTGGATAAACAAAATATGGTGTATCTTTACAATGACATATTATTCAGCAATAACAAGGAATGAAGGAGTGATATATGCCACACATGGCATATATCGAACACATTATGCTGAGTGAAAGAAGCCAGCCACAAAAGATCACATAGTGTTTTATTTTACTATTTTATTTTATTTTATTTTACTTTGAAGGGGTTGGGGAGTAGAGGGAGAGAGAGAATTCTAAGCAGGCTCTGCTCAGAGCCCTATGTGGGGGTTAAACTCAGGACCCTGAGATCATGACCCGAGCCAAAATTGAGAATCTGATGCCCAACCAAATGAACCATCCAGACACCCCATATAGTGTATTATTTTTTTTAAGATTTTATTTATTTATTTGACAGACAGAGATCATGACCATGCAGAGAGGCAGGCAGGGAGAGAGGAGAAGCAAGCTCCCTGCTGGGTAGAGAGCCCAACGTGGGGCTCCATCCCAGGACCCTGAGATCATGACCTGAGCCAAAGGCAGAGGCCCTAACCACTGAGCCACCCAGGCGCCCCTAGTGTATTATTTTAGATAAAATCCCCAGAACATGCAAATCCATTAATACAGAAAGTAGATTAGTGGCTACCCAGATTGTACAGTTGAAGAAAAATCTAGATTGTACAGTTCAAGAAGATGTTTTTTTTTTAATATGAAGTAGTTCTTAATTTTTAAAATGTGTGAGAAAAAATACTCATTATAAGCATATGTGAAATATGAGAAGTAATAGAAAAGAAGATTGGCTGGCCACTCTTGATCTTTCTACCTAATTTTGTATTTTCTAGAACACAAGGCAAACTAGAGTAAATAGTAAGTAGAGTAAATTTCTAATAACAATTTATATTTCCTGGACCTTATAAAGAGCTCAATAATCAGGAGAAGGAAAATATTCTGCATTTTATGTAATTCTAATAATATTTTATAGTATTGTAATATTATAGTATAGTACTTTATTGAAATATCACACTTCAGCAAAAAGTAAGACCTTAAAAGATCTCGAAGACTATTTTTTTCCTTTTTTGAAAAAAAAAAAGTTTTAATTGAATATAGTTGATACACAATGTTAATTCATTTCAGATGGAGAACCTAGTGATTCAACAAGTTGTATGTTAAACTCTGCTCCCAACAGTATAACTGCCATCTGTCACCACACAAGGCTACTACAATATCATTGTATTTCTTATAGTGTGTCCTTTATTTCCATGACTTACTCATTCCATAACTGGCTATTTTCAGATAAAATTATTTTTGCTGTTTGTTACTTAAGACATATTGAAGTCCAGATGGCCATGTTTTAAATTTTCATTATTTCTTTTCTTTAATATTCCTGTTTCAATCTCATTATTATTTTCTACTTGCAGGAAGTGATATTTATTCCCTAAAGCAAATATAAGAAATATGAAAAGGGTAAGAGCAAACGAAAATTAAATCATCAAAAATAAGCAAACAGGGATGCCTGGGTGACTTGGTTAAACATCTGCCTTTGGCTCAGGTCATGATCTCAGAGTTCTGAAATCTAATCCCCACCATCGGACTCCCTGCTCAGCGGAGAGTGTGCTTCTCCCTCTCCCTTAGCCCCTTCTTCCAGCTCATGCTTTCTCTCTCTCTCACAAATAAATAAATAAAATATTAAAAAAAAAAAAAGAAAGAAAGAAACAGAAAACAGAAACCAATGTTACTTCTTACTATGGAAAGTCTATGTATATGATTTTATCTAAAAATTTCAGATAGTATAGTAACTGGGTTTTTTACATATTAGTTTAAATACCAGTAAATATTCTTCTATAGGCTGGTTGTTAATGGCTGAATTGGGTCACCTAGCAATGCCTTTGCTATAGGCACCAGGATTGCTTTTAATCTTATCCTATAAATATTTGGGAAGAGTGATCTTTGCACATTGTCTTTGTGAACATTTCTTATTTTCTTAAGATACATTTTGTAAGTAGAATTTCTATATTAAAGGACATATGTTGGGTGCCTGTGTGGCTCAGATGGTTAATGTCTGCCTTTGCTTCAGGTCATGATCTCTGGGATCCAGCCCCATGTTGGACTCCCCATTAGTGGGCAGTCTCCTTCTCCCTCTGCCTCTATCTCTGCCTCTACACCCTCCATTCATGCTCTCTCTCTCAAATGGATAAATAAAATCTTTAAAAAAAATACATTAAGGGGCCATGTATCAACAAAGACATTTATCATTTATACTATGAATGAGAACACATCTTGGGTTATCTTTAAAAGCATCCTAATACTCCTGGTGCATAATTTATTTTTTGTTTTGTTGGGGACCTGAAGCGCCCTCTTTATTCCAATAGATCCCTTGAAATTGAAGACAGGAGCTGTTTTGGTTTGTTTCCTTAATTTTTTTTTCCCTTTCTCCTGTAGAAAGACACCATCTGGGATTAGGAAAAGCATCATTTTATTATATTTCTACCTCCTTTTTATCCTTAATTTCAATAACTATATTATGCTGTTTCCATTTCAATTATATTGTTATAATCCTTATATTTTGAAGAATATTTTATTTAAATGGAATTTTAAATAGTCCACGGATAACATACTTTTTATTCTTATATATCTAGTTCACTTTCCAACTTATAACACTTCATTGAAATTCCAAGTGAACTTTTCCCTACCAATTCATTTTCATTTACTCTTCATTGATTTTATCTCACAGACTTACAGTGAAGATTTGAGAAATAAATAAAAGGAAGAGAAAATTCATTGAAAATTAAGTGACAGAAAATGTTCATATGTTATAACACATCACAATAAACTCATCAGACAAAGGTTAGAAAATGTACATTCACTTGTATAGTACCATGCTAGTATATGAAATTATCATTATCATGATTATACTGATGGATTTACATGATTCAACATATAGCTGTACTCATAACTGTGATTTATTATAGCATCATAGTAAGGATATTTAGCAGGATCAAAAGAGTAACCCATTTGCAGCTCTCCTATGCTTTCTTCCTCTCATGAGCAATGGAAGACTCTACACTCATAAATGAGCAACAAAAATGCAGCAGCATGTCTGTGATGTTCTGCCTTGGGAAGCCATTAGAGACTCATTCCCCAACTTTATTTCGGGAGCTGCTCATGTAGGTACCCTGCCTAGCATGCATCAAAGTTCCAGAGGACAGTGGGCCTTTAGCATAGACCACCTTGTGTGTAGGCAAAGTAAACCACCCTTATCAATTAGAAAAAGTTGTATATCAGTGTGTTCAACTACCAGCCAAATTCCCAGTTGCTCTCCAAGGATTAACCTCGTAAGCAGGCTTTTCTAAACAGAGCAGTCTCAGGCGTACTGTGTTAACTCTTTTCTGCACAGACCTCGATTTCTATTTAAATTTCCTTGGGCAAGTATTCTTAGGATTCTTTGGGTGTCTCCTATGTGTTAAAAAGTTCAGTATGCTATTGTGACATTAGGTAGTCACCATGGCTTCTTATACTAGATCTCGCACTAGAGAAGTACACAACCATCTCCCAACTAGCGCCTCATAAAGGTTTTAAAAAAGCAGAAAACCATATATATCTGTAAAAGTCATGATGTGAAAACATCCATCAGCCTAAAATTCAATGCTCAGCTGAATTTTTTACATTTAGTATGGATGAAATAAGGATTTTTCTCAAATGAAAATAGTTTACTTCACTACAGATTATACTTCAGGAACATCAATCAAGAAAACAAGTGGTATATGAAAAAAATTGGGTAGAATTATTTGCAAGCATTATAGTAATTCTGAATAAACAACAGATGTTAACTAAATTAAAATAGTGAAAAAATTATAAGTAAAATATTAAATAAAAATAATACAGAAGCTGGAAAATTATTTGAAAGGATCATGTTTCATGAACATGATAAGATATGAGCCTTATCACTTTCAGAAATGAGAATAGAGAGGTTGATTGACTTTCTTTTTTGTAAAGCTATTCAATTTTTAAAAAAACTTTATAATGGTCATTGCATAAAAAGTAATGACTGTATACTGTCCAAAACAGAAGCACAGATTGGACAATAAGGAAAGTTTCATTAAGTCAAAAATATTAAATAACGAATAAAAAATGTCTTAAAAATGGGAGGTAAACATTGAAACAAATTTTAAATTAATTTGAAAGCAATGTAATACATAAGTTGAAGACAAGTGTCAAAAATTAAGAAATAAGGTTTAACAGAAAAATAAAAACATACAACTATAGTGTGAATTGGTAGAGCCACTGTGGAAAACAGTATGGCAATTCCTCAAAAAATTAAAAATAGAGCTCCATATGATCCAGCAACCCACTTCTAAGTATATATCCAAAGAAAACAAAGTTGGTATCTGAAAGATAGAGCTTCACTGTCATGTTCTTTGCAGCATTACTAATAATTGTCAAGTTAGGGAAACAATCTAAGTAACCCTCAACAGATGAATGGGTCAAGAAAATGGAGATATATGATGGACTGTCATTCAGCTATTAAAAAGAAGGAAATCCTGGAGCTCCTGGTTGGCTCATAATGAGTTAAGCAGCTCACTTTGGCTCAGGTCATGATCTCGGGATCCTGGAATCAAACCCTGCACTGGGTTTCATGCTCAGAAGGGAGTCTGCTTCTCCCTCTCCCTCTGTCCCTCCCACTCTCATGCATACTCTCTCGCTAATCAATAAATAAAAGCTTAAAAAAAGAAAAGAAAAGTAAATCCTGCCATTTGCAACAACATGAACGAACCTGGAAAACACTATACTAGAAAGATGTCCAAATGAAAATGACTTCTTTCGTATAACCATGAGAACTTTGTGGAAGAAACTTTACTTCTTATCAATAAGCCATGTGTTCCCCCAAATCTTCAAGCTTCCTGCAGTTGGCAGTGTCATATGATTAGTGCAGGCCAAGGGATATGAGGAGAAGTGATGATCCCAGTTCAAAGCATGTAAACACCGGTGAACACCCTCTGGCTTTTATTTCCTCTGTGGTGGGAACCACAGCATCCTCTTCTTGATGAAGGAAACTATCTGGATTGCCAAGTAATAACATGTAAACATGTAATAACATGCCCTAAGAGAGTTTCTCACTTCTTATTTTTTAACATTTAGCCTGAATCAGAAGTAAATTTTTATTGTATTATACCTATGATGTTGTGGTTTTTGATTGCCAGTATAGTCTAATCTAACCTAATCTCTCTAAATTAAGAGTCTTTCCTCATGGTTCTAGCTAATCAGTCACAATGAAAGCACATACTATTTTGGCTTGAACAGTGTGTCCTTGTAGAGCAAATCATTTTAGCCAGTTATATTTGGTACTCTGATGGGTCAGATTTTGGATATGTACTTACTCTTGGGAAGATGGAGATAATCACATAATAAAGCCTGAAATGAGTTCCTCCCAAGAGAAACAAGTCTTGTTATTAGAAGGAGGGGCTCTGATGTTGGATAGGTAATGGCACCAAATTAATTATGGGAAGAGACAACAGGAATGCGCTCACCAGAAGGAAAGTTCCCATGAGGACACTGTGAGAAAAAAGTCATTTGCAAAACAAAGCAAAAGACCTCAGGAGAAAATAAACCTCTGACACCTGGATCTTGGAAATCTAGCTTCAAGTACTGTGAGAAAATAAATTTCTATTGCTTAAGCCATCTACCTAGTCTCTAGTATTTTGTTATGGCAGCCCTAGCAAACTAATACATCTATACACAGAAATAACAAAATTCCCTAAATAATTTAATGCTACTATCCCAAATATAGCCCCAAACACACACTACCCTTTTCAAAGTTAACAACTCAAATATCATCCATTTATTGTACCAGTTCCAAGTTCAAGAACTCTAGCTAATATATATTTCTCTAATCAATCTCAAGTGTTACCCCCTTAGAGTCCATTAGCTATAGGTAAGATTCACAGAGAAAGTCTAATAATCATGAATCTATGTTAACAAACAACATTGCTTTAAGATACACAACACAAAATACCTTTAGTATGCATGGTAAATTTGGTGATAATAGCTATGGGACTCTTTAAAGAATAAAAACAGGCAGAAATCTATGAGACAAAAATTATATTATATACATATTATATATATATACATATATATATATATACATTACATTGTATTAAGACAAGTATTAAATTATAGGATGACATAATTAAGACATATTTAAAACATTTAATAAGGTGTAAATATTTCCAGTACTGTGTATTCCAAAATTGATCACACATTAAAACAGAGTTTGGTAATCCTTCATATAGGTTATAGGTGTACTGAAATATCAGTTCCCTCAGGTCTCTGGACAGGCTGGTGAACAGCATCATCTGTTAATCTTGATGTGGCATATACTCACTAAAATTTACTATCTATGCCACAGTGTAAAAATTATTGGGAAATAACACATAGAAAACCTCAGTAAATTCCAAGTGAGTAATTGTTCAGGCTGCATTATCTACAGTGTAATAAAAATTGAAATAGCCATATTTTCTTAGTCTTTAAATCTATAAATTTTCACATTTTAAATTTTCTGAAACTGTGTTTTGTAATCACTTTTTGAAAGTTGTAGATACTCAGCAGGGGAATAAGTCATAATGTAGTGATCAATTCCTGTATATCTGTGAATTAAACATAGTTTTGAAGTAACCCTAAACATGGTCATCTTTGTAATTTAGGTATCAATAATAGTAATACAATAGAAGGTTAAACTGTGACTCTTACCATCTCACTTTTGGAATTTCTGGGCTGCAGTGCAAGTAAAGCGAATTAAATAAAGCCCAACAGTCTCCTTGAGTTGGGTAAAAAGTGTCAAAACGTTGAGGTGGCCAGCATGGTCTCTGTTTGCTGGGCAGAGTACCAGAAGGGACAGAGCTGCTTGAAGAGAAGAGAGCTGAACAGAGAGGGAAGAACAAGCTCAGGAAATTTTCCCAAGAGTTTTCAGCTGAGTACTGTGAGCTTCACAGTGAGGAAAATTACCAAAAACCAGGAGGGAATAAATGGTGAAAGGCCAGTTAAGTGGGTGAGGAAAATCATTTCCACAAATGGGATTGGAAGAACTAGATAGCCATATGTGGGGGAAAAGGGAGACTCCTCAATCCATACCATAATCATGTACAAAAATATTCTTAAAACAGATTGCAGACATAATATAAATGTTAAAATGATAAAATACCTAGAAGAAAACCGGGAGAAGTCTTACCACAGCTTTGGAAGAGGATTCATGATGCAAAAGTACAACCTATGAAAGAGAAATTTAAATAAATTGGACTTCATCAAAATTTATTTTAAAAATTGCCTCTGCTTTTCAAAAGATACTGTTATAGAAGAAGACAAACCACAGACTGAAAAAAAACAAACAAACAAACAAAAAAAAAACCTTGCTAAGCATATATCCACAAAGGACTTGTATTTGAAATATACGAAGAATTCTCCAACTCGATTATTTTTAAAAATGGAACAAATACCTTACCAAAAAAGGATTAAGGGTGGATAAGTCTATGGATAAAACAAAAAAAGCTCAACTTCATCAGTATTAGGGAAATACAAATTAAAACCACAGGGAAATGCCACTATGCTTACACTACACAAACCAGCAAGGAACTGGAGCAACTGGAACTCTTACGTACTGCTGCTCGGAATTTAAAACAGTTTTCCAGAACACTGTGGAAAACAATTTGGCAGTTTACTTACAAGTTAGACATACACCTACACTATGACCCAGCATTCTCCCTTGTAAGTACCCATCTGGGACAAATGAAAGCATTTGTCCACACAAAGACTTACACAAGAATATTCATGGCATCTTTGTTTCTAATGGCCAAAAACTGTTGGCAAGCCAAAATTCCTTCAGTAGTACAAACAAATTGTGGTTATCCATATAATGGAATACTATTATTCAGTGATACAAAGCAATGAAGTATGAAAAATATGAATAAATCTCAAAATAACTATGCTGTGTTAAAGAAGCTAGACAGAAAAAATGGTAACTAATGCATGATTCTGTTTATATGCAACTCTAGAAAATACAAACAAATCTATAGTAACAGAAAGCAGATCAATGATTCCCTGGAGAGGTGGGAAAGGGGAGGAAAGGAAGGATTACACATGAGCAACATGAAACTTTTCAGGAAGGTACACTGTTATTATCTTAATTGTGGTGATGATTTCACAGGTGTATACATATGTCAAAACTCTTAAATTGTGCATTATATATATGTGTGTATATATATGTATACACACATGTATATGGAGAAAGAATTTATTGTACATTAATTATACCTCATTACAATGGAAAATTTTATTTTTAAAATTTTCCTAGGAATACATAATTCCATTTTCATATAAACATTTTTTTTTTAAAGATTTTATTTATTTATTTATTTGACAGAGAGAGATCACAGTAGGAGAGAGGAAGGGAAGAGATCACAGAGAGAGAGGAAGGGAAGCAGGCCCCCCGCTGAGCAGAGAGCCCGATGCGGGACTCGATCCCAGGACCCTGAGATCATGACCTGAGCCGAAGGCAGCGGCCTAACCCACTGAGCCACCCAGGCGCCCTCATATAAACATTTTTAAAGGATGAACAAATGGACAATACACTACTCATTTGAAAATTATATATGAACAGATGCAAACTATCCAAAAAACAATACTAGCACTTAATCACTTGTTAAGGAACAAGAAATGCATTTCACCAAATAGAATTTATTTCAAGGCTGACAAAATGATTCACTAAAGCAATAGTTTCATAGAGAAAAAAAGTAAATTTCTATGCTGATAGATGCTGAAAAGACATTAGAAAAGTATCTTGTGATATTCTTAGAATATTGTTTTAAGAAAGAAAAATTCCAATCTCAAACTAATAATCCAACAATCATCTAAAGCCAAAAATAAATTCCAGAACAAGATAAAAATGCCAGTTATTCATTCACAAGGTCACATAATTGGTAGTGCAACATTTTTAATGTTTATTATGTTGTACTCTTAAGGAAAAAAAGAATTAACATTATTTAATAAGGAAAAAAGAATTAACATTAATTAACAATAATTAACATTATTTTTAGGATAACTTAATTGTTTACTTTGAAAAGCAAATTAATCTGATTTTAAAAATCACTTACTTTCTTTAGGAGTAATAAAGAAGTTTAATAACACATTTTATACAAATTGCATTTATCAAAATTAATAACTATGGTCTTGCATTTTGCTGATGAGAGTAACTGTTACAAGACTAGCCCTCCCACTGTAAACAATTAAAATATTGGATAAAATGTATAAAACATTTATTTTAAGACATTGGATAACAAGCAGGACTGTGATCTCTGAAAAAAAAGAGAGAACAAATGAAATGTACCTCTGATCTTTCAGGCTTTGTACCTGCAGGCACTGTCCAGGTACCAGTATAGTGACGACAGACAGAGACTTGCTGAAAGGACAGACAATAGAATTTGGGAAGAATTGCTGAGGATGTAGAGGAGGGAAAACTTAAAGAAGAACTTCAGAAATCTGCAAGCAATTTCTTTGCTGATAAACTCATCTGACATTTCTTCACAATGGTGTGTTTTATTGAAGATAAATTATAACAGTAAAGTTGGCTTAAAAATATAAAACTTTTTTATATGCCAACCATAATGGTGGGCTCTGTAAGTGATAAATTATAATAACCAAAAAAATCTAAATTCTAGCAATCAATTATAGATGAATAAACATAGAATCTCCTTGAAGAAATATATGAATATTCATTGAAATAGCAAAGATGATTTGGATAAATGAAAACCTATACCATGTTTTTTTCTCCTAATTGCAGTATGTATAACCAATAGAACTCGTGTCAAAATACAATATTTTGTTCCACTTTAAATAAGAATGACTTATCATATGAAAGAAAACTTTCTGTTTCCAAGTTGTTCTGCAAATTTACATTAACTAATACCTGCTAAAGGCACCTTTCCAAAATATACCTAAAAGGGGTCTTCACAGGGTTTGTCTCATTTGTAATAGAATTTTGGTATATTAACTAATCTTGATACTGTAATGCAAAATGAAAACTGATAGAAATCAGGCTTAGAAATCACAAAATTTTTGACAGTTCATACACTTTATGAGTGCATAATGTAATATTTTAATCATCCTGTAACTAATACACTATTTTAGGCAACAATTTAATAAAGAATCTAGGAGACTATTTTGAAACATAAAATTATATGCATTATAGCAAATTATTTATAATGTGAAATGCTGCTACTCCTACCCCTTTTTTTATTTGACATCAATTTCTTGCCTTAAACCCAAAAAAGGCTGTTGGGTGATCTTCCCACAAATATTCACATCTTAAATCTCATTAATCCTATAATAGCAGTCAGTTTCTTAAAATAGTTCTAGCTTCATCACTCAAATGTGTTTCTAATCTGAAATTTCAACCATAGAACAGAAATAATTTATTTGTTATGTCACATGATTTTACGTTCTCAGCAGCTAATAATAAGGCTGCATTACAAGAAATAATCTTAATATTCTATTATTCAAAGTTAAAGTCAAATATTGAGTTTTTGGTGCATTTCAGGTATCCTTCTTTATCACCTATCAGTGTATCTGTATGAGGTGTCAGCACTGAAATGAGACAATCGAACTGCTTCCTAGGAGGACTGACAGTGTTAAGATCTAGCAAATGAGGCAGAAATGAGGTCTGTGGTGAGACATTGGGAGACTTCAACCCCTATCAAGGAGAAGTAAAAACAGACAACTTCAAGCTCAAAAACCAGGGATAATCAAAAAAGAATAAGTGCACCAGTTCTAGGTAAATGTACCTAGTCTAGAAAAAAATGTTCAAATGACATTATTTTATAAGGTTTTTAGAAGACCCCAAATCTCTTATTTAAACATTTCTGCCATACATAATAAACCATTCTCTGAACATGGATTTTAACAAGCATATAACCCATGTATATTATATGCCTGTATCCCTATCCTAGTGGAGTAACTGTAAATATGAGAGAGTAAAAAAGGAAGAACAAAACTCAGATCAATTCCAATGTTTTGTCAATGCTGACTTCTTTTTTTAAATTTTGTTTTATTTTTCCAGTGTTCCAAGATTCATTGTTTCTGCACCACATCCAGTGCTCCACGCAATATGTGCCCTCCTTAATACCCACTACCAAAGTGCTTAAAGGAGTCTGAATATTGCTTAAATGATTATATTCAGTCTTTAAGAAAAAATGATTAGATTCAGGAAAAATCTGGAATGATAAAATATTAGTGTTCATAGGAATACAGAAAATCCATATTTACTCCCCAGAAAACAGAGAACTTCATTCATATGCATAGAAGCTTTTGTTTCATACCCAGATTCAGGAGGTGCTTTCAGTGGGAAAATTCACCCGTGGAAAATAAAAAGGATGATATAAGAAGTCATCTACCAGCCATATGCGTTGATTTACATTTCTGCCATAGAAACTGGTTTTGAGCCCTCTTGGTTAAGGGTCAAAAGTTGCTAGAACTACTAAAACTTTTGCCTTTGAGATCTGAGGTACAAGTTTACCTACAGTGGTGCTCAGATTTCAAAGTGTGACAGAGCTGCTAAACAGTTGCTTTTCTCTCTCTCCCTCCATGGAGCCTGGTTTAGGCACCAGCAAGAAAGGAAGCTTTGAAAACAGAGAGCAAAAGGAAGACTCCTGAGACTTCCCTGTATGGCCTGTTGGGCATAAGATTTAGAAAAGTAAGATCTAGAGCAGGAGAAAAATAATCTGTTCTGAGGTAGAAAAGTGTATGTCAAGGAACTGAAAGAATCAATTTGGCTGGGGCAGAGTGACGACATGAATTCCATGAAATGAGACACAAGGGTGGCAAGAGTCAGATTATGCAGAGGCTTGCGGCATGTTTTAAGCATGGGTGCAATGGACAATCATGAAAGATTATTTAAAGAAGTCTAAGACTTATGAATATAAGCAGGATATGTATATTCTCTTTTGTATCCCTTGCACTATATATAAATACAATAAGGAGATGTTCATTCAACTTGGTCAGTTACATACTTTGTTACTCTGAAAGGTACAGTTGAGAACTTGTTACCTAAACTCCATTATATTTGTCTTATTTTGGATATTTCCTAATGTACCTATAGGATATTCAGAATTGTTCATATAGGTATAATTTCCCCAACCTTGAAAAATCAAATATGTTATCTGTCATTGTAACCCCATCAGATCATATCACTCCTTACAATCATTCAAATTCCAATGGCCCTTTTGTGTTTTGTGATTTAATAAGCCCTACTAAAATGCATACCCTAATTATACACTTCACCTAACTCATCAGTGCACATGCTACCAGTGTTCGTTCAACAGTCAGACTGTTATTTACTGCAGTTTTGAATTTATAGCCAAATAGCTACAATTTAAGGAAAGCAGTTCTTTGCAATGTATAATGTTAATGATGCATGAGAATGCTTACAAAGGGCTGAACTAATAAAATCCATTCCATATCAGCCCATTAAATGTATTTCCTTGATTCAAATAGGCAAACCAACCAATAGAAGAGAACAAAACAGAATAAGGAAATAAAACATCTTGAAACAATTGTTATTCTTTTAAAATAATCTTTTGTAGTATTAACTTGTGTGCTCTAAAATGTGATTTTTATTGACACATATTTTTCTCTAGTGTATCACTAGCTATTTTAATGTTATGTATTTATTGCAATTTTATAGCACCATTTCAAGTTTATAGAATACCTTCAGAATATGTACTTCATAAGTATAAGTACATTTTTCTTGTTAACCTTAAAAATAAAATAGCCAGTTATTTTACCAGCAAAATGAATTTAGCAGAGGAACTACAGAGGACTTACAATTCAGGACATGCAAACCACATGAAACCACGGGTAAATCTGGAAAACAAAGGAGAGGACTTCTACTTTATAAAGAAAAAGGAGGAAGTGGGAGGGGCTACTTTGAACTAAACCCTGTTGGAGAAAAACAATAGGTCCAAACGGTGATGGTTTCTCATTGGCAGAGTCATGGCAGTTTCTTGATGGCTAGGCTGATGTGGGCATGGAGACAAAATAAACTAGCTAAAATCCACTTTAAATGTCCGCATTTGTAATAATATAGTCATGTGGGAGGGAGGAAAAGGTTAGTGGAGACTGATTTAGGATACTGAAATAGGAACAGTTGGCATTGGAAGACCTTCTTTCTATAGTCTGGTCAGAGAAGCCCTTTGCAACAAGGTGTGTTCTAAGGTTAGGCTGAGAACAAGTGAGTTATATGAAGAATGGAGCAACAGTGTGATACAAGCAGAGGGAAAAGCCCAAGTTACAGGGATGGGGAATCTTGGACATGTTTGATAATCTACTGATATCCAGTGCCTTTGAAAAATAGGAAGCAGAGGAGAAAGCACCACTGGAAGAGCTTTAGAGGACTTACATTTATTCCAGAAGTTTCCTCAGAACACCCAATTTTCTTCTTTCCTCAGACTTAGGTTAATTAAGTAGCCTTCCTCAGAGAGGACCAGAAAGAGGAGCCACCATTGTGTCTAATTATTTTCACCATGTGTAATTGGTATTTGTACAGTTGTTTGCATTTTAAAATATGTTGGGACATTTGCCATTTTATTTGATCCCCATATTAATTTTCTGGGGCAGCCAGTTCAGGACTTCAAACCTTATACCAGAGTTGAGTGAACACTAGGGTGCATATTTTTATTATTATATATTTTTTAATATTTTATTTAGAGAGAAAGAATGTGCACGACAAAGGAGAGGGGCAGAGGCGGGGAGAGAGAGAGAGAATCCTGAGCAGACGCCACACTGAGCACAAAGACCAACATGGGGTTCAGGGGACTTGATCTCACAACCCTGAAATCCTGACCCCAGTGGAAACCAAGAGTTCCACACTTAACTGACTGAGCCACCCAGGCCCCCCTATTGTTATGTATTTTCATTATCCATTTTCCAACATTAGTCTGGTCAATCCCTTGTGTTTTTGTATTTTGCTTTCACTTTCAAAGGTAATTGTCTTACATTGTTGTTCACAGAGATTTTTTTTACCTTGAGAAGAATTCCTGATGTTATCACATATCCTTTGGGTGCAGTTTTTGACTGCCACATTTGCTTGTCAGCTGCTTTTGTGATTTTTTTTCTAACTCTCTCATACACATAAAGACATTTTTATCTCTGATGAACCCTTTAGATTCTATAAAATTTCCTTAGTTTTACTTTGGAGAGAAAAAATGGTGAGATATTCAGTCATATCCTTAGCTGTTCTCTTAGACTCTGCAGTGAATATGTCTAAAAGGACTCCCCCAGCACAGAGGAATTGCCCATATGGGACCACTGAAAAATAAAACCCATGATTCTCAGCCTGTGGTTGTGTGGGAAATTCTGTGCTAACATTGGATTCTTCTGCATAATAAGCTCCCCAAGAAGATACAAAGTAGCAAAGTCCAGGAATTGGCCTCATATTTCATAAACCCTTATATTACTATCAAAAGTAATAGATAAGAATAGTAGTCATATAAGAACGCAAGAACCTCCTGACCTTCCCCATGGTATTATAATATACTTGGATTTGCTAAGTAGGAGAAGGTTATTTTCTTTTTGTTTTCATTCCTAGAATTCTCATATTTTCCCTCTGGTGGAAGTAGAACCCTGGAATATGTACACTTATTTTCTAGGTAAGGCCAGTTTATACATAAGCATTCACTAATTCATTTATTTTTATGGAGGTATAATTGATAAATAACATTATATTACTTTCAGGTGTGCAAGATAATGATTCAACATTTGTATGTATTGTGAAATGATCACCACAATAAGTCTAGTTAACATCATCATGACAAAGTTACAATTATTTTCTTCTCATGAGGAGAAGGATCTACTCTCTTAGCCACTCTCAAACATACTATATAGTAATGTTAACCATAGCCACCATGCTTTGCATTGCATTCCCCAGGAATCATTTATTTTATAACTGGAAGTTTGTACCTTCTGAGCACTTTTACCCATTTTGTCCATCCCCCACCCCTCACTTCTGACTGCCTATCTGTTCTGTGTATCTATGAGCACATTCTTGTTTTTGATTTTCTTTTTGTTTTTTAAGATTCCGTGTATAAGTGAGATAGTACAGTATTTGTTTTTCTCTAACTTATTTTACTTATAATGCCCTTGAGGTCTATCCAAGTTGTTGCAGATGACAAGATTTCCTTCTTTTTTGTCTGAATATTATTTGTGTGTGTGTGTGTGTGTGTGTATTCCACATGTTTTTTATCTAGTCATTCATGGACACTTATGTTGCTTCCATGTCTTGGCTGTTTTAAGTAATGCTACAGTGAATATGGGGGTGCAGGTATCTTTTTGAGTTACTGTTTTTGTTTCCTTTGGATAAATACCCAGAAGTAGAATGGATGGATCATATGGAAGTTCTATTTTTAATTTTTTGAAGAAACTTCATACTGCTTTCCATAATGATTGCATCAATTTACATTCCCCTAAACAGTGCAAAAGTGTTCCCTTTCTCCATATGCTTACCAGGACTTGTTATTTCTTGTATTTTTGATAATGGCCATACCAACTGGTGTGAGGTGATATCTCATTGTGGTTTTGATTTTCATTTCTTTAATGATTAACAATGTTAGCTGCAAATCATTCATCTACTACTTGGAACATTTTGTGTACCTTCTATTCTGAGTACTGTTCTATGTGCTGAGTTCACAAAGAAAGATTTATAAAGAAAAATGTAGAGACATAGTAGAGAAAAGGTAGGTAATTAAAACATGCAAGTATTACAGTTGAATAAGAAATGGTTAAATTAGAGTAAAATAAATATAGCAATGGTGGTATGCACAGGACAATTTTGGATCACATAATAGTTACAATTGACCCAAATTATCTGAGCCAAATCCTGAAAGATGAGTGCAATGGACTGAATGTTTGTTTCCAAAAAAAAAAAATCATCATATTGAAATCTTAATCCCCAGTGTGATGATATTTGGAGATGGGGTCTTCGGGAACTAATTAGGTCATCAGGGTAGAGTTCTTCTGAATGGGATTGTGCCTTCTAAAGGAGACCCCAGAGAGCTGTCTCCCCTCCTTCTGACATGTGAGGACACAGTGAGAAGACAGTAGTCTGCCACCTAGAAGAGGAAAGGCCTCACCATACCTCGGCCATGCTGGCACACTGATCTTGGAATTCTAGCTTCAAGAATCGTGAGAAATAAATTTGTTATTTACAAACCACCCAATTTATTTATACTCTGTTAGAGCAGCCTGAACAAAGAAAGTAACAGATTAAAATTAAAGCACTTGATAGATTTATATTAGGAAATCTTATTAAGATTAAGCAAACACCAAATATAAGGAATAAAATTTCAGGAATTAGATTATCCAAGGACAATTTAATGACATACCTTTATTATCTCAGCATCACTGTTTAAAATAATACTGTACTGTATTTTTTGCTCTTTTGCAGACTTTCAGGTGTAAAAACATCCTTGTATATGTTTGCATGCAAGCATCTCTGCCAAACTTCATAGAAAAATCTTTACAGTAAAACAACTTTTACATTTGTTTTATTCTATCAAAGGTAAAAAAAATAAGTCTTTTTGTAACATCAAAAAAAGAGATATTTTACTTAAACTTGCTTCTGTATCAGTTATCTACATTTTATTTTAAAGGCAAAATGCAGAAAGTGGCTTCTTGGGTCCAAAGAGCTCAAAATCCAATCTCCCTCTCTTCTCCCAAGCCATAAATGTATATCTCTGTTATTCTCAAAGATTGCTTTAGGGAACACAATATGCATCTTTCACCTATCACAGTCTGCTTAGAGATAATATTTTCCTGCATCACATAAAATACAGAAATATTGCAAGACTGACTTTTATGCTATTATTGTCATATCTGTTCATCCAAATATGTTATACAGTACTCTATGCAATGTTGTGTTAATATTTCTTTCTTTAAATATTATATTTATCAAAATACTAGTTTTGATAACTTCAATCCTTTCCAGTATATCCAGTATATCCAATCCTTTAGCCCAAATAATTTTCTTTAGAACCTCATGTAGTATAAGTTTGCTGTCAAAAAATTTGGGTTTTTTATTTAGTAGTATCTCATTTTTATTTATTTTAACTTTTTCCCATTGCTTGGGTTCATTTTTTTAAGTTTTTATGTAAATTCCAGTTAGTTAACATACAGGGTGATACTAGTTTCAGGTGTGCATTATAGTGATTCAACACTTTCATACAACATCCTGTGCTTATCCCAAGTGCCTTTCTTAATCCTCAGCTCCTATTTCACCCATCTTCCCATCAGTTTGGTGACCATCAGTTTGTTCTGTGTAATTAAGTCGGTTTCTTGGTTTGCCTCACTCTCTTTCTTTTTCCCTTTGCTCATTTGTTCAGTTTCTTAATTGCTACATGTGAGTATTTAATATATACTCATATTCCATACTCATATGTATCATATGTAATACATACTCATATGTATCATGATACATATGGCATTTGTATTTCTCTGACTTATTTCTCTTAGAATTTTCCTCTGTAGTTCCAACCATGTAGTTGTAAATGGCAAAAATTCATTTTTTATGGGTAAGTAATATTCTGTTATACACACACACACACACCATATCTTCTTTTTTTAAAAATTTTTTATTTTTTATAAACATATAATTTATCCCCAGGGGTACAGGTCTGTGAATCACCAGGTTTACACACTTCACAGCACTTACCAAAGCACATACCCTCCCCAATGTCCATAATCCCACCCCCTTCTCCCAAACCCCCTCCCCCCAGCAACCCTCAGTTTGTTTTGTGAGATTAAGAGTCACTTATAGTTTGTCTCCCTCCCAATCCCATCTTGTTTCATTTATTCCTCTCCTACCCACTTAAGCCCCCATGTTGCATCACCACTTCCTGATATCAGAGAGATCATATGATAGTTGTCTTTCTCTGCTTGACTTATTTCGCTAAGCATGATACGCTCTAGTTCCATCCAGGTTGTCGCAAATGGCAAGATTTCATTTCTTTTGATGGTAGCATAGTATTCCATTGTGTATATATACCACATCTTCTTGATCCATTCATCTGTTGATGGACATCTAGGTTCTTTCCATAGTTTGGCTATTGTGGACATTGCTGCTATAAACATTCGGGTGCACGTGCCCCTTTGGATCACTACGTTTGTATCTTTAGGGTAAATACCCAATAGTGCAATTGCTGGGTCATAGGGCAGTTCTATTTTCAACATTTTGAGGAACCTCCATGCTGTTTTCCAGAGTGGCTGCACCAGCTTGCATTCCCACCAACAGTGTAGGAGGGTTCCCATTACTCCGCCTCCTAGCCAATGCCTGTCATTTCCTGACTGGTTAATGTTAGCCATCCTGACTGGTGTGAGGTGATATCTCATTGTGGTTTTGATTTGTATTTCCCTGATGCCGAGTGATATGGAGCACTTTTTCATGTGTCTCTTGGCCATCTGGATGTCTTCTTTGCAGAAATGTCTGTTCATGTCCTCTGCCCATTTCTTGATTGGATTATTTGTTCTTTGGGTGTTGAGTTTGCTAAGTTCTTTATAGATTCTGGACACTAGTCCTTTATCTGATATGTCGTTTGCAAATATCTTCTCCCATTCTGTCAGTTGTCTTTTGATTTTGTTAACTGTTTTCTTTGCTGTGCAAAAGCTTTTGATCTTGATGAAATCCCAATAGTTCATTTTTTCCCTTGCTTCCCTTGCCTTTTGCGTTGTTCCTAGGAAAATGTTGCTGCGGCTGAGGTCGAAGAGGTTGCTGCCTGTGTTCTCCTCAAGGATTTTGATGGATTCCTTTCACATATTGAGGTCCTTCATCCATTTTGAGTCTACTTTTGTGTGTGGTGTAAGGAAATGGTCCAATTTCATTTTTCTGCATGTGGCTGTCCAGTTTTCCCAGCACCATTTATTGAAGAGGCTGTCTTTTTTCCATTGGACATTCTTTCCTGCTTTGTCGAAGATTAGTTGACTGTAGAGTTGAGGGTCTATTTCTGGGCTCTCTATTCTGTTCCATTGATCTATGTGTCTGTTTTTGTGCCAGTACCATGCTGTCTTGATGATGACAGCTTTGTAATAGAGCTTGAAATCCGGAATTGTGATGCGACCAACGTTGGCTTTCTTTTTCAATATCCCTTTGGCTATTCGAGGTCTTTTCTGGTTCCATATAAATTTTAGAATTATTTGTTCCATTTCTTTGAAAAAGATGGATGGTACTTTGATAGGAATTGCATTAAATGTGTAGATTGCTTTAGGTAGCATAGACATTTTCACGATATTTATAATTCCAATCCAGGAGCATGGAACATTTTTCCATTTCTTTGTGTCTTCCTCAATTTATTTCATGAGTACTTTATAGTTTTCTCAGTATAGATTCTGTGCCTCTTTGGTTAGGTTTATTCCTAGGTATCTTATGGTTTTGGGTGCAATTGTAAATGGGATTGACTCCTTAATTTCTCTTTCTTCTGTCTTGCTGTTGGTGTAGAGAAATGCAACTGATTTCTGTGCATTGATTTTATATCCTGACACTTTACTGAATTCCTGTATAAGTTCTAGCAGTTTTGGAGTGGAGTCTTTTGGGTTTTCCACATATAGTATCATATCATCTGCGAAGAGTGATAATTTGACTTCTTCTTTGCCGATTTGGATGCCTTTAATTTCCTTCTGTTGTCTGATTGCTGAGGCTAGGACCTCTAGTACTATGTTGAATAGCAGTGGTGATAATGGACATCCCTGCTGTGTTCCTGACCTTAGCGGAAAAGCTTTCAGTTTTTCTCCATTGAGAATGATATTTGCCGTGGGTTTTTCATAGATGGCTTTGATGATATTGACGTATGTGCCCTCTATCCCTACACGTGGAAGAGTTTTGATCAGGAAGGGATGCTGTACTTTGTCAAATGCTTTTTCAGCATCTATTGAGAGTATCATATGGTTCTTGTTCTTTCTTTTATTGATGTGTTGTATCACATTGACTGATTTGCGGATGTTGAACCAACCTTGCAGCCCTGGAATAAATCCCACTTGGTCGTGGTGAATAATCCTTTTAATGTACTGTTGAATCCTATTGGCTAGTATTTTGTTGAGTATTTTTGCATCTGTGTTCATCAAGGATATTGGTCTAAGGCTCTCTTTTTTGATGGAATCCTTGTCTGGTTTTGGGATCAAGGTGATGCTGGCCTCATAAAATGAGATTGGAAGTTTTCTTTCCATTTCTATTTTTTGGAACAGTTTCAGGAGAATAGGAATTAGTTCTTCTTTAAATGTTTGGTAGAATTCCCGCGGGAAGCCGTCTGGCCCTGGGCTTTTGTTTGGAGATTTTTAATGACTGTTTCAATCTCCTTACTGGTTATGGGTCTGTTCAGGCTTTCTATTTCTTCCTGGTTCAGTTGTGGTAGTTTATATGTTTCTAGGAATGCATCCATTTCTTCCAGATTGTTAAATTTATTGGCGTAGAGTTGCTCATAGTATGTTCTTATAATAGTTTGTATTTCTTTGGTGTTAGTTGTGATCTCTCCTCTTTCATACATGATTTTATTTATTTGGGTCCTTTCTCTTTTCTTTTTGATAAGTCGGGCCAGGGGTTTATCAATTTTATTAATTCTTTCAAAGAACGAGCTCCTAGTTTCGTTGATTTGTTCTATTGTTGTTTTGATTTCTATTTCATTGATTTCTGCTCTGATCTTTATGATTTCTCTTCTCCTGCTGGGCTTAGGGTTTCTTTCTTGTTCTTTCTCCAGCTCCTTTAGGTGTAGGGTTAGGTTGTATACCTGAGACCTTTCTTGTTTCTTGAGAAAGGCTTGTACCGCTATATATTTTCCTCTCAGGACTGCCTTTGTTGTGTCCCACAGATTTTGAACCATTGTATTTTCATTATCATTTGTTTCCATGATTTTTTTCAATTCTTCTTTAATTTCCCGGTTGACCCATTCATTCTTTAGAAGGATGCTGTTTAGTCTCCATGAATTTGGGTTCTTTTCAAACTTCCTTTTGTGGTTGAGTTCTAGCTTTAGAGCATTGTGGTCTGAAAATATGCAGGGAATGATGCCAATCTTTTGATACCCGTTGAGACCTGATTTAGGACCGACGATGTGATCTATTCCGGAGAATGTTCCATGTGCACTAGAGAAGAATGTGTATTCTGTTGCTTTGGGATGAAATGTTCTGAATATATCTGTGATGTCCATCTGGTCCAGTGTGTCGTTTAAGGCCTTTATTTCCTTGTTGACCTTTTGCTTGGATGATCTGTCCATTTCAGTGAGGGGAGTGTTAGTGTCCCCTACTATTATTGTATTATTGTTGATGTGTTTCTTTGATTTTGTTATTAATTGGTTTATATAGTTAGCTGCTCCCACGTTGGGGGCATAGATATTTAAAATTGTTAAATCTTCTTGTTGGACAGACCCTTTGAGTATGATATAGTGTCCTTCCTCATCTCTTATTATAGTCTTTGGCTTAAAATCCAGTTGATCTGATATAAGGATTGCCACTCCTGCTTTCTTCTGATGTCCATTAGCATGGTAAATTCTTTTCCACCCCCTCACTTTAAATCTGGAGGTGTCTTCGGGCTTAAAATGAGTTTCTTGGAGGCAACATATAGATGGGTTTTGTTTTTTATCCATTCTGATACCCTGTGTCTTTTGACAGGGGCATTTAGCCCATTCACATTCAGGGTAACTATTGAGAGATATGAATTTAGTGCCATTGTATTGCCTGTAAGGTGACTGTTACTGTATATGGTCTCTGTTCCTTTCTGATCTACCACTTGTAGGCTCTCTCTTTGCTTAGAGGACCCCTTTCAATATTTCCTGTAGAGCTGGTTTGGTATTTGCAAATTCTTTCAGTTGTTGTTTGTCCTGGAAGCTTTTATTCTCTACTTCTATTTTCAATGATAGCCTAGCTGGATATAGTATTCTTGGCTGCATGTTTTTCTCATTTAGTGCTCTGAAAATATCATGCCAGCTCTTTCTGGCCTGCCAGGTCTCTGTGGATAAGTCAGCTGCCAATCTAATATTTTTACCATTGTATGTTACAGACTTCTTTTCCCAGGCTGCTTTCAGGATTTTCTCTTTGTCACTAAGACTTGTAAATTTTACTATTAGGTGATGCGGTGTGGGACTATTCTTATTGATTTTGAGGGGCGTTTTCTGAACCTCCTGAATTTTGATGCTCATTCCCTCTGCCATATTGGGGAAATTCTCCCCAATACTTCTCTCCAGTATACCTTCTGCTCCCCTCTCTCTTTCTTCTTCTTCTGGAATCCCAATTATTCTAATGTTGTTTTGTCTTATGGTGTCACTTATCTCTCGAATTCTCCCCTCGTGGTCCAGTAGCTGTTTGTCCCTCTTTTGCTCAGCTTCTTTATTCTCTGTCATTTGGTCTTCTATATCACTAATTCTTTCTTCTGCCTCATTTATCCTAGCAGTTAGAGCCTCCATTTTTGATTGCACCTCATTAATAGCTTTTTTGATTTCAACTTGGTTAGATTTTAGTTCTTTTATTTCTCCAGAAAGGGCTTTTATATCTCTCGAGAGGGTTTCTCTTATATCTTCCATGCCTTTTTCGAGCCCGGCTAGAACGTTGAGAATTGTCATTCTGAACTCTAGATCTGACATATTACCAATGTCTGTATTGATTAGGTCCCTAGCCTTCCGTACTGCCTCTTGTTCTTTTTTTTGCGTTGAATTTTTCCGTCTTGTCATTTTGTCCAGATAAGAGTATATGAAGGAGAAAGTAAAATACTAAAAGGGTGGCAACAGCCCTAGGAAAATATGCTTTAGCCAAATTAGAAGAGATCCCAAATCGTGAGAGGGGAGAAAGGGGATAAAAAGAGGTTCAAAAAGGAAGAAAAAAAAAGAAAAAAGAAAAGAAAAGAATAAAAAAAAAGAAAACAAATAAGAAAAATATAAAAAAGAAAAAATATATATATTAGATAAACTAGTTAAAAAACGTTAAAAAAGAAAAAGGTAAAAGTTAAGAAAAAAAAATTTTACCAGAAGGCGAGAAAAAAAACAAAAAATGAAAAAGAAAAAAATTAAATGAACTGCAAGACTAAAAAAATCACAGGGAAAAAACCAGGAGTTCCGTGCTTTGCTTTCTCCTCCTCTGGAATTCTGCTGCTCTCCTTGGTATTGAAACCGCACTCCTTGGTAGGTGAACTTGGTCTTGGCTGGATTTCTTGTTGATCTTCTGGGGGAGGGGCCTGGTGTAGTGATTCTCAAGTGTCTTTGCCCCAGGCGGAATTGCACCGCCCTTACCCAGGGGCCAGGGTGAGTAGTCTGCTCGGGTTTGCTTTCAGGAGCTTTTGTTCCCTGAGCGCTTTCCGTAGAGTTCCAGAGGACGGGAATACAAATGGCGGCCTCCTGGTCTCCGGCCCGGAGGAGCCGAGAGCCCAGGGCCCCACTCCTCAGTGCGCCCTCAGAGAACAACGTCCAGTTACTCCCGTCTGCCTGACCTCCGACCGCGCTCCGAGCTCACCGAGCCTGCGACCAGTTCAAGGTTACACCGAGCTGTGAGCTTACTGTCGGCTCTGTCTCTGTAGCCGGCTTTCCCGTTCCAATACCCGCAAGCTCTGCGACACTCAGACGCCCCCGATCCTTCTGTGACCCTGCAGGACCTGAGGCTACGCTGACCCCGCATGGGCTTCGCCCCGGTTTAGCCTCTGGAGCGATGTCCCTCAGCAGAACAAACTTTTTAAAGTCCTGATTTTGTGCGCCGTTGCTCTGCCGCTTGCTGGGAGCCGGCCCCTCCCCCCGGGGTCTATCTTCCCGTCGCTTTGGATTCACTTCTCCGCAGGTCCTACCTTTCAGAAAGTGGTTGTTTTTCTGTTTCCAGAATTGCTGTTCTTCTTCTCTTCGATCTGCCGATGGATTTTCAGGTGTTTGCAATCTTTAGATAAGCTATCTAGCTGATCTCCGGCTAGCTGAAGTAATCTCAGCCTGCTACTTCTCCGCCATCTTGACTCCTCCCACACCATATCTTCTTTATCCATTCATCAGTCGATGGACATTAGGGCTCTTTCCATTATTTGGTCATTGTTGATAGTGCTACTATAAACATCAGGGTGCTTGTGGCCCTTCGAATTAGTGTTTTTGTATCCTTTAGATAAATACCTAGTAGTGCAATTGCTGGATCATAGGATAGTTCTATTTTGAACTTCTTGAGGATCCTCCATACTGTTTTCCAGAGTGGCTACACCAGTTGCATTCCCATCAACAGAGCAGAAGTGCTGTTTCTGTTTCATTTAAGATGTCCTTATTTAAAATTGTTTCAGAACTTTAATGATAATGACCCTCTGTTCTCTTTTCTCCCTGCCTCCATTGTTTCTGGTGCAAAGTCAGCATTATCTGTGTTGTCCTCCTGTATGTAAGGTGTTGCTATTAAGCCTATCCAGTATATTTTTTTAAAATTTCGGTTATTAGAATTTCATTGCTTGAATTGTGACTTTATTTTTTATTCTATTTTTCTACTGAGAATTCCATCTAATTATAATTATGTATATAATTTTAATTTATTAAATATATTTATTATAACAATTGCTTTAATATTCTTGTCTTCTAATGGCAATATCTGGTTACCATCTGTTTTGATTTTTATTGACTCTTTTTTTCTAGAATATAGGTCACTTTTTTATAGTTTGTTTTTGCTTTTTGTTTTTTGCATGTCTAGTGATTTCTGATTGGGTAGTGAGCATTATGAATGATATTTGTGTACAGTCTGTTTTCCATTATGTTCCTATAGTGAATTTTATTCTATTTATTCTGCCTTCTCTTTTAGTCCCAAATTCTGTCCTCTGCCCTCAAACCAGTAAGTCTAGGCTTTTTGCCCTCAGAGCTGTATCTGATTGGGAGCGCTTTCTGCCAAAAGAGTTATAAACGCATTCACCTGCAGAGCTTCATCTTTGAATGGTAGATGCCCCTCCAGTTTCTGTCTCCATTCCATTGTTTGCTAGTGCTTTGAAATTCAAATAAGTTTGCTTTAAGATCTTACTTCATTTCCCCTGTGAGAATGTTGGTACTAACAAGTTAGCAATGACTAACAACTTGTGACTCTATAAACTCTTTTTATAAATTGTGTTTTTTTTCATTTGGTTGAATCTTGAATAATGTGAATTTACTAATGATGAGTCTGTTAGTGTATATAATCACTTAATATTTATCTAGTCTTATTTTTTGTTTTCCAGTGCCCTCCCAGTTGCTTTCAGTATCTTTGCTCCGAGTCCCTCACATTAATAAGTTTATGATGCAAATGTAATTACCAATTTAGTTATTTAGCTTCTTTATGGTAGATGGAGAGAACCAGAGTTATGAGTAACCTGAGCAGTGAACTTCGCATTTGTGCCTGTGTGGGTGTGTGCCTGTAAAATATTACCCATTAGTAGGTTTCTATATTTGGCATTCTGCATAGATTAATCTGCAATAAGGCAAAACACTGTAGTAACCCCGGCTTCCTTCCTAAAACTGACATGCATTATGTCAAGAATAAACTCTCTCTTCCCTGTTGACTCATGTTTGGATTTGTTGCAACATAATCCTTGACAACTCACAATTAGGTAAGAGTTTATTTTGTACACTACAAAATTATCCATCAGTAAGTTTTAGTACATTTAGATAGCCATACAACCATCACCATGGTCATTTGAGAACGTTTCCATCACCCCAAAAGGCTCCATATGTTCAAGAAAACATACACATGTCTCTGTAGTTTTGAGAATTTTTTAGGAATTTCATTTATTTATTTATTTATTTTTATTTTTTTTTAAAAGATTTTATTTATTTATTTGACAGAGAGAGATCACAAGTGGGCAGAGAGGCAGGCAGAGAGAGAGGAAGGGAAGCAGGCTCCCTGCTGAGCAGAGAGCCCGATGCGGGACTCGATCCCAGCACCCTGAGATCACGACCCGAGTGGAAGGCCTCAGCCCAACCCACTGAGCCACCCAGGCGCCCAGGAATTTCATTTAGATAAAATCATACAGTATATAATTTTGTGTCTAGATTGTTTCACTTACCAAGATATTTGTGAGAATTATTTATGTTGTTGCATGTATCAGTAGTCTGTTCCTTTTCATTGCTGCTGTATGTACTTCATTCACTAGTTGATGGATACTTGGGTTTTTCCAAGTGCTTTCTTGTTTGTCGGTTGGTTTCTTTTGGGTATTATTTTCCATGTTTTTCAATGTTATCTGTTTGAAGTGGTAAGAAAATTCCAGTGCTATCTTTGCAGTGTGATCCAATATCTTCCTTTGTGTGCAATTTTAATTTTTCTCAACTTATTCCGCAGTAAAAGTAGTTCTTAAGAGATTTCATGGTATAATTACATCCATTTAGTTTCTGCAGCTATTTTTGAAGTATAAATGATCCCCTTCCCCATTAGGGTAAGTTTGTTTGTATGCTTGTTTTAGTATTTCAATATTTAAAACACTTGGAATCTGTGATAAGAAGCTACTATGCTGTTATTTTTGTTGAAAGTCCTTAATTAAGCTTTCCCCCAAATTTGATATTGAAAACTCTACACATCTTTTCTATAATATCATTAAGATAATATGGGTCACAGTGTGTTCTACAATAACATTTAAAGAATATGATGCTGAAGCAATGAATTACTATCACTAACAAATTATACCTGAAAGGTCCAGCTCACACTACTGACCATTAACTTAAATTAGTGCTGCATATCTTCTATTTATTCTATAGACCCTTACAGCTTATGTTCTGCAGGTGGTCTAGCTTTAGCCGAACAAATGATTATCTGTGAGATCTTGCAAGGATAAGGGAAATTTTAGAGGTATACCATGAGCGGGTTCATTAAGCTTTTACACAGGAGAGCACATATTCCTTCCACTTACATTTTATTACCCCACATTTTATTGGCCAGGGCAAGTTACACACCTGCCTTAATTAGTTCCATGATATGTAAGTACACCAAAGAGGGACAGCAAATATTAAGAACAAGAGTATAGTATTTTTTTAAGATTTTATTTATTTATTTGACAGAGAGACAGAGAGAGAGAAAACACAAGCAGAAGGAATGGGAGAGCGAGAAGTAAGCTTCGCACCAAGAAGGAAGCCCAAAGTGGGACTTGATGTGGGGCTCAATGCAGGGCTCAATGTGGAGCCCTATCCCAGGACCCTGGGATCATGACCTGAGCTGAAGGCAGACACTTAACAACTGAGTCACCCAGGTGCCCCAACAGTATAGTATTTTAAATAGGATAAGAACATGATCTTATTTATATTATGGAATGGATTATAGGGGGACAAGAATGGAACAGTGAACTTAGATATATTTCAGAAGTCCATGAAAAATATGGCTTATACACAACAGCTTAAACACAGCAGCTGAAGATGGAGAGAATTTAACACATGGTGGCTTCAACATAACTTGCTGATGTATTAGATGTGGAGGATCAAGGAAAAGGTAATTCAAAGATGACTCTTAATTTTCGTCTTATTTTATTTTTTTATTATGTTCAGTTAGACAACATGTAGTACATCACTAGTTTTTAATGTGGTATTCAGTGATTCATTAGTTTCATATAATACTCAGTGCTCATTACAACACATGCCCTCATTAATCCCCACCACATGGTTACCCTATCCCCCCACCCCTCACCCCTCCACAACCCTTAGTTTGTTTCCAGGAGACCAGAGTCTCTCCTGGTTTGTCTTCTGTTATCAGCATTAACTCAAAAAAACATACTCTAGGAAAGATGGCTCACTATGCAAAAGAATGAAATAGATGTTTTTCACAACTACCATAGAAAAAGTGCCAAGAGAAGATGTGTCTGCATGATACGTCTTCCAAAGCATTAGAGAATATATAATACCTATGCTGTATAAAGTGATGCAAGGATAAAAAATATGAATATTTTACAAGTTATTGTAATGCTGATAACAAAACATAAGGAAGAACGTATGAAAATGGGAAAAATGGACTCACTATAAATTTAAGGTAGATTTATTTGAATAATCTGAATTTATATTAGCAAATTAGAATCCAAAGAACCTTAAAATAATAATGTACAATGACTAAATAAGATGTACTCCAAGAATGCATGTGATTCAAAACTTTAGAAATCTCTGGTATGATTATAATATAAATAGGCCAAAAGAGAGCATAAATCTTATCACCTTCTACCCCATTTTGTTCTATGAGGTTCACCAAAGCCTTTGTTCTTAGAATTTCTTCCCAGAATATTTGCCTAACAAGGCAGATAGAACAACAAAATTCAACTACCTTCCACTCCATTTTTCCCCGTCCAAGTCTCTAGTGAGTAATTTATGTCTCAGTGATCTCCAGTCTAATTGACTCTGAGTTTAATGGGCCCCAAGCTTCTCCATGCAGGATTAATTACCTTAGAGTACTTCCATGACAAGGCAATAAGTGTTTCTGGGTTGTTTCATTTAACATTTCTTGCTTCTTTTTTCACTATCAATAGTGAATAAGAAAACTGGAGACAAATATATATTGTAAATACAGAAGACAACAAACAGCTATGTATGGCTAATTGATGCTATTTATGTATTCATTTATTCACACATTCATTCATTCATATTTACTTATTCACACATTCAATGAATAGTTACATTGTTCTTAATATGTTCCAAACACTATGATAGGTTCTACAAGTGAAATTTATTTCTGGAAGTGAAAAATTTTATTTTAAAAGTCTATACATCTAAACATAGGAAAGATGTATTTTTAAAAAAGAAAAATAATAAGGCTCAAATAGCTGAAAACAAAAATCACAGGATATTTTTTTGTCATAGATCAATAGATTGATAGAAAACGGGATGTAATAACATAACTTAGTGTTTTAGGGGCTGATATCTTATATCACATAAGCACAATGTGGATATATTGTACTAAGAGTAGAAAACAGAACTTGCTTGATTTGTCTTTGTATTGATTGTGATCACATTGAAAAGTGAATAGCTCAGACATAAATTATGGTAATACATGGAAGGTTTAATAAAGGGACTAATTGTAAAAATATAAGGTGGATATAGGAAAAACACAAGAAATACTCTAGCCTCTCCTGGGGCTAGGGCTGGTGTGGTTTTTACCCCCCTTAGATCCAAGAGTTGTGTAGAAGAGGACATTTTGAATAGTCTTGGAGAAAGGACTGCAAGAGGGAGGCAGCCAGCCTATGGCAACCCAACAGGGAGGATATCAGAAGAAAAAAAACCCAGACTTCAATTTCTTTTTTTCCCTATCCACCACCTCAGGGTCCTTAATAGCCAAACCTAATTAGACACTAGAGCAAAAGTTGATATAGTCACTACAGATTAGCTTCCCTAAGGCAGAGAAGAGGAGGGAAAGAGGGAAAAAATGGATTATTTCTACCAAAGTCTTCCCAAATATGATGTAAATTTATAAAAATTAAACTTGTAACTGAATACTATAAATATGTTATCAGTCATGAGTCATAGCACACAGCTGAAAACTCACAGGGCATTTATAATACACTAGTAACTCCATAACAGAACTTACATGACATACTACTATCATTGGAGTATTCTGTTCCCTTGCACATGTCCTTGCCAATAAATAGTAGCAGGTACCTCAGTACAGAGTCCACATCTATACGAGCAAACAACTATCCTGAGAAGCTCTAAGAATTCCACTGAGCGAATATTTTTTTCAGTCCTTTTTGAGTCCACATTATCTTCCCCTCTGCCAGCAGAATAAGCAGCTATGCAAAGAAGCTAGATACCTCTTTTATGAAAATAGCTGATCTCAGGATCCCGGGAGCAAGCCCCACATTGGATGTCCTGCTCAGCAAGAAGTCTACTTCTCCCTCTCCCACCGCCCCTCCCCCTGCTTGTGCTTGCTCTCTTGCTCTCTCATATCAATAAATAAACTCTTTTTAAAAATTCTATCATTCATTTTTCTTCTTTCATGAGTTGTTCATGAACAAGCTATTCACTACTTTCTTAACAGTATGCCAAGCACTGAGATGACAGTTGGATCCAGTAAAACCTGTTTCCTCCTCTCAAGATCTCAGAATACTAATAGAGGCAGACTTAACCAAAAAACAACCAACCAACCAACAATAAACTCCAATAGATATTTGCCTCACACATTTTTAACATGCAGTAGTATCTCTTGTTTGCTTAGAAAGGAAAGAAAATGTTGTCTGTAGGAGTTTTCACTTTGCAAATGACAGATTAATTGAATCCTGAAGGATAGCATAAGAAGAATCAGATATGGACAGAGGAGAAGAAGGTGATGGACTTCTTATGTAGGATCAGCATTTGAAAGCTGAAGGTTGGGACCAGGATGTAACTAAGGACACTGTGGCAGAACCTTCATCTACAGAGTGATAAACTGCACGCCTGGAAAAGTAGGCAAGGAGGTGGGTCAGGAAGGATCTTGTATGTCACGAACATGAAATATTTTAGGTTTTACTGATCATTTACCAGTATACATCTTTAAAGTTATATTCAAATAAAGTCACATTTTGTAATAGAGAGTGCTTCCATATATTATCAGTAAATGAAATAATTGGGTAATTTCAGTTTAATTACATTCAAAATGGACAAATTCTAAAAATATGTCTATAGTTTAATCTAATATCTAACTTTTCAATTTGTCTGTGTTAAGGAGTCCAAAGCCTTGAATTTATTAATTAAAATCATGGTAACATTATAAAATATTGAGGGTTGTAAGGTACATTATCGTACTATTTCTGTTGTATAAAATAGTAATTGTATGTGCTACAAGTGGGAAAATGCTAATAAGAGCAATTGAATTTCCTTCAGCCAAATCATTAATAAAACTCTGCAGCAAGTTAGATTTAAATATATTGTTTAATGGTGCTGATTATCTTCAGATTTGTAGTTACTCCCTAATGATAAGAACAATATGTGTGACATTTTTCAATAATAATTTTTAAAATATTGCTAATTATTACTAACATTTATTGAATGATTCCTGTGTGCCAGGCCCAGCACTAAGTACTTTCAATTACTTATCTCATCTAATCCTCATAATAACCATATAAGATAGGTACTATTATTAACTGCATTTTATATAGCAAAAATCGGAGACTTAGTCCAAATAAATTACCCAAAGTACTTCATCCAGTAATTGTTAAAGCTCTAATTCAAAACCATGTATTTCTGCTTTCTGAGGCTAAGATGAGGAAAACACTTGGGATAAGTTCCACTTTTCCTTTATCTGTACAACCCATTTCATGTTTTATAAAATATAGTAATCTGCTAAATCAGGAAAAAATAAAAAACTTACACTGAAGTCTGTTAATGGGAAATAATTTCTTCTTCCCCCTTAATAAATCAATTTTTACTCTGAAGCATGACAATTAATGAGGTTTATCATGGTATGCCCAACTATGGGCTGTTATTAACAGTCGTAAAATTATCAGGACACAGCATTTGACTTGATAACCTGGCATGAACAAATTTCCAAAGATTGATTTTTATGGTGCATACATTAGTATTCTCATTCATTTGTTCTCAGTTGGTTGACTGCTAATTCTAGCAAAAGAGAAAGAAGAAATTCTTAAGTCTACTTTCCCCCCAGAACAATATAGCTCTGGCCACATTACATTAGCATGATGGAAGTATTTGTGGCAAATTATTTATATAAAGTTCACATTCCATAAACATTGTTTAGATTCAAAGCAGTTTTTATCACCAGTTAAAGATGTTATTTAATGGAAAAATTAATTAATTTCCTATTGTGACTTGCTTTTTAGAAGCAAAATAGAGCTTTCCTATTTTTTAATATAAGAAAGTTGCTTCCCTAGCATAGCTTACTTTTTCTAGACACAGATTCAGTACCTCTCAAAGAAAGAATATTTGAGGTTTAAAAAACAACAACAACACATATATGGATAGCCCTGAGAATATGAAGATGATATAAATGCAGAGGGAGAGAAAACCGTTAGATCTTACCTACCTACTGAGATTATGCTACAGAAGACAAGGTGTATTTTCTTGCTGTGTAGACTAATGAAAACATTTCCTTCTAAGAAATACATGGGAAGAACTAGCAACTGTTTCTCATTCTAACAAGTTAGAGTGTTTTAAAAGTGATTTTTTTTTTAACCATCTGTGGTCTTTTTAAAAAGTCATCACAATGCCATTATATTCTTACACTTTTCTTACTGTGTATAAAGACTCTAAATGTACAATATATTTTATAATATACTTGCAACATTAATAAAACTAAATGGACCCCTGGATGGCTCAGTTGGTTAAGCAACTGCCTTTGGCTCAGGTCATGATCCTGGAGTCCCAGGATCGAGTCCCACATTGTGCTCCTGCTTGATGGGGAGTCTGTTTCTCCCTCTGACCTGTCCCCTCTCATGCTGCCTCTCTCTCATCCTCTCTTTCTCTCTCTTTCTCTCTCTCTCTCTCGTAAATAAATAAATAAATAATAAAAACTAAAAAGTTGTATACATTGGGCAAATGCTTTTAATGCTCACTATATATGTGTTATTGGACACACACACACTTTAACTACATAAGTATTATGGATAACAACGGATTTCAGAAAAAGATCAGGAATCTAAACCAAAGGAATAAACATTAAGGTTGGAAATAGAAGTTCGGTGCCAGGCATGGAAAGGATTATAACCTACTGGTCGTGGTTTTCCTTTTCTCTCTGGGCATTGTCTTCCTATACCACGTTATAGCACTCAACTGGAATCTTCAAAGTACCCTCAATTCTCTTGCCACATACGCTCTGCATAAATGAACACTCCAAACACTATCCTACTTTATTTTATGCTTGTCACTGCTATAGATATTCCTAATTGTTTGAGTATCTAATTCTTTAAACTTATGGCATTAAACTTTAGCTAAAGTCCACAGTAAATTCTTGAGAATCCCTTCTTGTGTGACTGTCTAGTCATTTTCAACTGCCACTTTCGTCAGTGGCATCTTCAAATTTCCAATGCTTTCTTCAAACTACTTCTCCAATTCCTGACACACTCGGGATACCCTGCCATCTAATTTAGCATTTGAGTGCATATGATGTCCTATTCTCTGCCAACAAACTTATTTGCATAATCACATATTTACATATTTCCTCTCATTTCATCTGTTCTGCCAAAGCCTGTGAATAGCATCCCTGGGCTTGGACAGAAAGCAACCCTGTGAGAGGTGAGAAATGATCTCTCATTCTGGCCACCACCACAACACAAAACAAAAGCAACAAGAGGAAAAACAAGATCCTTGTCAAGATCCTTACTACCCTTTCCCTACCTACAACTCCCTCCCTCCCACCACAAATCATAGCATCTCCTGAAAACATGTTCACTTTTGCAGTGTTTATCCTGGAACTGTGGTGGCGGAAGAAGTGACTCTAGCAGGAACACACGAGGAACACACGAGGCTATTAGGCTCAGATTGAAAGAACAGTTTACTCTTGAACGACCCAAAGGTTAGAGGCTCTGACCTGCCCCTGCCCTGCAGGCAGTCCCCAAACTGAGTGTAACTTTTCACTCCCCAAAAACTTAACTATTAATAGTCTGCTGTTGACTAGAAGCTTCACTGATAACATAAACAGTAGATTAACACATATTTTGTGGATTTCATTGTATTATATGGTGTATTCTTACAATAAGCAAAACTTGGAGAAAAAAAGGTGTTATTGAGAAAATACTTTTACAGTACTGTACTTCATTTATGGAGGGGGGATGCAGCTAAGCAGACCCAAGTGTCAGCTCTATTTTGCTTTTTGTTTTTCTGTCCACATTTGAATTTCACTTTAACCCATAACCTTAATAACAGGGACAAGTGAGTACCCCTAAAAACCATGAATCCAGGCAATGGATTCTGAACAAAAGTAATAAATTCTGAACACTCCAGGGCAAATATGGGCCTGATATGTGGGAGAGGAATGAGATTGGTCCATGAGCAATGAAGCATAGAGCCACTATCATCAAGTGGAAAAACCAGGATTAAAGAAAATAAATTGCTACTGAAGAATCTAAAAGTTCTGGCAGTGAGGCAGAAACTGGAAATGAAGAAATAAGAAGGAAACCACATACATGAAACCAATGTTCAAAATTTTGAAATTAAGGGAATTAAGGGGCCTGGTGAGACTCCTCGTGGTGCTGGATCACAAGCACAGTTGATTTTCTGGGGGTCTCTGGCTTCATGCTTGCAGGAAGAGAGATTAGTTGACGTATTTGAAAGTGACCAACTTAATTGCTGCCTTTTCTTTTACATTTTACATTTTTGAAAATGGTTCAGTTGTGTCAGGCTTTTAATTATCTTAATATCCTTTATCATATTAAGGAGAGGTTAAGAGATGGTCATCCTTAATCAGCTTTATTTTATTTCTTTTCTTTTCTTTTCAGTGTTCCAGAATTCATTGTTTATGCACCACACCCAGTGCTCCATGCATATGTCCACTCCTTAATACCCACCACTAGGCTCATTCAACCTCCCACTGCCCTCCCCTCCAAAACCTTCAGTCTGTTTCTCAGAGTCCACAGCCTCTCATGGTTTATCTCCCCCTCCAATTTCCCCAACTCAGCTTCTCCTCTCCATCTCCCAATGTCCTCCATGTTATTCCTTATGCTCCACAAGTAAGTGAAACCATATGATAATTGACTCTCTCTGCTTGACTTATTTCACTCAGCATAATCTCTTCCAGTCCTGTCCATGTTGCTACAAAAGTTGGGTATTCATCCTTTCTGATAGAGGCATAATACTCCATTGTATTAATCAGCTTCTTACCAATACCACAGAACTCATCAATTAACCAAGGGTGTGTCCCCTCAAACCCACACAGTTTATTACTACAAGTATTAGCCACCCTTCTTTGTGTATATTCTCAACTATGATAAGCTAAGTTGGACTACCTGAGTTTTGACATAGCTTTTGTCTTGCTGGCCTAACACATATTTATTAATTCAACAAATATATGTGGAGTGCCTGTTTTTCCAGTAATTTTGTGCATACTCCAGGCTACATATGTAAAGAAAAGAGGCATGATCCCTGACTTGAGTAAGGTCACAATCAGGGAAGAAAGAAAGTTGAGTAGATAGATTAGCTAACCCTTTCTATAACAGTATGACCAGGATGAAGTTGAGGAATCCAGTAATGGTTTTAGTGATCCCTGATGTCTTAAGTGAGATAAGAAATATCTATATGCTCCTAATCACAATAATTTAGAGATACAGAGTGAGGGCCAGTAGAAGAAATAATCTTCTCCATATGTATAATTAGACTATATCATCTCCAGTAACAATTTGTACTGGTTTTCATATGATAAGCTTACTATAGGGGTAAATCATATGGAAACAAGCATATCTGCAACTCTGAATAGTAGGTTTACTGATCTAGAACTGCAAGACCCTGAGGGATTAGAGCCCTCTTTTAGGAACCTGTGAACTGGGGGGAAAGGGAAAGGTCAGTGCTCATCCAGATGAAATTCAAAAACAACTTTATTTTCTAGAAGATAGGAAGAAACCAAAAACTAAAACTTATTCCTATAGAAGGTGTAGTTTCTCCTGAGAGAAGTAATTGGGTTGCCACCTGAATGGGGGGTTATAGTAGAAAACAAGAGAGTCTGAGGGGAGAAACCCAGATCAGAAGCAGAACTATTCCATAAATGATCTCTTTTGTTAGGGCTAAGTCTGGAAGTACTTTCCCTGGAGATTTTATTTGTCTTCCCATTCTCCAATTCCCACTTCTCCAGTAAGAGTATGCTAGGATTTCTTGATAGCAACACCCATTCCAACTACTATATATAGTTCCCCTATCAGAGCTTTCCTCTATTTTTTGTCTCTAAGGAATAAGGGAAATATATACATTAGCCAGTTTTCAAGCTTTTATTTTTTATAAACTCTAATGCCCTTCTGGAAGTATTCAACTTTTTGTATTATCTAAGTAGATAGATGAATTCTATTGATGGTAGAGGTTTGAGGTCAGAGGGTGAAAGGAGACATGAGCATATACTGATCATTTTTTTAAATTTATTTTTTATTTATTTTCAGCATAACAGTATTCATTGTTTTTGTACCACACCCAGTGCTCCATGCAATCCATGCCCTCTCTAATACCCACCACCTGGTTCCCCCAACCTCCCAACCCCCAACACTTAAAACCCCTGATTGTTTTTCAGAGTCCATAGTCTCTCATGGTTCACCTCTCCTTCCAATTTCCCCCAACTCCCTTCTAACTCTCCATGTCCTCTATGCTATTTGTTATGCGCCACAAATAAGTGAAACCATATGATAATTGGCTCTCTCTGCTTGACTTATTTCACTCAGCATAATCTCTTCCAGTCCCGTCCATGTTGCTACAAATGTTGGGTATTCATCCTTTCTGATGGAGGCATAATACTCCATAGTGTATATGGACCACATCTTCCTTATCCATTCATCCATTGAAGGGCATCTTGGTTCTTTCCACAGTTTGGCGACCATGGCCATTGCTGCTATAAACATTGAGGTACAGATGGCCCTTCTTTTCACTACATATACTGATCATTTTTCTCTTTAGATCCTTGAAGAGAAACTGAGTAAAGGAGTAGGTAATGTTTGCTGTCTAATTCATGGGTGAATCTTCTTTATTCAAATCATGTCCATAGTGATCTGGGCTTTTTTTTTTTTTTTTTTTTTACCTGGGAGAGGGTTTTAAAACAGAGATTTAAAGAAATGTGAATGTTATCAACCCACTTTTTGAGAATATTGCTTCTTAATTTCCTACTGAATAGCTTTGGTTATGCATATATTTTGCCAGTTGTGAAGTTTGCAGCAGAAGGGAGAAATCAAGCCTAAGAGGAAGGTTTCAGGGTAATTGCAGGAACAAGTCCACACAAGTTTCTCTCCCTCCTACAGGAAAGGGGGATGTCTAGAATACAGTTTAAAAAAAAAAAAAAAAAAAAAACCATGGCCAGTCCAGATCAGGAATTCTGTGGTTAAAACCCAACTATTTGGGGAGAAGAAGGAATTATGGTAGAGATAGTTCTAGAAGAAGAGTTGCTGTGAGGATAGTAAAATTACTGCAATAAAACTCAAGTATTCCAGGGTGCCTTCGTGGCTCAGTGGGTTAAGCCACTGCCTTCGGCTCAGGTCGTGATCTCAGGGCCCTGGGATTGAGTCCCGCATTGGGCTCTCTGCTCAGCAGGGAGCCTGCTTCCCTCTCTCTCTCTCTGCCTGCCTCTCTGTCTACTTGTGATCTCTCTCTGTCAAATAAATAAATAAAATCTTTATAAAAAAACAAGTATTCCAGGTATCTTCTCTAGTTAAGAAGGAGTAAGGAGGAGGTAGACTCATTGCTATTGTCCCAGTTCTCTTCTCTTACCCTCACTATTTCCCCTATCCATTATGAATGATTAGGACTGAGATATATAAGAAGAAAGTAGATCTTCATTAAGAGTAGGGCACAATTCAGGACTTAAAGGACAGAGAACTCAGTAAAACTTCTGAGTAGCCTCTGTCTACTATCTACTCTCTCAGATGGTGTTCTAATCTTTGCCCATAGGCCGAGAATTTAAAAGACACTCCCAAAATGGGGCATGAAGAAGAAATCCAAAGGTCCATGGTGCCCTTTAGCCAAGACAGAGGGTAAGAGTTGACTAACAGACCTACTCTTTCTTTCCCCAGCTACAGCTCTTTCTTTTCAATATTTGTTATCTTGTTATTTAATCTTGTTTATTGCTTTTATTTTCTCTTCAGTAGTCTTTATTAAAATGACCACTATTTAGGAGTGCTTGAGTGCTTCAGTCAGCTAAGCATCTACCTTCAGCTTATGTCATGATTCCAGGGCCCTCGATTGAGCCCCACGTCAGGCTCTCTGCTCAGTAGGGAGTCTGCTTATGCCACTCCCTCTGCCTGCCACTCCACCTGCTTGTGCTCTCTCTCTCTCCCTCACTCTCTGTCAAATAAATAAATAAAATCTTAAAATAACACCTTCCCTTCTTTAGGGATTTTATCTGCAAGTCAACAGCTCTACCCTTTTATGGACTTGTTCTACCCTTTTTGCTATGTATTAGATGATCTCAATTATTTTTATTTTCTCTTTCCAGATTTTGTGGCTCTATATTAATCATTAAAAGTACGAAGTTCTCAGCATTAACAGTGTACAGGAATGTTTAAACTATTTTAAAGGTTGGGGGTTTCCCAGGACAATACATATGAATTTATAAAACCTCTGAAGTGGTGATCCAAATAAATTCACTTGGGGAAATGTTTACTTTTTTTAAAAAAATGTTTTGAGCTGTTTATCCCTAAGGTAACTGGAATTTCTAAATAAGTCAGTAGGAATTCCTCATGGATTCTGCAGTGCTTCTGTATGGTATTTTTTTATTATTTCAAAGGCAAACATTTCTCAATTCTGTCAATCTTTTGTGGTACAAGATAGCTTATTTCACAGATAAATTGTTATTATAACTCACAGTGGAATCCAAAATAATCCAAAACACAGTAGTAGAACAATCCCCTGGAGAACATGGAGCCAAATAAATCACATTTTTAGCATGTCTCACCTCACCAGGGAAACATTTTTATCCAGGTGATACAAGGATAAATACGAAAGGCATTCATAATTCATAGGAGGGCAATATGGGAACTAAGAAAGTGTGTAGATGGAAAGTCCTCAAAGAAATCAAATTAAGAAAAATAAATTTTCCTCTGGGCCATTATAAGCCTTGATAATGGACTACATCATAGATATTCAAGATCACTTTAAAAAAGACATGTAAGGAGCAAGCAAAGAAAAATTACATTGAAGAAGAGCATTCTCCCAGGTGACAGAGTATACAAGACTCATCTCAGAGTCAAAGAAACACTTGGTTTCAAAGAAGAAACACTTTCAGAGGGGTTAAGGAAGATAAAACCTGGAAAGGGTCCACTGATCTTGGCAATTTGATAAGGGGTTCTGAGGATTAAGACAAACTTTCTTCTTTCCCATGATCCCCTTGAAGTATCTCAAAGCAGTTGGCTTTACCGGATCAAATATTTGGGGATTTCTTCCCAGCTAATTGATTTTACATATATTCTTTTAAAAAATGCCTTCTGACTACAGACTCTTTTACTGTACCATATGTAAACAGAGCAGAGAATGAGACACGCGCGAACACGCATGCACACACACATACGCTAAAGGAAAGAGACAAAATGGGGAGAGACAGAGAGAAAGAGAATTTACCCATTGAGGGACAGGATCTAGATTTTTTTTAAGTAGCCTTAAACTGTATTTATTTTTTTAAAACCTCTTTTCTTTTCCTACCAAGACAGAAAAGATATAGGAAATCATATAAAGATATATAGATAAGTATAATGTGGGAATGAGAAGACAGAAAATAAAGAAAATTCATATCTAATACACTTTTTTTCCTGTGAAGTAGAAAGATAAATTTCAAAAAAAATGTGGTAGTTACAGATTTAAGGAAAGAAATACTAATTTATTTAGTAATTTAGTTTAGACTAATTTATTGAGGGGAGTTATGAATGGAGCCAAACAGAGAAATGGAGTATAGTATGAGGGTTTTTGTTATTCACAAATCCTTTATGTCGTTGATACACAAATCCTCTTCTGGTTGTAGGACACATGACCTGATTACTGTGTCAGCTTTATCTCTGAGCTGCATTTTTTGAAGGACTTTTTGAGAGGTCTGCTTGATCACTTAACTGTAATGTAATATAAGCACAAGTGGCAGAATGTCTGAAGCTGAGACAGACTGACAGAGTAATGAATAAACCACTTGCTTTCCAAACATAAGCAGTGTGATTTTGGTAAATAATTATGCAGGCTCTGAAAATGTATACCCCACATATACACACACATCAAATACACATACGCACATGTTAAAATACATACATCCACAATCTAAAGCTAAATAAATACAAAATAATATTAACTTTAGAATGGATTCATTGAAATACAATATGTAGAAGAAATGGTATAACAAATTGACTCTAATTTGCTCCAATTAGACATCTACTATGATTGCTTCTGTGAGTCAGTTTTGGGGAGGATTATCAGAATAATTAAAAGAACTGAGATCATTTCCTTTCTTTAAAAAAAAAAAAAGACATGAGGGATTTAGTAGCTCTCTCCAAATATATGAAGGGCCATCAAATAAAGAAGTTAGACTTATTTCTTAGAGCACAAAATCTAGAAGTAGAACTAATAGGTAGAAATTACAAGTTATAGTTGATACAAATTGAATTTTCTTAGATGTTTAACAGTTGAATGAGATTTCTTGTGAGGAAGTCAACTCTTTGTGACAAAATGAACAAGAGAATTGACTTTTGCTGCACATGCTCTCATTAAAAGGATTTGTGGTGGGGAGAAGATTATTTGTAGGGAGATCCATTGTAATTCTAGGATTTTGTGGTAGATAATTATATGTGAAGCAATACTATGTACAATTTCTGTGTGCACAGATAAGTATATTTTAAGTTTACTCTTAGGCCTCCTTGCATTCCATTAAATAAACTAATTGTTTCTTCAGCATTGTTGAATATCATGTTTAATAGAAATGTCTTATACTTTTATAAATAGTGCTAATTAATCAGAGAGTAAAAATGAGCTGATACTTCATTTTTTATTGAAGTATAGTTGACATACAATATTCTATTAGTTTCAGGTATATAACATAGTGAGTGCTTCAACAGTTTTGTACATTATGAAATGCTCAGCACAATCAGTGTAACTGCCACCTGTCACCATACAAAGTTATTACAATATTTCTTTAAAGGTTTATTTATTTATTTGAGAGAGAGAGAGAGAGCACGCGTGGAGGGGCAGAGAGAATGGAAAGAAATAGAGAATCTCCAGCAGACACCCTACTGAGTGTAGAGTCCATGGTAGGGCTCCATCTCACCATCCTAAGATCATGACCTGAACCAAAATCAAGAACCAAACGCTCAACAAGTGAGCCACTCAGGTGCCCCCAAAGCTATTACAGTGTTATTGACTATATTCACCACGCAGTATTTTTCATCTTCATGTCTTATTTGTTTTATAACTGGGATATAAAACAAATGTATCTTTAATGAAAAAGTATCATCTTGCAATTATATTAATCAAGTTATAAAATAATATTTCTCTGTTCTGCATATTAAACATTGGCTCATATTCTGAAACAAGATTTATGTATTTCATTATTAATAGATCCAGAATATATTCAAAGTTACATGCAATGTGTAATAAGAACCCACACTTTTCTTTATACATGTGGGATGTATTTTCTACTATAACACACAAGAAAACATTACATGTCAAAGTATTAAAACAGCTTTAAAGTTACCTAATTTATTACAGTAAAGGAACTCATGAGCGGTTAAAACATCTTTTGCTCCAAGATGTGATAAATATCCAGAGACTCCCTTAAGATTTAAAAGTATATATATTCTCTAAAATAATTAATCCAATCCAGATGTTAATGAAAACTAATGATTATAGAGAGAACATGTTAGCAGAAGCATATTAAAATACAAGTCAATTTTACATTGTTACTCCAAAGCACAGAGTGCAGTAGGACATACTTGGAACCTACAGACTAAGGATCTTAATAACATTGAGTGGAACCAGGATACTGAGGTAAAAAAAGAGAGAGATGGGGGTGAGGGGATGAGGCAAAGAGGAAGGAAGAAGGAAAGAATGAAAAAAGAAAAGTGTATTAATTCTAGGTTCACAAACCATGTTTCCCTCTGGCCATCTCAGGTATGAGAATGTATGTAGCCCAGGATGTTGTGGTGTACCCTGCTTTTCACAAAAAATTTTTTTTTCATATTGTACCACATCATGAATGCTTTTTATGCTCAAAGTACAATGGTCAATATGAAGCTATACTGACATTGGCCCTATCTTCAGGAAAAGTACAAACTAAGGAGAAAATGGAGACAGAGATGAATATATGTAAGAACAAAGGAAAAAGGGACATTAAATATACATGATCTAGCACTTCATTTCAAAACATGTGCTAAAACAGAATTATTATCTTTAATTCACTATATTTATCAAGAGAACATGTATGCTAATATGTTATTCATCATTGGAAAACAAATTAAACATTAAACCTATTGGTAGTAACAGTGGTAACTTATATTAAATGCTTATGATGTAACAGAAACATTATATGCAGTTTCACGTCAGAATCCAACGTGAAAGAAAAGGTAATACTAGGAAAGGTAATATTAGCCCCTTTGATGAGAAAATGGAAAAACTCATGATTAAGGAAAGTATAAGTTTATTCACCCAGCTGAAAAAGATTAGCAGCTGGTTTCAAATTACACCAAGTGTGTTTACTCTAGGGCAAACTGAGAAGCACTGGGTGGTCATTCCATGGTCCAGTTAGTGTGACCCTGTATTCTGGTTTGCATAGGGCAGTTCACTTTACACCTGTCTTCCCTGTGTAATTATAAATAGAGCCACATTTCACGTTCAGAGTATCCCAGTTTAGCAATAAATACATGCTCATTGCAGTAATACTCCAAATTGCTAGAATCAATCTATTCTCTTTCAAAATTCAAAATAGTATATAGATGTGTGTGTGTATGCATGCCCACATCTAGGCATATGTGTCCGTGAGTGTGTGCTTCGCTAAACTATAGTAAGGGATGAAAAATGACCATAATGTAGCAATTCTTTTATAGATTTAATGTTCTATTCCTCATTTTCAAGAAATCTATTTAATAAAACCTGCAATAGAAAGTAGATAATTGGGTGCTGAATCTGGATTGCAAGTATAATCAACTTGAATAATTATAACAAAAACTTAGATGTCTATCTACAAAATGTGCCCTTAGTGGAATTCAAGAAAACTTTTTCACAAAAGGTAAATTAATAGTCATATGCCGATCAAGTGTGTAGAGCAATCAGTTAGATTAGACCTATTGAATATTGCTTATTCAGGAAATAATATTTATTCTCTAAATTTTGATACTTCAGTGTCAGGTGACTTAATGTAATATTTTTTCCTTTCAATGTATGATTTTAAAAATAGAATGGTAAATATAATGATAAACAATGAAAATAACCTCATGCACTGTATAGAATCAGCTTTATAAAATTCATTAGACAGGTTTAAAAAAAAAAGTATACAAAAGTATTTGTATACAAATATTGAATGAAAAATACACAAGCTTACTTTATGTATATATGCTTACTGTATTTTGTTTATATAGTGTATGTAATTTTACTAAGCTCTATTACATACATGATATCTAATACATATACTTATCTCCCATATGAGCATTTTGTATATAATTTATATAACATGTAATAATAGAAACTAACATTGAGCATTGTATTAAGTGCAGGGCACTCTTCTAAACACATTACATTTTACTTTATCATCCAATCCTCATAATGGCCCTGTGATTATAAGACAGTATTAGACTCATGAACTCAGGATCAGGAAACTGAGTCATTCCCCAATATTCTACCGCTATTAAGGAGTAAGACCAGGAATCAAATTGAGCAATTTGTCCACACTAATCTTCCTTCATGGGTCACACATGTAAAACTGAAATTCAGAACACATCTTTTAGTTTAAAAACTAATGTTAACTCTTAATTTTCCCATAATATTTAAGGAAAATAACTTTTCCCATTTTGTTTTCCAGCATCATGCTGGTTCCATATCCTATTTCTGTAACCCACTCTGGTCTCTGTTGTATGTCAGTACTCAGAAATAGAATTAATACTCCCATTCAGGAAGACAATTTTTAGGTTAGATTGGCTTTCTGTGCAATTTACCTAAAGTTCACATAAAATTTCACCAACATTTATTTGCTGCTTGTCTTTTGCTTACTAAAATTTACAGTCACATATCTGTGCAAATATTAGATTTCAGGCAGTCTGGGTCATTTAAAGAGGTATGTTTTGCAATATTCCTGTTGCACATATTTCAGAAAAGATTTGCCTCTCTCCTATGTGAGAAGACTGTAGAGGAAACATAGTTTATGGGCTTCCTCGCTACGATGCTGTCAGGTTTTCAGAAGTATGTTTAAAAATATCTTGCTCCATTACCCAGAAATAAATTATCTCCTGTGACTTACTACACTTGCTATTAAACATTTCTTGTAGTTGCTATTAGCCTGGGCTTTTGTAATTTAACACAGTTTTAAACATTATGTGTTAGGGGTGGGACATATGTGTATATGTGACTTATACATAAGTGGTTACTAGATCTATGTAATTATTTATAATAATGAGAATACTTTTTAGATATTAAGTGTTTCCTGGAATCATATGATGACTCAGGATGCAATTTTATCTGAGATAAGAAGAAATTGGAAATAAGGAAAATCCTGCCAGACCAAATAATTGAATGTACATGTTTTCCAGCCTGAATTCGATATATGTTATTTGTATTAATGTCTATTAACATTTATATCTGTGTACTTTCAAAGATTGTCTAATTAAGATTTCATGGAGAGTTAAGAATCCCAGATTTATAATTTTTGATTCTTCAATGTTTAATAAGAATCCTATTTTCTCAGTCCCCTATAGACTTGCCTTTTTTCCCCAAATGGGCTTTCCATGGCTCATTAACTCTGAATGTGTAATTACATCAGACAGGCCTATAGGGGAAGAATGCATTTACCCAGAGGACGTATGATGAATTCTTTTAACAGGAAGACATCCTTCTGGTCATATATTTGAAACCATCTCTAGTTTTCTACTAACCTAAAAAATTAAATCATTGACATGACAAAAGGAATGTTAAAATGTTGGTTTTTGCCAACGTGCTCAGTATCATTTGAGCTCTAGTAAACCAGATAAAATCAGGAAATTCATTTAGAACAGGGTACCTAATATCAAATGCAACTCTAAAATTTCTCAAGGAGGGGCATTCATTCTTGATGGAAAGAATAGAAAAATATTACCCTTGTTCACAAGTATTGTCATTTATGTCATTACCATTAAAATATATTTTAATTTTGAATCTGATTTTAAAACAAATATTTGAAATATCATCCACTGTAGCAAAAATAAATAAATAAATAAATAAAATAAAACTATGCTCATCCTATTCTATTGCAATAGACACGAATAATGTAAATTCTTTACACTAAAGAGATAATGACTTCAGGTTTCAGCTGCAACATGTAAAGAGTTTGGAAGTTGTCACTTCTGTACTTAAAACAAGAAATATCTGGACAAATGAAAATCAGTGACTTTTCTTGGACCCACCGGAGAACTAAGGTTAGAAGACAAACTACCACTCTGAAAGCAGGAGAAACAAGCACATCCAGAGCAACAATGGGGAGATCTGCTTACCTGGGGCAGAAACTCCTGAAAATTTAAACTGGTAGGAGCACTTAAATAGTAGTTTTAAAGAATTGCTAGAGGTAGTTTGTGGCCTGGCAGGGGAAGGGGAAGAATAACCATTATGAAATACACTCCGTGACTTTTCTATAGCAAAAGCCTACACTCCAGGGGAAAAGACTTCGCCAGAGCCTTTGCCAGTTGGGGAAAGGAAATTCCTCCCACTCCAACCACTTCTAGGCTTCCTGTATCACTTAAGTGGGAAAAAAAAATAGTTAACAGGGGTGAAGGGCTCAAAAACTAGATTGGGAACACAGCAGTTAGGGAAATGAAGTAGGAGGGAGTTATATCACATATAAAGGTAGAACTTCCCTCTGACCCGGCAATTGCACCATTGGGTATTTACCCGAAAGATACAGATGTCGTGAAAAGAAGGGCCATCTGTACCCCAATGTTTATAGCAGCAATGGCCATGGTCGCCAAACTGTGTAAAGAACCAAGATGCCCTTCAACGGACGAATGGATAAGGAAGATGTGGTCCATATACACTATGGAGTATTATGCCTCCATCAGAAAGGATGAATACCCTAGCAATATGGACAGGACTGGAAGAGATTATGCTAAGTGAAATCAGTCAAGCAGAGACAGTCAATTATCATATGGTTTCACTTATTTGTGGAGTATAACAAATAGCATGGAAAACTTGGGGAGTTAGAGAGGAGAAGGGAGTTGAGGGAAGTTGGAAGGGGAGGTGAACCATGAGAAACTAAGGACTCTAAAAAACAATCTGAGGGGTTTAAATTGACGGGTGGGTGGGAGATTGGGGTGCCAGGTGGTGGGTATTATAGAGGGCATGGACTGCATGGAGCACTGGGTGTGGTGAAAAAATAATGAATACTGTTATGCCGAAAATAAATTTAAAAATAAATAAATAGATAGATAGATAGATAGATAAAATGTTGTCATAACAAGGAAAAAAAAAAGGGTCATGGCCCTGAGACACAAGCTCACTAAAAGACAGATTTAATCAGATTGCTGAATCTTCCCTCTCCACTTCATCTAACCATGATAGTAAAAGGGCTTTAGTATAATAATAGCAAATTGCAGCTGAAAAACACAGGCCTTCTCTGAGGAGTACTTACGGAAGCCCAGAGTCATAAGGAGATAACAACAAGCACACAAGATGATTTTAAAGTCTCTGGAGCCTCTAGTTACTGCAAAAATTTTAAATGGCCCAGTTCCTAGCCAGGATAACATAAATCCTCACATTAAATGCCCATTTTCTTCAGTTCATATTACCTTACCCAATACAACATACCTTTCAACAAAAAATTACAAAACATGCCAAAGCCAAGATAAAACACAGTCTTGAGACAAAGCAATCATCAGAACCAGACTTGGAATGATACAGGGGTTAGTTGGATCAGAGAGGGAATATAAGGGATTAACATGTTGAGACTTCTAATGGAAAAAGTAAACAACATGGAAGAACAGATGACTAAAATTTCATAATGTCCCTAAAAATAAAAAAAATAAATGCTTGAAATAAAATAAATTAACAAAAATGCTTCCTATAATGTAATCAATAGAGTCAAAAAAACTGACGAAAAAATCAATGGTCTTGAAGATAGGGAAATAAGAATCTCTAATCTGAAATGCAAAGAGAACAAATAATGAAAAACTGGAACTGCCTTCTGAGAATAGTGGGACAATTAAAAAAAAAAAAAAAGTAACATGAGTAAGTGGAATACCAGAATGAAAAAAAATAATAGGACAGAAGAAATACTTGAAGTAATAATAGTAAAGAACTTTCCAAAATTAATGATGACTACCAAGCAACAGATTCAGGAAGCTCAGAGAACACCAAGTATGATATATAGCAAATAAACTACACTTAGAATATCATATTCAAGCTGCAGAAAATCAAAGACAAAAAGAAAACCTTGAAATAAGGTACATGAGGACTTTGATCTAAATAAAGAAAGGAAAAGTGTCAGAGAAGGACTAAATGATGACATTCTTAATTGAATAAAAGTTGTGTTTTTTAAAATTAATAGTAGGAATATATTATGTGATTACAGCATATGGACACTGAAATGACTGACAAATATAAGGAAGAAATGGAAGCAATTGGAAATATTTAGGTATAAATCTAACAAAGTATGAACAATATCTATATGTAGAAAATTGTAAAACAATAACAAAAGTAATAAAAGAGTATTTAAATAAATGGATATATGTTTCATATTTCTGAATTAGAACGCTAAATGTTAAGATCTCAACTATTCCCAAGTTGATTTATAGATTCAGTGTGGACGGCAATCAAAACTTCAACAAGCGGGGCGCCTGGGTGACTCAGTGGATTAAAGCCTCTGCCTTCGGCTCAGGTCATGATCTCAGGGTCATGGGATCGAGCCCCACATCAGGCTCTCTGCTCAGCAGGGAGCCTGCTTCCTCCCCTCTCTCTCTGCCTGCCTCTCTGCCTGCTTGTGGTCTCTCTCTCAGTCAATTAAATAAATAAAAATCTTAAAAAAAAAAAAAAAACTTCAGCAAGCCATTGGGTAGATATTGAGAAACTGATTCAAAAATTTCTCTGGAAAAATGAAGAACTTAGAATAGTCAACACAAACGAAAGAGAGCACTGTGTGATTTCAAGACTTAGAATAAAGCTACATTCACATTAAGCATGGCAAAATAGTAGACATACAAATAATGGGACAGAGTTAAGATCCCAAAATTGGTCCACAGAGATATAGTTAATTGATTTTGAACAGAGGCAGAAAGGCAATTCAATGGAGAAAGGATAATCTTTTCAATCATTGGTGTTAGAACAATTGGACATCCAGATGCAAGAAAAAGAATCTAGGCATAGACTTCACATATCATATAAAAATATGCTCAGGGGCGCCTGGGTGCTCAGTGGGTTAAAGCCTCTGCCTTCGGCTCAGGTCATGATCTCAGGATCCTGGGATCAAGCCCCGCAATGGACTCTCTGCTCAGCAGGGAGTCTGCTTCCCCCCTCTCTCTCTGCCTGCCTCTCTGCTACTTGTGATCTCTGTCTGTCAAATAGATAAAAAAATCTTTTAAAAAAATGTGCTTACTCCTGGGTATTTACCCCAAAGATACAGATGTCATGAAAAGAAGG